>NC_090184.1:13325232-13925232 GCF_024679245.1 Pseudorasbora parva
GACCTAAACCCAATAGAGAGTCTTTGGAGGGAGCTCAAACTCTGTGTTTCTCAGTGACAGGCCAGAAACCAACCTAATCTAGAGAAGATCTGTGTGGAGGAGGGGGCCAAAATCCCTCCTGCAGTGTGTGCAAACCTGGTGAAAAACTACAGGAAATGTTTGACCTCTAATTGCAAACAAAGGCTACTGTACCAAATATTATCATTGATTTGCTCAGGTGTTCAACTACTTATTTGCAGCTGTATCATGCATATAAATAGTTAAAAAATCATACATTGTGATTTCTGGATTTTCTTTTTAGATTATGTCTCTCACAGTGGACATTCACATACGATGACAATTTCAGACCCCTCAATGATTTCTAAGTGGGAGAACTTGCAATATAGAAGCAGTGTGTTCAAATAATTATTTTCTTCACTGTATCTCAGTTAATTGAGCAGCCCCATTTTTTTTTTTTTTTTTTTGCAGCTCTAGTTTTAGAACAGATCTTAATGGGTCTCATTCATTAAGCATGGTTATGCACAAATAATATGAACGATTTTAAGAACAAATCACAGTTCACCAAAGATTTCGTAATACTTTTTTTCAAAAAAAAATATTGGAACAACAGAAACCACACGTACGCAAAAATAACTTCTTTATGACTTTATAATTGTGATGAGAAGTAATATTTCATCCTAACATGACTTTAATTACATTGGAGTATATTGCATTAATTGTATTATATAATCCATGTATAAAATTATTAAATAATACAACTTAATTTAATCTTAACTACATTCGATCATATACAAGAAAAGCTGCGTTGTTGCTTTTTATAGGCTTTCTGCAAGGTTTCTCTGAATAACAGCTGCCAATGAGAGATCTGTAATCTGGGTCTTTATAAAAGGTGTTTATTGTGATAGCTGGTGAGAATGGCACACTTGGCATTGCTCGAAGATCGAGCGAGAGCGCGTCTGCGAAAAGCGAAAGTTTTACGAGAGTGACGAAAGGCTGTAAGGAAAGCGTGTGCGGAAAGCACTTATATCGAGATGGTCTGGGTTTTTTTATGCAAATGACTAGCCTTATACTCTCCAAAGTATTAAAAATTCTCCAAATTCACTAACATCAGAATGAGATTAAGAACAAATTAATGTGCATACGAATGTTTTGTGAACAAGGTGGAGTTTTTTCATCAGAGGTTCTCCTGTGTGTATAAATACGAAAGAATCTACGTGATTATTAATGAATGAGTGCCAATTTCTTAACTGTGCTCAGATTTGCAGATAACTTAGTTTGCAATAAAAAAGATTTTAAGAATTCAGTTCAGGCCTAAATTATCGGTACTAGAGCTGTCACAATATCAGATATTCTGAAATATCCGAAAATCACGATTACCATCTTATTGCAATATCTATCAAAATAAATAAATGCTGTCAGTCCAATTCATCTTTAACTTTATTTTGTGTTTTCTCTCTTTTTTTGTTGTAAACATAACTGTAAAAAGCGCATAAAAACCTACTTTTTATTATTTTCTAAGCCACACCAACAATATGCATTTTTGAATTGTCATTGTTAATCAAACACATTATTTAGCTCATCAGCTCTTGTGTAGGGGCTCTGGGACTTAAAAGGGATGGGTCTGACAAGAGAGACCTCCAAAATGTGTACTGTTGAGGTTCCTTCAGGAACAGAATTGGAAAACACTGGTCTAACAACCCATCTTTATGGAATACAGAAAAAGCATTGGCAAGCTAACTTTTTTGGGTGCAGGTAGAGTGTCTTCAACATGGTTGTGTGCAGCGATTGTAGCTACACACTGCATTGCCCTGTTGTTGTTTTTTGTTTTATGATAGGTGACAATCTACAGAGCCCCTTAAGGGACATGGTGAAGAAAAAAAAATGGGAGATGAAGAAAAAATGTTGTCGATGCTTTTGCGTCCTGGTTGTTACGGAGTTGGCTGTTTCATAGCTCCTAAAGGGATATGTTGGTGGGGGAAAAAAATGAGATAGAAAGAAAGAAAAATAAGTCAGTGCTTTTGCGTTCCCTGGGAAACTTTAACTTTTTTTAATACCAGTATATTGTGACATCCCTAATCTGAACTGCTAATTTTATACAGTTTGTTTCTCCTAAGGAATTCAGCCAAAGATCATTAAATGAAACTGAGAACTGAAATAAAACATAGAAGTGCATTTAGTCTTCTGATCTATGGAAAAGCTGAACTAATACTGTAGTATACTATACTATTTCAGGACTGAAATATAATATCGGAGCATGCATAGAATACAGATAACTGGTGACACATACCATCATTTATACCTCCTACATATGTTTTACTCTAGGAGGAGACAACACAGAGGGAATTTCACATGGAACATGGAAACTACACTGACTGGGGAGTCTAAATTATAAGCACTGTACAAATGCAATGTAGATTATTACAGTGCTCATTATTTAGACTATTTATCAGTGCAGCATCAAATGGACATTGCAATTCCTTTTCAAATTCAGCAGACACGGTGCATTGTTGTATTTGAAAATGCGAGGGTTATAACATACATTTGAATTAATATTACTGTCAGATAGCAGTTTCTAATTGAATACAGTTTTTTTTATGTTTTTAATTTCATCCTTTTAGGGCTTGAATGGTTTCCCACAAGAATGTAAACAGACAGAAGATCTAACCA
Source organism: Pseudorasbora parva (assembly GCF_024679245.1). Lineage (NCBI taxonomy): Eukaryota > Metazoa > Chordata > Actinopteri > Cypriniformes > Gobionidae > Pseudorasbora > Pseudorasbora parva. The sequence continues at coordinate 13,327,900 of NC_090184.1, forward strand.
ATGGGCACTCCAAATGCACAACTGTGAGAACACACTAACATTTGTTTCGGTGAAACCTGGTGAAACCTTGTCACTATCTGCATGGATCACAGTTGCATTATGTTGCTGTGTTTTGGATTTTCTTTAGATTCTAAATGGATTGACTCCAGGTAATGGCATCAAAGAGAATGGCAACCCTTATCTCAAAACTGTCCCAGTGAGTATTTCACTTAAACATAGTCACATGATGTTCTTTGTTACTGGTTTAAGTAGTGATGGTAATGGTCTGAACTTGTGGTTTTGTAGATCTCAGCACTAAAGCAGAATGGACTCTTACAGTCTCTTGCAGCAGGAGGCAATCAGTCTAAAACAGAAGGTAAAGACTTCATCACTCAGAAACATTGTTACACACAGAATGATGTCGATAGTTCAACATTTACTCTGTGTGCGTGATTTTGTCTGTCTAGAGGTGAGCTTGGAGGTGGAGCGAGCACAAGAGGAGTGGGATGCCCTGGAGAGCATCCAACCAGGTGAGACCAATTACCTTGTCACCATGGAAACAACATCCTGTCAGCCTGGATACTGAGCACATTACGTCATCATGACTAAGCATACGCCCCTACCCTGGAGAGATGGCATCACCTCCTTGGCTAAAATAGATGCATTACGAAACCTGATCACTGTCAGATACAATCTGGAACATTAGCATCTCTTGGTTAGATATGTGGGCAACAAATGGGCAATGATTTTACAACTATATATAGACATAGGGTGGGCGATATGACCACAATCTTATTTCATGATATGAGGAATTTTAATACAATTTTTAAATATCTGTCCCCTGACAGATCTCAATAAATTGTATAGGTTCTGTAAACTGAACCATAAACTGTTCTGAAACTGAAAAAAATTAGATTAATTGGAGTCTGTATGTTAGGCGGTTCAGACTGAATTAATAAATAAAAGTTTGTTAATTAGAGTTAAAGGTTTAGAACAAACCAATACGTTACTGCTTTTCAAACACTGTAATTAAAGGATAACTTACTGTTCCCAAATCCAGTGGACTGCCTTCCTGTCTGATCCCTGCATAGGCATCCTTACAGAGATGGATCCTCATTAGTGACTAATTTGGAGAATTCTACATATACTGTTCAAATTATTATTATTATTTTTATTTTTTGTAACGAGGTATGTTGTTTTGGGAAGGAGAAGGCGGGAACTTGCGAACGTTTAACAAAAAGCGTCAGCCCCTCATGGTTGACTTCCACTAGGGATTCTCATTTTCCCGACTGACAACCAATGCTCATTAATTGATTATTAACCGTTAACTGATAAGATTATAATATTGAATTGGCATTACATAAAAATACAATTGATGAGTGTCTGTGACCCGTAAAAAATACTTTTTTCACGTGTTTATTTTATTGTGCAAACAGTAGAACATACAGAACAGCTCAACAACAGAATCTAGATTCACACTAGAGCCCTGCATTTATGCCCGAGCCCTTTTTTTACGCCCCTAGAGCCGGGCTTCAGGCCAATTTTCACATCATACCTAAATGCGGGCGGGCCTTCGGACCTTTTTTAGGCTTCAAACTTCGTGTTATATTTATTTTATTAATTAAAAGAAACAATGAGATGTGCTGCGCTGGTGGAAACAACATGAGACCATAATAGCTTACGCGACTGTCAAGACATGGCTCGCACAGGGTTATAGAGTCTGCGCCAGCAGCAGCGCGCGTTTCTTCAGCGCAGCTGCTGGAGTTATGGGCTTTTTAAAACTGGTTCCTTTATTCATTTTCTCTGACCAGGTGATTGCGAAATAATCAGGGTTAGGCCTAATACCTTCCGAGATTCTTTTGAGACGTATTTAATTCAGATTACCCAAACAAACCAATTCAGAAGGTGGTCTGAAAGCTTGTTGTTTGCGGTTGTTTAAACCACATGTGTAAATTTTAATCCTGGCAAATGGTTAAAAAATAAACGTGTGAGAGCGTGTTATGTTGTAGTCAGATAGATATGATGGTGCTGCGACACGTATCACCGCAATTGAGTAGGTTAAAGGAAGCCAACGCAAATGGCCGTAAATTAAACTTAAAATAAGTCTTAGATCCTCAAAAACACAATGATCGGCAGTAAAAATGTATAAATTCTCTTACCATTGCTTTGGTCACTCTTTCTCATATTGCTGTCTTTGAAGTTAAAATGAGCTGCTGAATAAAATGAATCTTGAATCTTTTGCTTTCGTGGCGAACTCCGTTAAATATAGGCTATAGCCTACCACGGGAATTGAAGATCTGATTTATAGGCTATTCATTTTGCGAAGGTGTAAGGTATAAGACAAACTGCATATTCTATTTTTTTTGTATTATATATTTCGATTGTTTAGCTCGTTTCATTTGCGAGCGCCGTTCCGGGCTGTATCAGCCTGCCTCAGCTTGTCAAAAGGGGGGGGGGGTGATCTCAGATCAGTCTGATCCCCTCGTTACTTAACCACTTCAGCTCTGCACCCCCTCTTGGACCCACCGGTGGGTCCAAAATCCATAACTTGCGCACCACAAAAATAGGCATATATGGTATCATTTGAAAGATTAGAACCTCAGCTTTCTTAATAACGCAATAACTTATGCATTTATATTACATAGAAGAAAATAATACGGTCTGAATTCGACATCGGTCATGCAAATAATATAAAATTTCATATTTTTATCACACAAACACACCTAAAATAGACAAGTCATATATCAAATGAAAGCTATCGGCGATTAATTTCACCGATCCAATAATTTACAGTAAATTTATTATCAAAAGAATGACAAAGATGGAAATGACTCCTTTGAACAAGCAAACACATGAGTCATATTCCTGTTCGGATCACAAACTCGATGTAAAGCTACTAGCCTCAAACCCTATATCAGCTTGTTCCTTAGGTTGTTTGCTTCAAAATGAGACTATTTTTACATGTCTGTGAGCAAGTATGGCCAAATGACACTGTAAAATGTCACCAATGTCCAGATCAAAACATGTGATGCTGACAAATACTCTTATTATTGCTAGTTTTGATTGTCAGTGTTAGCCACAGTTTTTGATGATGTCATCACATATTGCATCATGCTACAGAAAACCTGAGAATCTCAGCTCTTTATATACATGTGGATCATGATTCTAGACCAATCAGAGCCCGAGATCTCCCTTTACAAAGTTGAAGAGGCGAAGCCTTCTTTTCGATTTCCCAGTGGCCAGTTTATGTCAATGCAGATGAGTAGGAGTTGTTAGACACTTTGGTCAGACAAATCTCAATAACTTTCATTTGCAAGGAGATATCAAGAAAATTCTTTTTTCCCCCTGTTTAGTGCCAATTTATAGAATCAACAGAAACTTCCAAAAAGCTTGGATCCCAAAATGAAAAAAAACTATAGATTTTTAAATAACAAATTAATTAAAAATAAATAAAAATATTTATTTTTTTATCTATTTTTATCATAAGATTGTGAATAGATACAATATAACATATGCAATACTCCACCACTGTGTTAAAATTTAGAATTTTTTCTGTAAAATGAGACCATTTTTATCAATTTACTCCAATGTATGTGGGTAGGGCGCTCTTTTAAATTCAGATATTCCTAATTCTCAAAAAAATGCAAAATGTGCTGCAGAGCTGAAGTGGTTAAGCGTGAACATAGGCTAACTTAATGATTATTTAATGGATTTATTAAAATTATTTATGAATGAGAGGCAGCGCTGACAGTGACATGGCAATCTTTATTTGAACTAATCATATAAGTAAGGGATAATCCACAGCTAGCCATGCATTAAAGGATTTTAATGCACGGCCTAGAGGCGAAGAACCACCCGACGCGACGCGAAAAAAATAATTTAATGCATGGCTAGCCATGGATTATCCCGCTTATACATGGTTATTTGCCAAGTTAAAAACAAGTTAAAGCTGTAACTGATGTTTTTTAAGAGACGGGTTAAAATGACGGTTGTTTTCTTACGTCTCGTTAGTTCTAGCACACCATCGCTTTAAATAAAGTAGAGCCATCGAAATGTTTTTATATGAACAAATTACCACATTTATGTAAATTCATTATTAAAAGAGAGACAGAGAACTGAAAGAGACAGATCAGAGAGAGAGAGAGAGAGAGAGAGAGAGATGCGTTCGCGATCTCTTCATGTCAGTCTGAAGATCCCCTCGTTGCTTAAGCATATCGAACATAACTTAATGATTATTTAATGGCTTTATTAAAATTATTTATGAATGACAGGCAACACTGCAGTGACAAGGCAATCTTTATTTGAACTAATCATCATTATAGCCTAGTGTGAAATAAACCCAGCGTCAACCTATAAAGACACATTACATTTAATGCATTAAATTAAATAATAATATAGGTGCTCGAGTCTGTCAGTGTAGGTGTCACGACCATCATAGAATGTAAAAAACGCACGACACACGGCGACATGTTCCGCAACTCGGTGTCATGCAGGTGTCATGTCCGTGTCAGTGTTTGTTGCGATAATGTCAGTGACATGACAATGAAGACTGCATGTGCCATATGTGCCAATACGCCCATAGTCATAGATAGGCATACGTATACATACCTGCGCATAGTGACATATGTGCCATTGGCTTCTGTGTGTCACGTCATGTCTCATGTCACTTAATATTGCCATAGATATGTAACGTTATACGTATAGACATATCCGTGGCTGATACTGCAGTCTGCCACTGTCACTCTGTTTGCAAGAGTAACTGTGTTACTATGGTTACCAGTTTTTATAGTTGCGGATTAATTTCAAACTGTAATCAAACTAGGCGTTTCTCAATGTCAAGGAAGGATCCTCGGAAGCCAGAATTCTAAGGATGCTACGTCATCGACATCCGACGAATCATTATTTAGAACTGTTCCAATGTCGAGGATCCTCGGAATTCAACCAAGGACTGAGTCCTTCGTTCGAAAAATATGTCATATACAGGAAAGGATGCATATGACTAGGAGCCTCGTCTAGCCTCTGAAGGAAGTGACTTGGAAGGATCCGTCTTTCCAAGGAAGCATCCTTGACATTGAGAAACACCTACTGACTGGAACTACCTGTGCATTAAACGGTTTTACTGCACACCTTCCAACCAATCAGAATCGAGTATTAAAACAGACCATGGTATAAACAATTTTACTGCACACCTTCCAGCCAATCAGAATCGAGTATTTAAACAGACCATGGTATAACAATCATTATTAAACTGGACAGCATATCCTTTCATTATTTAGAAAATTATATCTTCTAAATAAATGTAATCAGTGACAATACAATTTTAAAAAAAACTAAACTAAACAAAAAACATTATTATGACAATAATAATGTTTTAAAAGTAAAATTTTTAAAACGTATATGCCCAATTTCATAGATAGGCCTTAGCCTAAACCAGGATTAGGCCTTAGTTAAATTAGGACATAGGTTTTATAAACGTGCCTAAGAAGAAAAAAAAACATTACTAGTATGCATCTTGAGGCTGATATAGGCTGATTTTCCAGACTGAACCCTGTTTATGATGCAGGGATGCATTGTGTGGTCATCTGTCAGAAAAAAACAATGTTTCTTTTATAGTTCTTGCTGAAGATCTCACTCCATCGCCATTGATCTCCTTCAATGAGGCTCTGCAGCATTTTCAGACCACTGATCTTGGAGACCTGCTTGTGAGTTTGTTTCAAGTGAATATACATTATGACACTATGATTACTATGACTATTGGAGTCATTCTCTTTTTTTCCCTTTATTTTATACTTACTCTTCTCCTTTATCAGAAGAATATTCAGCCTACTATTCACAGGACTGGATTGGCTGCCATCACCCATTTCCTGTTCGGGCCTCCACGGCTACACAAAGACCTTGTAGAGGAGAGAGACTTAGTGTTTGCCATTGCACAATGTGAGTAAAAACATATGACTCGACAAGTCAGGTAGCTTTTTTTTATGAATTAAAAACATTTAAAACAATTAACGCAGCATCCAGTTTTTGTCCTGTCATCCATTGACTAGTGTTACATTATATGACGAAGCTCTTATTCATGCATTTTTAAACCCTTCAACGAACTTGCAACACATGAGGGAAAAGAACACACATTATAAAGGGAGCAGAAAACATGAGGTACAGGTGAACACACTCTTGGTACATTCACACCAGATGCGAATTAAGCGATAAACGAGAGTGATTTACATGTTTAGTCAATGCAAAGACAAGAATAGACATCCTGCCATGCGTTTCGCGCGAATAAGGCGGCGCGAATGAAGCGTATTGAGTATGTGATGACACCTTTCACGGTTTCAGTACGATTCGGTATTTACTGTGTTCAGGGAAAAAAAGGACTACTGTCAAATAAAATAAAGAAAATGAGAACAAATAACAGGGTTCCTACGGGTTTTGAAAAAGTATGGAAAAGTATGGAATTTGATTTGATTAATTTCCAGGTCTGGAAAAGTATGGAAAAAATAAACCAGAGTATGGAAAAATACTTATGTTTCCAGACTATTGTCCCTATTTCATTTTATAAATATAAAATTAAGAATTTCTAAATGCATATATATATATATATAAAAATTTAATTCCATTTGGATCAATTTACCACATAGACAGTAAAAAAAAGATTAGGTCTAAAAGTTTTTTATGTAACATATAAATATAGTCATACGCTTTCAATAGGTTAGCTACAGTGCCTTGCGAAAGTATTTGGCCCCCTTGAACTTTGTGACCTTTTGCCACATTTCAGGCTTCAAACATAATGATATGAAACTAATTTTTTTGTGAAGAATCAACAACAAGTGGGACACAATCATGAAGTGGAACGAAATTTATTGGATATTTCAAACTTTTTTAACAAATTAAAAACTGAAAAATTGGGCGTGCAAAATTATTTGGCCCCTTTACTTTCAGTGCAGCAAACTCTCTCCAGAAGTTCAGTGAGGATCTCTGAATGATCCAGTGTTGACCTAAATGACTAATGATGATAAACAGAATCCACCTGTGTGTAATCAAGTCTCTGTATAAATGCACCTGCACTGTGATAGTCTCAGAGGTCAGTTTAAAGCGCAGAGAGCATCATGAAGAACAAGGAACACACCAGGCAGGTCCGAGATACCGTTGTGGAGAAGTTTAAAGCCGGATTTGGATACAAAAAGATTTCTCAAGCTTTAAACATCCCAAGGAGCACCCTGCAAGCGATAATATTGAAATGGAAGGAGTATCAGACCACTGCAAATCTACCAAGACCTGGCCGTCCCTCTAAACTTTCAGCTGTGATGAGAAGACTGATCAGAGATGCAGCCAAGAGGCCCATGATCACTCTGGATGAACTGCAGAGATCTACAGCTGAGGTGGGAGACTCTGTCCATAGGACAACAATCAGTCGTATACTGCACAAATCTGGCCTTTGTGGAAGAGTGGCAAGAAGAAAGCCATTTCTTAAAGATATCCATAAAAAGTGTTGTTTAAAGTTTACCACAAGCCACCTGGGAGACACACCAAACATGTGGAAGAAGGTGCTCTGGTCAGATGAAACCAAAATTGAACTTTTTGGCAACAATGCAAAACGTTATGTTTGGTGTAAAAGCAACACAGCTCATCACCCTGAACACACCATCCCCACTGTCAAACATGGTGGTGGCAGCATCATGGTGTGGGCCTGCTTTTCTTCAGCAGGGACAGGGAAGATGGTTATAATTGATGGGAAGATGGATGGAGCCAAATACAGGACCATTCTGGAAGAAAACCTGATGGAGTCTGCAAACTAGGGCTGCACGTTTTCAAGTTTTTCATTAACCGTTAACCGAGGCCCTTAGCGGTTAATACTCGGTTAACCATAGTGTGCGTCAGGGTTATTTTTAGCTTATTAATTTGACGACCACCATCTCCGTAGTGAACGCGCCTATAGAGAGAAATGCACATCATGGATTACACAATCAGAGAGTAGCCTATTTCTTTTCGTTTTAAATTGTTAAAAGACATTTCAAGTTTCTTAAAGGGGGGGTGAAACACTCAGTTTCAGTCAATCTCATGTCAATCTTGAGTACCTATAGAGTAGTATTGCATCCTTCATATCTCCGAAAAGTCTTTAGTTTTATCATATTTATAAAAGAAATATGGGCTGTACCGAGTCTTTCCGGAAAAAAACGAGCGCCTGGAGGCGTATCGTGTGGGCGGAGCTAAAGAATCACAAGCGCGCAAAGCGGTGACGTCCTCAAGCGTGGAGAAACCCATCTATCTCAGCTAAAACAGATAATGATCCACAATCAAATCTGAGGCTGAAATAAACTGAACAGGAGAAACGGCAACATCAGGACGTCCGTCTCTGTGGTATGTAAGTTACTGTATTTAATGGCCTCTCCACATTTCTGTGTCTTTACTCGCAGTGTATGAGGACATGATTCGGTTTATGGACTATTGTATGCGACTAGACCTTAGAAGTAGCAAGCAGAACGGTTTTGCACGTCAGACTAGTGTAACGTTATACAGAACAACAATGGAGTAACCGTTAGCGCATTTGAATGACGAAGCACGCGATCGTATCGTTTACTGATGTTTACTCATGCGACGGTAGCCAATAGCAGAGACATTTGAAGTTGATTTACTCACCGGCATCTTCCAAAGCAGGACCGCTCTGTCAAAAACACACTTCTTTGGTATGATTTGGTGAAGTCCTGTGACAGCAGTGACCGTGGAAATCCACTTTGCGACGCGACTGAAGCGATGCCTTGAAGCTTCCCGTCATTTCTGCGTTCAAATCGGTTTAAATGCAGCGCTGCCTTCCCGGGGCGCGACATAAGTGTTCACGGAGGACTGGATCTGCACCTGAGAGACTGTTTACAGCGTGCATTTCCTCTCTCTCCCTCTAGTCACGCGCGCGCGCACCCTTCCGGGAGAAGAGCCCGTACAGCCCATACAAGGACCTTCCGCTCTATTTAACGTCAATTAGACCCATACTCGAAAAAAACTCGCCGAAACTCGTGAGAAACCGGAAGGAGTATTTTTAACACAGAAATACTCCATCAAACGTCCAACATTAGTTTTTGAAACTTTGTCTATGTTTAGGATGGGAATCCAAGTCTTTAAAGGTGTAAAAAGCTCAGTATGCATGAAACAGCATTTCACCCCCCCTTTAAGATCTATTTCATGTCTGCGAGGCGTACGCTGAGTTTCGTTAAATTAGGATGAGATGCGCTCCAGTTCACGAGCAATGCGAGTGGCCGCGAGGGCGCCTGCACGATTCGAGCATGTAACGTTAGTAAAATATGCAGCCGAGAATGATTCACACAGACTCAGCGTTTGAATCGCGCGGCTGATGAGCCTCTCCCGGCAGAGAGTTCAAGCATCTGTGGACTCGTCCCTTCAGCTCTGGCCATCTTGCTTTCAGTCCGCGATCAGCTTTTTTGTTTTCTTCATTGCAGTTAAAGTAACGTCTGCTTTTCTCTAGTCATTCACAAGTTTCTCACTTCAAACTTTCTTTCTTCTGATCCGTTATCCACAGCGCGCGCGGCTCGCGCTCTGCTTCTGCCCTAATGCGACTTTTAGTCCAGTGCGACGTGTTATTTTCCTCTTCATGACGCATATTTTGACTGATGCGACTCATACTCCGGAGCAACTTATAGCCTGAAAAATGCGGTAAGCACTGCATTGCAATACTTGCATTTCGCCCCGTCACTCTCATTTTTAAAGTGTTCCAACGCTTTCTTTGACTGCTTAGAAAGCTGGTCATGACTTCTTCTTGTGGATACTACCCTAACCCTATGGATACTACAACTGTCTGGGAGCGCTCTGGCGGTCTATAGGGGTGCAAACATATATTACAACTAAATTCAAGGCACGTCATTGACGCCACTTAACCGAGCAAAATGTTTCACTCGGTTACGCAATTTTTAACGGTTAATCGGTCAATCGGTTAACCATGGACACCCCTACTGCAAACGACCTGAGACTGGGACGGAGATTTGTCTTCCCACAAGACAATGATCCAAAACATAAAGCAAAATCTACAATGGAATGGTTCAATAATAAACATATCCAGGTGTTCGAATGGCCAAGTCAAAGTCCAGACCTGAATCCAATCGAGAATCTGTGGAAAGAACTGAAAACTGCTGTTCACAAACGCTCTCCATCCAACCTCACTGAGCTCGAGCTGTTCTGGAGGAGAAATGGGCAAACATTTCAGTCTCTTGATGTGCAAAACTGATAGAGACATACGCCAAGAGACTTACAGCTGTAATCGCAGCAAAAGGTGGCGCTACAAATTATTAACTTAAGGGGGCCGAATCATTTTGCTCGCCCAATTTTTCAGTTTTTGATTTGTTAACAAAGTTTGAAATATCCAATAAATTTCGTTCCACTTCATGATTGTGTCCCACTTGTTGTTGATTCTTCACAAAAAAATACAGTTTCATATCATGTTTGAAGCCTGAAATGTGGCAAAAGGTTGCAAAGTTCAAGGGGCCGAATACTTTCGCAAGGCACTGTATATAGGTTCATTTAGGTTATTTTATGTAAGTCCTGCCTCATGGACTTCCTGTCTAGCTACTTTCTTATCCTAATAAAAGGCAAAAATGCCAATATTAAACCTTTAGAATGTAACATACCTGTTGGCAGTTGAATTTTAAAAAAAATTATCAGAACAAGTTAAATATGGTTGGAAAAATCTGTAGGGAAGTCTGGAAATTTGAGTCTGGAAAAGTATGGAATTTTGAAATGAAAATTGCGTAGGAACCCTGAAATAACTTAAATGCTAGCAGCAGCACAAATAAATACTATTGAGCAAAGATACTAATAAAATAAACAATGCTTTTCAGGTGGGTCTAACATTAGTTTTTAGGTAGAGAAATTGAATAAGTTAATCAAATGTAAAATAACTGCACATTTAACTGTTTAAATGAAAGATTAATCCTTATTAAACTTAGAAAAGCTATTCAATCAAGAGCAGTGAGTGATGTCCTTATCTTTTGTTTGACATTAAACAGACAGCAGTAAAGGACTGCCCCTTTGAGACCTAATACAGGGCTCTGCATCGTCTTTCTCGACTGTATAAAGTTCACTTAAGGCATATACCGACGATGTCTGCTTGAATACTCATCAAGATGGTAATGTTGACATACTTTTTGTGTGAGTATGTCTGTTCAAGCGCAAGACTTAAAAGAGAATTCAAGGTAATTGTGCGCTTTGAGATGTGTGCGTGCTTTTGGACGAGCGCACAGAGACAGATCTTCTCACAGCGCAAGCGAGTTTTCATTCGCGTCTTCTGGCAAATATACCCGGGTGAAGATGACGGCGAAAATGACTGGTCATACGGCAGCACTCGCATGCATTGAACACAGTTTACAAAGATAGTAGAACGTTTTGCCCACGTTTTTCTTTTATTAACGCTGTTGGAGTGTAGCCTATCACTGAGGAGCCAGCACGTGTATCCATTGGCAGAAACATACATAAAGCATTATTTTTTAAGTTACAACCCATATTAAAGATGCGTCATCAGATGTGAGATGAATCGCGGTGCAAGTGCGTGCCGGCAACTTTTACACGGCACCCTTGCTCATGTCAGACGGCACCTCGGTTGGGAAACGCTGTTCTATACTATCTGTTTGTTATTATCTAACTTTTTCATGCTATTACAATATGCTAATGGTTTAAAATGGATACAATTTTGGCCAATAATAATACACAAATATTTTTAGCCGATACATTGGTCCATATCTAGCTTTAATATCTTAAATGTGTGATGTCTTTGCTTGCGTTACTTTACATTCATGCATTTAGCAGATTCTTTTATCCCAATCGATTTACAAAAGAAGGACTAAACCAATTCGTCAAAGATACAAAAATATTTGTAATATACAATGCCAGGTTTATTAGACAAATATATTAGGAAGTAAGCTAGAAAAGAGAAAAAATTGCTAAGAGAAATGTTTGTGATTCTGTAGGTTCTCTGGATAATGGACAGCCAGTGCACATGCGTGTACTCCAGACCGTCTACAGGAAATTGACTTGCACTCGAGCAGACTGCCCTCGCTATGGACCACACTGGGAGAATGTGGGCTTTCAAGGTATGTCAAAAATTGAAAGCACCTCTGCTAAAAATCTGTTAAATCTTTATAAACTGTTTAACCACGCTAATCGACTATTTAATTATTTATGATGCAATGAAATTGTTTGCCTGTTTGTAATTTGTTTTTGTGTAACATACTTTCATACTCCTAGGTTCAGACCCTGCTACAGATCTAAGGGGAACTGGTTTTCTGGGTCTGATGCACACTCTCTACTTTGTCATGGACCCAGAGATACTACCACTTGCTAGAGACATCTACAAACTATCTCAGCATCCAGTCCAGGTGATCAAAATACAAACAAACATACACATGATCATCTATCATGCCTTAGAAACGGCAAACTCATCGTTATTATTCATTTGCAATAAATATACTTATTTGAATTTTTATCACTTGCAGAATTTTCCATTCAGTGTGATGTCAATCAACATGACCCGAATTGCCCTCCATGCTCTTAGAGAGGAAGTGCTGTCCAAGTAAGTCATCACTTGTCACAAAATTACCTGAACATTAACTGATGGTTATTTTGCGCAATATTAATTACAACCTGTTTTTAAGCATTGCCATAATTTAGCTGCAGCCTACCATAATCTCTTCAGTTGTTTCGATGGCAATAAAACATTTTGTTGTTTGTGATGTCACCTAGGGAGTGTAACCGAAGGCAACAGGTTGTAGCTGTGCTGAATGATTTTTATGTTGCAACATTCCTGCACCTCTACCAGCTGTGGAAGAACCAGCAGAAAACTATCTCAGATTCTGGCCATGTACTCAAAGGTGAATTTTCAGTTACAAATGAACAGCGTTGTATTTGTTCTTGGTATCGTTTACTGACATTTAAATTAACTGTCAATTTAACTGTTTAATTTGGTCAATATAATTTAAATATTTTTTTATTTAAATTCCAAGACAGTCCAACTTTAGTCCAACTTTTATATATTTAAGATTCATTGCACACCAACTGAAATATTTCAGGTCTTTTATTGTTTTAATACTGATGATTTGGGCATACAGCTCATGAAAACCCAAAATTCCTATCTAAAAAAATTAGCATATCAGGAAAAAGGTTCTCTAAACGAGCTATTAACCTAATCATTTGAATCAACTAATTAGCTCTAAACACCTGCAAAAGATTCCTTTTAAAAAGGCTTTTAAAAACTCCCAGCCTGGTTCATTACTCAAAACCGCAATCATGGGTAAGACCCTGTCCAGAAGGCCATCATTGACACCCTCAAGCGAGAGGGTAAGACACAGAAAGAAATTTCTGAAGGAATAGGCTGTTCCCAGAGTGCTGTATCAAGGCACCTCAGTGGGAAGTCTGTGGGAAGGAAAAAGTGTGGCAAAAAAACGCTGCACAACGAGAAGAGGTGACCGGACCCTGAGGAAGATTGTGGAGAAGGACCGATTCCAGACCTTGGGGGACCTGCGGAAGCAGTGGACTGAGTCTGGAGTAGAAACATCCAGAGCCACCGTGCACAGGTGTGTGCAGGAAATGGGCTACAGGTGCCGCATTCCCCAGGTCAAGCCACTTTTGAACCAGAAACAGAGGCAGAAGCGCCTGACCTGGGTTACAGAGAAGCAGCACTGGACTCAAATTTTGCATGTCATTCGGAAATCAAGGTGCCAGAGTCTGGAGGAAGACTGGGGAGAAGGAAATGCCAAAATGCCTGAAGTTCAGTGTCAAGTACCCACAGTCAGTGATGGTCTGGGGTGCCATGTCAGCTGCTGGTGTTGGTCCACTGTGTTTTTATCAAGGGCAGGGTCAATGCAGCTAGCTATCAGGTGATTTTGGAGCACTTCATGCTTCCATCTGCTGAAAAGCTTTATGGAGATGATTTCGTTTTTCAGTACGACCTGGCACCTGCTCACAGTGCCAAAACCACTGGTAAATGGTTTACTGACCATGGTATTACTGTGCTCAATTGGCCTGCCAACTCTCCTGACCTGAACCCCATAGAGAATCTGTGGGATATTGTGAAGAGAAAGTTGAGAGACGCAAGACCCAACATTCTGGATGAGCTTAAGGCCGCTATCGAAGCATCCTTGGCCTCCATAACACCTCAGCAGTGCCACAGGCTGATCGCCTCCATGCCACGCCGCATTGAAGCAGTCATTTCTGCAAAAGGATTCACAACCAAGTATTGAGTGCATAACTGAACATAATTATTTGAAGGTTGACTTTTTTTGTATTAAAAACACTTTTCTTTTATTGGTCTGATGAAATATGCTAATTTTTTGAGATAGGAATTTTGGGTTTTCATGAGCTGTATGCCAAAATCATCAGTATTAAAACAATAAAAGACCTGAAATATTTCAGTTGGTGTGCAATAAATCTAAAATATATGAAAGTTTAATTTTTATCATTACATTATGGAAAAATAATGGAACTTTTTTCACAATATGCTAATTTTTTTAGAAGGACCTATATATTATACTTGAGTCTGTTGTAAGGAACCTTTAATTTCATGATGACAAAGTTATATTGTGTTGATTTGTGTAGTTCTTATAACCACTTGTGGTGATGTCCGTATGTCCCCTTATTTCTTACTGTTAATATCTGGATCCTTTCATTTGCAAAAAAAGAAAAAAAACCTATAGACCAGGGGTCTCAAACACGCGGCCCGTGGGATATTTTGTGGCCCCCTACTTGACATCAAAGTTTAGTGTTGGTGCAGCCCGCACGTTGTTCTTTAAAGCACCTTTTTGCTGAGTTTTTGCGTGTGCTACACTTGCTGCCTTACTTTGTGTGTGTGTGTGCGTGCGTGCGAGCGAGCGAGTTAGCTCGGCCCTCCCTCATGCAGTATAATTGGTTGACACTGCGTGATTGACAGGAACAGTTTTTGAGGCTCATCCGGGCTGATCAGACAGTGGAAATGAATGTGGTCTAACAGCGCTTAGATGGCAAATCAAATGACATTTGAATATTCCCTCTAAAAAAAACACGAATATTCCAACCATTCGAACATCTGGTTGCGCATTTTGTCAATGATGTGCATTACGTCAATAACAGGACAAATTAATACAAAGAGACATAACTACTTGTATAGCTAGTCTAAGTTTAAACATATTTGACAACGTATTACTTACACAAAAACAAGTAAATCAACTAGATGAAGCTGTTCTCTGCAGGTACATGAGTGATGAACACCGCTGACGGTCTGGAGCTCACATCATAATAGCCAAGACCGCAGACCTCACTCTCTCGCCCTCTCTCTCACGCTCTCTGCTCATAACGGTTTAAATGAACAAACTTTGAGTGCTGAAAAAGTTTTGTGCAAGTTTTACTGCATATTGAACGCTCCGAGCGATCTCTGCTGTGGTAAACATGGAACTTTTCCTTGACATGAAACGGTAAATAATCAAACCAATTGAAGAAGTGCATTTATCCTTTATTCATGCAAAATCTCTTCAGTCAGTACAGTGGCCTACACCTCAGTAATGTTTCTGTTTAATGTTAAATAAAATGAGGAATGGTATGCTAACTGTATCTTACATAGCTTGCATTCAACTTTATCTCACGGCTCAAGAATTTTACCTTCTACCGACCAAAATCCAAAGTATTTCTAGACATGGCTTTTAGTAGACAAAGGAGGCAAGAAAAGACTATGTTCATCAAGAAACATTCATGTTGAAGAACTTATAATAATAAAGATTAAGAAAATTGGATCTGTTTTTTGTGTGGAATACTTGATGTGGCCCAGCCTGACCCAGAGTTTACCTCCACCAGCCCCCAGCTAAATTGAGTTTGAGATCCCTGCTATAGACTAAACACGTAATAGCCTATACTGCATGAGTTCACCATTTTCACAGATTCACGTTTTTGTTGTTTACACAGAGATGATAAGAATGATAAGGTTTGTTTTCAGGTCACCAAAACGATGTTGTCATATAATGAACAGCAAAAAATGCATAAAAAGGCTTCTGTTTTTAGTTGAAAACAGGGTCTTGTAAACAGCTCCTAAATTCTGATGAAAGGTGGCTCTGCAGGAGCATGATTAAAGATCTTTGGTCAAGGTAGCCTGGATGTTGAACATTTGAGTTTATCTGCTAAAAAAAGAAGTTGTCTGACCTTGTTCTCTGTTCTGTGATGCACAGAAGTGGAGCTTTTTGCCAAGAAGAACCCCAAGCAGATTCTCAAACGTCTCGAGGGCTACCTGAAGGAGCGACGTGCTGGGACAGGACACCGAACATCACCTGACACGCTATCACATAGCAACCCTTCACCTTGTGACACTGGGTCTCAAGCAGGGAGTCAAGGCGGGAAGGAGGGGAAAGAGATCAATTTCACTGGAGTGTGTGAGCTGCCACCTGAAATGGAGGGAGAGGCGAGACTCATCTGAGAGACAGAGGCATTTGATTTGTACAGTCTCAACTATCTCCCATGCTCTAACTCGGTCTTTTTCTCTGTTTCTTTGCTTCCTTACTGTCCTTTCTTGCTTAAGTACACTCAGAGACAAGTCTAATGTTGTAACTGTAGTTGCTATAAATCTCTAAACTGTCTTCTGTTCTCTAATAGTACCTATTGGCTCTTTGATGCTTTCTATGAAAAAGACCAGTAGATTTAGTTGCCAACAATCAGTTTAAAAGGAGAATCTCAGAATGAACTGCCAGCAGGTTGTCTCAAACCTGTCAGGAAGAAAGAGACCTCGCAGTTTTAGACAAGTGGCCTGCAGAAGCGAGCCAGCACCTTACCCACGACTGTGGTATTGAGTGAGAATAAGTTCCTGTGTGAAGACCTGACTGATTAGGTGTGCTTTTGATTGAGACTAGTCTAGTGAAAGCCTTGTGGTCCTCATGGTCATTTGAAGATGTTCACTGTGACCGAGTCAATGTTCAAGAAAGTTGGCAGAGTTTATATTGATGTTGGCTCTACTCTTCACTGTTAAACATGGAATGAGGTATCAAAACATTGGATGGAAATAGCCTCAATAGGCCAAAGGGGTTTTTTTTAATCATTTTTTTTATTTGTCCCTTTAGAGAGATAATGTCACAATATTATTCTGGCATGTTTCTGTTGGCAGGGACTCTTCAACAAAAGCCAGAAATTGTAAAGCCAGGACATCTTTTTGATGGGAAAGTGCATTTTAGTGACCTGTAGACCAAAATATATGAATGTGTGAGTATCTATTTCGATGTCTTTTGACACTTGCAGACTGATCACTATTAACAGAATTATCCTTATCAGTGAAATTCTGTGAGCTTTGAGCTACAATCAGAACAGTAATCAAAGTTAAATGTGATTTTTGGAGATGTTGTTATGCTTATCTGCATGAAGCAAAAGCCTACGTGTTTCCTCTAATGATAGCAGGTACATTCCACTTTTAAGTTGTTACTATGAAAGTGTAGACCAGAGTGAGGTTGAGCCCATGGCGAATAACCTGTGCTGGGTCATTTCTAATACACCGGACAAGCCCCCAATTTATGTTGTCAATCCCAAAAATAATCCTAAAAAAGTTGTTATGGGTTACTTGTTAGGACATTTCTCATGCGGTACTGTTTTTCCAAGCTGTCTACTAGCTTGTCCTGAAAGAATAGATGGTGTGTTTTTAAACTGTTGGACAGTGATTAGATTGTTACAGCACTTTTAGCAATGAAAGCGAGTACACAAAGGCTTATTATTGGTAATAATAATGTCTATAAAACATGGCTTTAAAAAAAACATTAGCCAGGAAGCTGCTGGTCATTTAAGCTGTATGTTATACGTAAGTTACCGACTATTTCCTTCAGAGTTGCATGAGACGCCTCGAAAATGTAATATCAAAAAGACATACAGCATTCAAATAGACATGTGAGACCTGTTTATAGTGTAGTCAAGTACATCGTGAGACTTGATTTAAACACAAAAAAGTAGAATACTTTATTTACTGTTGAGCCACATCAGGTTAGTGCAGAAAATAGTTGAGAATTTGATGTATTTTTGTCATTTGCGTCTTGTTCTCCTTAGTCCAGGTCCATTAAAGATGTGAGGGTTGCAACAGTCATGTAAATTGACAGTGATGTACTGTACATTTTGGAAAAAAACTTGATGGGGAAACTTCTTCCCTTTGCAACCCTTATCCTGCACTCTCGTCTTGTTAGCATGTCAGGTAGCGCTAGAGATGTAGCATCCAGGAATCGTTGTTTTAAATTCCTTGTTAAAAAAGCTTGTTAATCTAACTTGGTATGGTTGCATATGTTTGTCTAAGTTACCTAGTCCAAAGTGTTGTTGTACGATATGAGTACAGTGCGTTCTGTATGTTTCAGGTTTAATTTTACGCTCTTATTTTATTATTTTGTGGGGTTTTTCTTAAACGACACATGAATATAAATACTCAGTGGATGTATATTAGAGGTCCTGTCACTTTAGCCAGTTTAATTTTATATAAAGCAGAGTAGTATTTTATAAACTTGAATAAGAGCAAAGCATGATGGTAAAGAGAATGTTTATATACAAAGGCAAATCACCCTTTCCTGGGTTATTTAATAGTTTGGCTGGTTTTTGTTAGTTTAAATAAGCGGGTTCAACACTTTCAAAATCCTATATATCCGAGTGAATTCAGTGCAGTTCAGCGCTGATGGAAACTCCAAGGCTAGCATTATTGTTTCATACCCAGCCATTTGTTTTCCACACTGACCTGCTGAAAGCAAGAGTGAATTGTATGATGATGCGTAATAGTATGTCAGGTAATTTCAGTGTCAGGCGGTTGAGGGGAGACACAAATGTTGTCAAGTGAGAGTACTGCCAAAAACGGTGGAAAGCACATGTGCATTTCCATATGTTATAGGATTTTTTAAGCTGTCATGTGCAGTTACTAACCGGTTACTACTCCTCAAAGTATCGTGCATACAAACGTAGCTCAAAACTCCTTATGAACAATCAAACCTACAAATCAAGCAATCATCCTGATCATGATATGAGCCTGGTTTGGCACCTTTTCTTGTATATGTGCGCACAGTTAGTTGTTTAGTGGTTGTTTGCTGTCTTTTATTTTTTATTTTTTTTTAAAGGAGAGGGTGGTCTATATGTGAGATGACTATAAACGTGTGTATGTGTGTGTATTTTATATATATATATATATATATATATATATATATATATATATATATATATATATATATATATATATATATATATATATATATATATATATATATATATATATAATACACACAAAATTATATGATTGTAATATTATGATTGTTACCGGGGCATATTATGCATACCTCAGGCTTCAGGCAAATCTCTTCTGGGCAGACATTTTATTCAGGACAGCCATGATCCCATGTCGTAGCACAAAATGGTGTGGTGTCTCTTGCAGTAATCTACCTAGCTTGGGAATGTACTGTATGTATATGTATGTACACTAATGCAGCACTGCAAAATATTGACTTATACAGTATATATTTCTATAGCCCATGTTTGTGAAAACCGTAGTCTTACACGCTGAAACGCAACCGAACTTTCGCTGGAGGATGTTTTTAACAATCTTAATGGTTTGACGTCAAAACAAATCATTTTGTGGCCTTTGGTATTTACTGTGCTTTTGTGAATGGTTTTTTGCAGCGTCACAATATGTCAAAAACTATTCACTCTACTATGGCACAATGTAACAATATTTGTTTGGACCAAAAGGAACATTTGTGGGTTTAAAGCTGGTTTGGAGGTCAAGCTTTTAATGAGAAATCTTGCCGTCCTAAATGTTAGAATCGCTCCGTTTTGATTTCTTCCCAGTGTGTTTTAGAAGAAAGCATTCCACAATACTTCATCTATCTGGTCCACAGAGATGAAATGTATTTCTTGAGAAGATACAAACCCAAATGTCCAATTTGATTCATTGAGGTGCCCTGAATCAAATCCAAGATATCCTGCACTTCATTTAAAGATGTATCATTATTGTCTGTTATGATCCTTCAGAGCATTTTATTATATCTGAACCTTGATTGTAGAAACCCTATTTTATAATGAAAATATATTTCAGAATATATGCGGTGGTACAGTGATGTATCGTATGAAGAGTAATAAATAAATGCAACTTTAAAAACAATGTTACATTGCAATTCCTTATGTGCTTTTGTTTACACCAAATAGAAAATATACCTGTAATCATTCTTGTGTTGTAATTGTGTGGATTGACCATTAGGGGTCAGTGGCTGATGCAGTCTGAATAGAGTATGCTTTCCTGTACTGAACGTTTTCTCATCTGTTGACAACTGTGGTATCCCATCAGGAATTACTTTTATATTTGTTGATTTATAAGCACTGACCATTTTCAAATGTCTGGTTATCCACAAGACAGGAATAATAACATTGAATTATTCATAGTGTAAATGAACATGGTAGAGCATGACATTAAATCTGTGCTGCAGAACTTAACAGGAAGCTCCACAGATTTTATGGAAATACCATTATTTCCATTAAATAACAATAAACACAGTTTTCATTCATCTGTACATAACATTTACGTGTACTAATTGTTTTCACTGCATGTTGCATACATTACCATTTGTTAAATGAACATTTTTTTTTTTAAATGATTTATAATGAACATTGATTACAATGAACACTGAACAACTGTACTGTATATTGAAAAAATACGGTAACAGTTTAGTATGGAGAACACATTCTCTATTTACTATGAATTTTGACTCCAACTCCTAATTTACTGCGTATTAACAGTAAGGAAGTTTTTGTTGCGTATAAGTTTAGGTATTGGTGTAGGATTAAGGGATGCAGAATACGGTCATGCTGAATAAGGCAGTAATGTGCTTTAAGTACTAATAAACAGCCAAATTACTAGTAATATACATGCTAATAAGCAACTATTTTATAATGAGAATTGAACCCCAAAATAAAATGTTACCAAAATGAACTGATCAAATCTAATTTCTTAACTAATATTAACAAAGTGAACCTTGTAACGTGTTATTTTTTCCGTATGCCTTGAATACTCTGGAACTTGTTTAGCTTTTTTTAATGCACCATTTTGAAGTGTGTTTCTCCTTAGTCCAGAAATGCATTTCTATTCATGGGGACTGTTTTTCCCTTCGTATAATAAACTATATACACAGTCCCTCTAAGGAGTTTGGCCTGTTCTTCCCTGGCTGACACATCAGAACATCAAATGTAAACCTGCTGTGGATCTGATGCTGTCCCTCTGTCCCTTAGTCAGGGTAAGAGATCCAGACTGTTCTCTCAGGACTCAATTTAGAGAGGCTGCAACTTTTCCAGGAATTTCTGAATCAAACATCTGGCCTGCTTTGTTGAGAGCCAAAGAAAAACCCACATCCTAAGAGGCAAGAACAAAAACAAATTATCCAGTGAATAGTTGCTTTAAATATATCATCAACATTTATTTATTTATTTTATTGTATTGTATTTATTTATTTATGTTTTGGCTTTGTACATCTCCTTTAGTTCCAGAACAGACCTGGCTGATATCTGCATCTAGCTGGACTGAAGAGCTGTTCTCTGCTGGAAATGCTTCTGCCAGATGATATCCTGTCTGATGGCCAAGGAGTTTGTGCTTATAGACACATGCTTAGAATGGAGAACAGCAGGGTTGTATTTGTCTCCATTTTAATACTTAGAAGATAAGCTTTTACTTCTCTGTAATATAATGTTAACATCATATGATTTAAAAGCATAATTCACCATTTTATCTAATCAAAGAGAGAATTAAAAAAAGGAGAAAAATCATGTCATGTTAGGGGTCTGCACCACATCGACATGCACAATATTGGCAAAAATAATTGGGCACCCCTCCAAATATTTTAATTAAAGCTACACTGTGATATTTTCCCCCATCTAGCGGTGAAAAGGTATATGATCATCCAAGGAATAATAGTTTCTGTTCCTCTCAATTCTAATTTCTTTTAAACTCCTACAGTGGCCGATTTAGTCCAAGCCCCCTCTTCACATTCGACACGGTGCCATTGAGTGTTAAAACGCTAAAGGCGAAGCTTGAATTTATGGGTATGTCCCTCTTTGGCTAATGTACTTTCAAGATGAAGGGGCAAAATGGTGACCAGCATTCGAACCTCTCACCCGTATGTACTTTCAATGGCATATTATAAACTTACGAGAATACTTTATTACTCGAAAGAAGTAAATATACATTAATGAGCACATATATTTTTGAAAGAACTAAGTGTTTTTAGCTAAGAATAAACAAAAAAAGTTACACAGTGTAGCTTTAAGGTGTTTCAATTACTTCCATTGCCACAGGTGTATAAAATCAAGCACTGAGAAATCAAGTCTCAGGAGCTCAGTGAATTCAAGCATGGTAAATTGCAACCTAACACCATTATAATAGTAAATAGTCCATTTGTAAAATTTCCTGAAACGTTCTGCAGAGACGATTGCTACAGACCTCCAAACTTTGTGTGGCCTTCAGATTAACTCTAAAACAGTCCTAAGAGAGATTCATAGAATGAGTTTCCATGCCCGACAGCTGCATCCAAGCCTAACATCACCAAGTGCATTGGTGTAAAGCACACCACCACTGGGCTCTAGAGCAGTGGAGATGTGTCCTCTGGAGTGATGAAACATGCTTCTCTGTCTGGCAATCCGATTCTGGGTTACTCGAATAACGAGTCTGGGTTAGGCGGTTGCCAGGAAAACAGTACTTGTCTGTCTGCATTGTGCCAAGTGTAAAGTTTGGTGGAAGGGGAGATTATGGTGTGGGATTGTTTATTTGATAATGGTCATTAGGGATGGTGGGCATTTAGACAAGTCATGTCAGTGCATGATGCCAGATTTGACACTGTTTCACATGTATTAGCACTGAACCTGTGAGATTTGAGATATACGGTGAAGGAAAATAATTTCATTAAGTGTTTTTTTCTCACACAAAGGTTTCTGACAGGACATCTCCTTCATGCTCCACTTAAGAAACGCAGCAGTACAGGTTTGCAATGACATGAGGGTGAGTAAATGACAAGTTTAATTTTTGGGTGAACTGTCCTTTAAAAAAAAAATGCTGTCATTTTGTCTTATAGTTCTTAAATTGTTCAACTCAATTAATGGTGCCAAGGGTTACGATGCAAAAAACAACAGAAAGGGAGAGATATTTGTATTGCAAATGCCTATCTGTATGCAATCAGTCTGCTCTCTGT
The DNA here is from genome assembly GCF_024679245.1 of Pseudorasbora parva. Lineage (NCBI taxonomy): Eukaryota > Metazoa > Chordata > Actinopteri > Cypriniformes > Gobionidae > Pseudorasbora > Pseudorasbora parva. The sequence goes on from NC_090184.1 coordinate 13,351,059, forward strand.
CCCAGAAAACTTCAGCATGGTAGTTTCAGTATTGCTGAGCTGCGCCCACTGTTTTAAAACAGATGGCTACATCTTTCACACATAAGCATGATGACCGCAGTTCCCCTTACCCCTTCCTAATGCTTCAAACGTTATCTAAAGCTGGGGCAGACCCCTTTCCCTTTTTCACAGGCTCAGTGGTTTGGGCTAAACCTCTGTCAACATTTTAGTGTTGTGAGTCATAGAAGCACACTGGTCTTTCCATGACTGAGATAAAAGTGTTTTTTCTAAAAAAAATCTTATTTTTTATAGTTTGCAGATTTAACAGAAGCTTTGTGCTAAATGAATACTGTGTGTAAAGAGAAATTCTTTCAACCTGCTCCCCATCTGAATCTTGGGAGCCTTCTGGCTGATGTCCCCCTCCTCCGTCTCACTGGGTTTCATAATATCTCTCTCTCTCTCTCTCTCTCTCTCTCTCTCTCTCTCTCTCTCTCTCTCTCTCTCTCTCTCTCTCTCTCTCTCTCTCTCTCTCTCTCTCTCTCTCTCTCTCTCTCTCTCTCTCTCTCTCTCTCTCTCTCTCCTTTCTCAGCTGTATGTTCTGGTTCTTTCCCTCCCCCCTTAATGCATGATTTTCCTACTTTCAGTTTATTCCAGACTCGCCTTACAAAGCCTTTTTTCCTCTTCGCTCTTGACAATCCAGGCTAGGATCTGCAGACCTGGTACTTCCCAGGTCATTTTGTGGTCGGTCGGACAGTTCAGTTTCATATGTGTTTTCATTCAGCACAATTCAAAGGCCTATGCACACACAAGCACAAATATACAGCTCTCTTTTGAGTGTCCTTGACTGTTTGTGGTCTGGACTGCTCACAAAATACACAAGAGGTTTTTTTCACTTGAAATACTATCCTCGTCTCTTTGTCATTTAGTATCTGTCTGTCATTCAACAAACTATAATGTGGTCTGTATATCTCTTACAATAACGTCTGCCCGTCCGTCTGTCTGCTTTTTGGCAGTCATTTTGTAAAGAAAAACTACACACCTGCACACATACCCAGTTGCGCTTGCTTATTGTCTGGCTATCACCAGACCAAGCTCAATCTTTTAAGACTGAACATGTGTCTGGGGAGTCTGCTTTGTATTTTTTCCTGACAAGAGGCGTGATCAACGAGCATAATTCAAATGACTGTACGCAATTCGATCACAAGAGGCGTGATGAAAGGTATCGAACCGCTTCTCATCATTTATGTTAAACCCGCCAATAGCGCGGCAGGTGGATAACCCAGTCTGTGATTGCTTCCCGCAAATGTGTAATAGAAGCAGGATACAGGTTTCCAGCATGAGCTGCAAGGCAAAATCAGATCGCCGGCAGATCAGGCTGGGTTTACCCAATCTAGCTTGCCTATAGACTAAATATGTAATGCTTCCATGTATTCCATCACCATTTTCACAGATTCACATTTTTCTAAGTTTACCCGAAGATGATAATGGTATTGTTTCAAAACTATTTCAAAACCTGTGTCGGGGTTTGTGTTTTCTAGCCAATGGGTGCTGTTGCCGTGCGGATGAGAGGTCAGAACGCGACGATGATAGTTTGTTGTTGTTGTTGTTGTTGTTGTTGTTTTGTCTTTTGGTGTTGTGGTGTTGTGTTAGTGGCCCCAAAGTAAATAACAATTTTTTTTTTTACCCTGAAAATGAATCAATCAAAAACTTACTTTCCATTAATTTCCTATTATCACTCTAAAGCTGCTTTGAACCAACCTATTGTAAAAAGCGCTATATAAATAAAGGTGACTTGACTTGACATTCAGCAAAACATCTCCTTTCGTTCTCCTTTTGTGGCCTACTCATTTGCAACGACAATTTAAGTTATTAGGTGAACTGTCCCTTTCAATAATTGCTGTGTTTTTTTCCATCCGTCTAAGTAAACATATTTTAAGTTAGGAAACAAACTGAGGTGTTGGTGAAGTTTAAAACAAGGGACATAGAAAAGATTTACTTTTTGGGTCAAGAGATCAGGTCCAGGAAGACTGTGTGTGCGTGTGTGTGCGTGTGTGTGCGTGTGTGTGCGAGTGTGTGTGCGAGTGTGTGTGCGAGTGTGTGTGCGTGTGTGTGTGCGTGTGTGTGTGTGTGTGTGTGTGTGTGTGTGTGTGTGTGTGTGTGTTGGGGGATGATATGCGGTGTCTTTTCCATATTGCTCAAATTTTCTTGCCACCATGGGGATATTACATTAGTCTGTGACACTAAAGGCCAACAGTAATTCCATTCGAGGAGGTGGAAGGAATTTTCTTACAGGGGTCAATCTGTGTGTGATAGTAATTTCAGAATCTAAAATTATTTAATTACCTAGTTTCATTAAATACACTGAGTGAGTGTTTTTGCTAGAGGCGAAGACACTTTTATTTAGTGTCTCATGGAAATGGACAGTAAAGCACTGAGTTTAAATTGGGATGCATATCTATTTCTTTTTATTACCTACATCTGTATCATTTTTTTAATTATTATTATTTTATATTCTGACAGTGCGACAAGTTGTTACTGGGTAGCCCTTGCTTCTGTTTTTTATTTGCTCATTAAAATGTACCATTTGTTCTTCCATAGTATCATACATTTGTAGATCATTTAAACCCAAGTAAAACCATGCATGGCTCTTCACTACCACAGTAAATATAACTATATGTTCTTTATAAACCTATGGTATTTTTTAATGAAAAATATTTAGTATAAATTAAACAAAAAAGAAATTAGATTTTTGATTTGACACATTTAATACATTTATACATGACTATTAAAATAACAGCATTCGATATGAATACATATAACATTTCTGCCAAAACAGTTCATTTTACTACAGTAAATTCATGAGCTGTGGAGTGAATTGTCTTCTAACAATGTTTCTCCTGTTTTTCATCTCAATATGTTGATAATGTCAGTGTTGTTTTATCTGGTTTTAAACTAGTATAATCTTGAGTTAATAGAGAAATAGGGAATTCTGCACCAAATTCAAACACTTCTAACTGGATCGCACAGCTCTGTTTGCTCTGGCCGCGCTTGCTGTTTATTGGGCTGAGCTATAAATGGTCGTTGCTGCGCACTTCAAATGACTTTTGTTCCGCTTTGAGTGTTTGCCATTTGATGTTTCTTATACGCAACCCAAATGACAGTGCATAATCAAAGAGAGTTGGGTAACTTTGTAGTCGCACAGGCACAAGGTCTCCAAACAATACCATTTAGTCGCAGTCTGGAGCCCCGATTTACAGACAATCTCTAATGGCAAGTTCAGGCTATTTATAGAATGTGCTTAGCGGGCAACTCCACGTTAAGCTACCATGTGTCTGCAGGCACCGCTTTGGGAACCACTGTCAGTATACTTGTACTAACTAGATTAGTGTAAGGTCTTTAGTTTAACAATTAGACTTCTTCATGAATTACCCACCTTTAGCATAATTGTGTGAATGGAAACCTGCTCTTAGTTAAGAGGAGAGGTACTGGCTGTGTGTATTGTGAATACTACGCATGCCTCTTTGTTTCTTATCTGTGCTGAAGACATCACTATGGTGATGTCCTTTGTTATCTGTCCCTGTTCTTGGTACTTTGCTTCCTTACATTCTTGGACTTTCCTTACATAAATCATTTCAAGCTCATGACTTATACAGCAATGTATCCTTATACTCTAGCTGAATAATAACCTCTGAAGGAGCTTCTGTGTCTGTTTCTTCTTGTGGATGTGCATTCCTGACTGAAGGGGCGACACTATTTGGGGTGCTGAGAAATAACCCTAAAATAATATAGAATGGAGCTGGTGTCATATTGCTGAAAGGGTTAGTTCAACCCCCAAAAAAAAGGAAAGAAAAAAAAGGATATTTTACTCATGCATGTGTCATTTCAAAATGATGAAAGGAATGACTTTCTTCATTCTATGGAATGCACAAAATGTTTAAAAATGATTATGATAAAAATGATTATGATAAAAATGATGTCTCAAAATATTTCTGAAGGTCTTGCCTATACTGCTCAAATCTCATTGTCTATCCATTTTTAATCTTAAAGCTACACTGTGATATTTTCCCCCATCTAGCGGTGAAAAGGTATATGACCATCCAGTGAATAATAGTTTCTGTTCCTCTCAATTCTGATTTCGGTTTAACTCCTACGGTGGCCGATTTATTCCAAGATTAACATGGCAATCCCCCTCTTCACATTCGACACGGTGCCATCCAGTTTTAAAACGCGAAAGGCGAAGCTTGAATTTATGGGTATGTCCCTCTTTGGCTAATGTACTTTCAAGATGTAGGGCCAACATGGCGACCAGCATTCGAACCCCTCACCCGTATGCATATTATAAACTTACAAGAATACTTTATAACTTGAAAAAAGTAAATATACATTAATTAGCACATATATTTTTGAAAGAACTAAGTGTTTTCAGCTAAGAATAAACTGAAAGAGTTACACAGTCTAGTTTAAAAGAGATGACAAGTCGCATCAGTGTTGGGGAAAGTTACAAAAAAGTAAAGTTAGAAAAATAATGCGTTACAATATTGCATTACTCCCTAAAAAGTAATATGTTAAAAAGTTACCATACTTTTTTATTTATTTTATTTATTTAAAACAAGTTATATTTTTGGCAAATGTAATGCCATTTCACAACAAAAGTGAAATGAGTAAGCATCAAACTGAAGGAAGTGCAAGCTCACGCCTGTACAGTAGAGGGCGCAGCTCAAACAAACCTTTCAGCTGTGCTGCTGTTCTGGTTTGCTGGGGCCGTTCTCCTAAATGGCAGTAAAAGTTCTTAGTTAAGAGTTTCTATTCACAAAGCTGCTGAGAGCAACTTTTCCTAAGGAATAGAGAGAAGTCTTAAGCTTTCATGTCGCTATATTCATATAAAATGTTTAAAATATGAATGTTGCCACATTCAAAGAAAGATTTTAAATTAAAAATGTTGCCATATTCAAATAAAGATTTTTAAAACTAGGCTAAGTGTCACTAATTAAACTAGTATACGTTCAGCAAATTGTTAGTCTCTTACATATCTGCATCTCAAGACATTGTAGAATTGAAGCAAAAATGATTTTTTATAAACAAAGTTTGTGAGGAGCGCGTTCTCAGCGCGACAGGGGGTATTTACACAGCTGAGAGCCGACACAGCTCCGACACAGCTCCGTGCCCCTGTTCCTCACTCTTGGTCTGCGATAGGGGGCAGAATTTACGGGGCTAAATTCCGAGCTCTGAGCCCTCAATTGCTTCGGACAACACCTCAAATACGCTTGTATTGGTTTCCTTTATTAAATAATTTGTAAGTGTGAACCCATAAAAACAAATACCAGAGTAATCTGACATTTTTTTTTTTGTTTGTTTTTTTATTTTTTATTTTTTATTAAAGATACATTAATTGTCACTATTGCCTCACTTTATTGTATAGTGTCTTTGGGTGGATTATAGCAACAGCCAATAGGATTATTTGTGATTTGGTCTTAGTGACTTATAGGAGTCCTCTTGACTACTAGCATTTCATGGATTTTGTAGCTAGTTTTAGCGATAAAATGCTTTGTGAAATGCTTTGTGAAATTAGTCCTAAAATTAGGAATGACACGCTCATTATTTTTAAGACTTTCTCCTAAAAGTTAGGAGCTACCTTTAGCCTTAAGATGTTTTGTGAGTACGGCCCAGAAAAAGTTAGTGATTGCAGTACCAGTTTTGGCCACAATCTTACATACACTTCCTTTAAAGGGGTACTTCAGCGCTGGGAAGATGAATCTGTATTTAAACTGGGTCATCAATGCAGTAGAAATGTGAAATAATTTTTGAATTTGGTGTCTTCTAGACTGAGAAAAGACAGAAAATGTATTTTTGTCTCATGGGGATGAAAGACTACAATTCCCAGAATGCTTCGCTGCCCTGCGAGGACAATTCCCAACGCCACCAACTTCATTACTGTGACTGAGTTAGAGAAGACACTACAATTAAAAACTGAACGTGTCTGTTCAATATAATGAGTGAGTCACCGTGCGAGTATCACAGCACTGAGCACTAACTGCACGAGTGATGAGAGCTGAGGTAATCGCGACTACACTCGCGGCATACATTCACAACGCGAGTTAAGTCTGGCGCGTTTCAGTTCATGCCTTTGCAAGCTTAACTTTCATAGAAATGAATTTGAGAAGTTAAAAGACTTACATTGCTCACCATAGCTCCGTTTAAATGATCCTGTAACTGCAAGCTGAGCTCTCCTGCAAGCTGAGTGTTATCTCCCATCCCCCATGCGCGGATTCAAAACATGCGGAAATGGCTCCCTCTGCTGGCTGTAGTCTTTAGCCTCTGGGCAAACATTCCTCCTATGATGCAAAAATCGTCAATTTGCATCATAGGAGGAATTTTTCCAGAAATAAAATGCAGAAATCTCTCGTCTCAGGGAGATATGAGGGGGGAAAGCACAATCATTTGAATATACTCCAGGGTTTATACTTATACAAAGCCATATGCTAATCGCTGAAGTAACCCTTTAAGTTCCTGTGTGCATTTTTATTTATGTATATATATTTTCTTCTGTCCCTGGTCTGCTTAGAATGCAGAGACAACTACAAGTAAATTATCAGTAAGCTAAGTGTAAAAGTATAATCATTGTGATTCTTTTCATGCTCTGATGGTTTGACTGCCCCAACTTACCGACATTGACTAGGCCAATTGCATCTGTTTAAATAAATGTAAGGGAGAATGGTGCTTTCTCAGTTAGTGTAAAAACACTTAGGGTTAAGAGTTTTTTTTTTTTTTTCAAAATTAATTGCAAAGAAGTCTAGTACGGTGTATACTGTATTTTTCATTTGAAAGCCATGTTTCTAGCATCTGTAAAATTGCATTCTACCATCTTAAATATATATGTAAATTATGGCAGATACTTCCCATGCAAAATGCTGAACAGTTAGTTTGTGTTCATGACCTCAAGGCTAGATTATTGTAATGCTCTACTGGGTGGTTGCCCATCTCGCTTAATTAACAAACTCCAGCTGGTCCAAAACGCAGCAGCTCGAGTTCTTACTAGAACTAGGACGTATGATCGTATTAGCCCAGTTCTGTCAACACTGCACTGGCTCCCTATTAAACATTGTATACATTTGAAAAATCTTGCTTTTTTACTTACAAAGCACTAAATGCTTTAGCTCCCCAGTAGTTGAGCAAGCTCTTAACACATTATACTCCATCACGTCTTTTACGGTCTCAAAACTCTGGCCAGTTGATAATACCTAGAATATTAAAATCAACTGCAGGCGGTCGATCCTTTTCCTATTTAGAACCTCAATATAGCACATCTTCCTAGCATTGTTCGGGAAGCAGACACACTCTGTCAGTTAAAATCTAGACTAAAAACACATCTCTTTACTAAAGCATACACAGAACATTATCAATTTATATTATTCAAATCAGTTAAATGATTGTTAGGCTGTATTAACAAGGTCAACCAGAACCGCGAACACTTCACCTGATGTACTCGTTACAAGAAGAACTGCAGCTACGCTAATGGTGGTCTCTCTGTTTATCCCAAATTTTTACTGCAGCCAGCCGGATCCGGGCCATATCAAGACCAGATGGTGGACCTGCACCTGGATATGACCAACACATCCCTGAAATGTCTGCAGAGATCGTGTCAATTAAACTCCTCCCTGTAAATGCAGCATCGACATCCTCATTAAATCTGTCTTCAGCATGACAAATATTCTTCATATTCTTTCGAATAATCTTTTGAATATCTATTGATCTAATATCACTTCTGAACTGTAATGTTGCCAAAATCATAATCCACTATTTGTTCATCGGCCAGAGGAGAATTGGGACCCCGACTGAGTCTGGTTCCTCCCAAGGTTTTTGTCTCCATTCTGGCCCTGAAGGAGTTTTGGTTCCTTGCCACAGTTGCCTTTGGCTTTTGGCTTGCTCAGTTGGGGACACTATAGGGGATGCTATATTACCGCTGATCTGTTCGAATTGACACAATATTATAATTGAAATTAGATGGATAACATCACTGTTTTCTCCAGAGCGGCTGTACGGCTAAAATACAATTCTGTTGGATTATTTTCCTGTTAACACTGTGAACAATTGTCATCGTAAAAAGCGCTATATAAATGAAGGTGACTATACTTTTTTCTTGAAAGTGAAATGTGACAACATACCCCATAGGTGGGGTACATTGTAACATGTGAGGGGCACATAACGTGACCAAATGACAGTGCATCACAAGTTGATGTGCACCCCCCACCCCCCCTCTAAATAATGTTGATATGGCAACTAGTAAATACAATAAGTGTCATCATACTGCATGTGTGGAAAGTGTTAAACCATGTGTTACAACTAACCCCACGTTAGGTTGTGCCCCGCTCTACCATTTTTGTATGATTTTCACAATAAGGTTCCAAAGCAGCTTTATTTATTATTTTCTATAAAGAGACTAGAAGCATTAAGAAGGGACAGGATCATGATACTTGAACTTAGGTCAACCAAAAGCACAGCTGTTCAATATGTCAAAGCATTGCCCACAAGGCTACAGCTTTGACAAATCAATCAATTTCAATGTCTAATTGACTGAACACTTTAATTCTTTAAAGCTACACTGTGGGATATTTTCCCCCAACTAGTGGTGAAAAGGTATATGATTATCCAGTGAATATTAGTTTCAGTTCCTCTCAATTCCGATTTCGGTTTAACTCCTACGGTGGCCGATTTAGTCCAAGATTAACATGGCAATCCCCCTCTTCACATTCGACACGGTGCCATCGAGTGTTATAACGCAAAAGGCGAAGCTTGAATTTATGGGTATGTCCCTCTTTGGCTAATGTACTTTCAAGATGGAGGGGCAACATGGCGACCAGCATTCGAACCCCTCACCCGTATGAATTTTCAATGGCATATTATAAACTTACGAGAATGCTTTATTACTTGAAAGAAGTAAATATACATTAATGAGCACATATATTTTTGAAAGAACTAAGTGTTTTAAACTAAGAATAAACTAAAAAACGTTACACAATGTAGCTTTAACATAACATTGAAAACCCATCAATATTACAAGCCATAATCCTGTAATTCCAGAGTCTGGCGACTACTTGTCTTTAAATGTTTATAAATTGCATTTAGATCTTGCTACACTCATTGGATCTCTTAAGTTGTCTTCATTGAATGACTCTAGCCGACTGCACACATTTCCAATCACCTTGTAAAACTACAGAAATACACCCTCTTAAAGGATCTTAAATGGTTCTTTGCAGTACTTTGATCCAACAAAAAGCCCTAACCATTTTTCTCCAGATTAAAATGATCCATTTTTCTCTTAAAGCTCATATAGTTGTCTCTTTTCAGAACAAAAAGGCATCAAGCATCAATGATCTTTTCTTTCTTTCTTTCTTTCTTTCTTTCTTTCTTTCTTTCTTTCTTTCTTTCTTTCTTTCTTTCTTTCTTTCTTTCTTTCTTTCTTTCTTTCTTTCTTTCTTTCTTTCTTTCTTTCTTTCTCCCTTCCTTCCTTCCTTCCTTCCTACCTACCTACCCCCTCTCTTTAAGTCTGTTTTTACACTCCTCTGTAGCTCCTCATGTGTCTCTCCCACCCTCCCCTTCGCCTCACACCCCTCCGTCTCGCTCTCTCACATTCTCTTTCTCCCTCTCCAGCACTCACTTATCTCCTCCTAAAAACTGTCTGTGGATTGCCTTTTCTGTTTACAGCAGTCAATAAGGCACCATGCCGGGACTGAGGGACCAGACGGCAATATCAGTTCTCTATCTGTCCTTGCTGATTTACTTCTGGACTGTAAACGGACTGACAGAACACAGCGAATCAGAGATCCGCTCCACAGCTCCAGAGAAACATGTGGAGGACAGAAAGGCAACATCTAAAGCAGGTACAAATGACAAAATGCATTTGTTGAAAGTTGTGTTCTATAAGACGTATCAGGTGCATCTTTATAACTTTTTGTTATAACCCGTGAAAGCTTCAATAATATCTGTCCATTGGGTTTTTAATTAGGTTAGACAGCAAAAAGTCAGTCTCATCAGAGCATAAGGGTTAAATGTGACATCACCTTTAACCAAGTACAAATTTTCTGTGATTTGGAAAAAAAGCACTTGCAAATTAGTATTCAGTTTTCCAACACCACACTGCATTTACTTTGACAGGTTATATTTTGCACATAGTTTACAGCACATTTTGAGAAAAACTTTACAAAAGACAGGGATTCTTCTTGAAGGATGCCAGAGCTTTTGCAGTTACATGAGCAAAGCTCATTGTGACAATGGCAACCTGCACCTGTGTATAAAGAAGCCACGGAGATGGTTAGGAAGCTAAGAAGAACTCGCTGAGGATGTAAACTAGTGCTGTACACATTGAAGGCATTACTCTTTAAATCTTGTGTTTCTAAAGAATGTAATGGCTTCATTATTCTTGCAACCTGGATAAAGGAGTTAATTTAAGAGTTAATAGCAGCACTGTTGCTGAGGTTTGGAAAATATGGTTACTGGCAAGCTTCTGGTATTCAATAACAGCGTTTCCATTAAATGCAGGGACGCTGACTCACTTTTACAAACTGGACAGATCAGTAAAATTACAACGTAATGGGAAATGAGAAAAACAAAGGAACCATCCCAACATTATTGAATTATCCCAGTAGAAATGTATATGTTTACTATCAGAGTAAATATATACTATATTTACTATATTTAATATATATATTATACTGATCTGCCAACATTGTCGCTCTATGCAATCAAAATAAGCTGATAACATCACTGTTTTCTCCAGAACGACTGTACAGCCAAATCAAATTTTGTTGCAATATTGTCCAGTTTAACACTGTGAAGCTGCTTTGAAACAAACGTCATAGTAAAAGCGCTATATAAATAAAGTTGATCGATTGATTGATTGATACTAGACATGTCTTATATCTGCAGTGCTATTGGTCGCTCCCTAAAGTAGCCTCCGACAAGATTTTTTTTATATAAAGGTTACTGCCATGGTGAGAGAGTAAATTGCTTTTGTTATATTAGATGGATATCCATGTCAGAAATATCAAATCCAGCCCTGGATGCCAGATCTTGTCAAAAAGATATGTGTGTCTGGTGTGCAAACCTAAATCTGTCAACAAAAAGTTTTGTCTGGTACAACATGACTCCATTAACAGCCTTCTATCAGTCTGAGAGTTTGGCTGAGAAAGCCAGGGAAGAGCAGACAAAGCAATGATAATACAAATAGCAGTTTATTAAATAATCTTAGTTGCTTATGTCTCAATGCTCAGACTTAGTCTAAATGTTACACTTTGTCTGACTTTGTCCAAGAGAAAAATAATGGAAAATTACTGCTTCACAACATCCTCTTGTGACGTTAAAAGTCTTGAAATGGAGATATTGGCTTATGTCCTACTTGTGAAGACAAATATCCCTTTAAACTACACAATCGCAACTTTTAATAACAATAGAAAGCATTCCAAGAGCAAGGAAATAAGTAAAATAAGTCATATAAAAACATTACTTTTCATAAATTAATAATATAATAAAAATTATAAATTAAATCAAATTACAAATGACTGATTATAAATGATTATAAATTAAATATAAAACAAATTAAATAATCTTTAAATAATAAATCATATAAACCACCAATGTATAGTTGCCTTCTTAAATTAAAACTTAATAACAAAAGTTATTGAAAACCTTTAGATTCTTCTTTTTATGACATAAAGTCAACATGAAATCCATATGGACCTTATTCACTTATTTAATATGTGTTCCTTGCCTTGTTGTGAAGGATTCATTGATGCATGTGATTCTAAAGATTAATTTTTAATAAAAAAAATAATTTACTCTTTTTCGGAAATTACTTTCCTTTTCCGCTGATGTCACAGGCTATTGGATGTTGTTAACCAATAGCTATTTTAGTCATTATTTTACCAGGATTGGAATATAATGCCAACTTTTCAAAGACAAATAGGAGTGAACAAAATCGCTGCTCTATGTTTTGACTTGTTGAATCCCAGTTTACTTGGAAATATGTCACATTAACCAAATAAAATGATATTCAAACAGGGTTTCACATCGACTTTAAGACCTTTAGCTTCTTGGCTCAGTTTTGTTCTTCCTTCTGAAGATGCTTTGGTAGAACAGACTTCAAACACACCTGCACACCAGCCCAGGCTTTACCCTGGTGCTCCAGTCTGTTACATGATTTAGTACTCAAAGACTTTCTGACAGAAAAGGATAAAATGATAGTTGATACAATCTGTAAAATCTGATCTATAGGAACCCGATTTTAACTTTTTCACAAAACACTCGGTAAAGCACTAGTAATATTTATGGATATTTCTGAACGGTTTAAAGTCACCTTTATTTATATAACGCTTTTTGTTTCAAAATGCAGCCAATTGTTTCAAAGCAGCTTCACAGTGTTAACAGGAAAATAATGCAACAGAATTTTATTTTAGCCGTACAGCCGCTCTGGAGAAAACAGTGATGTTATCCAGCTAATTTCAATTACAATATAGTGTAAATGTGAACAGATCAGCAGTAATATAGCATCCCCTATAGTGTCCCCAACTGAGCAAGCCAAAAGCCAAAGGCAACTGTGGCAAGGAACCAAAACTCCTTCAGGGCCAGAATGGAGAAAAAAACATTTTGGAGAAACCAGGCTCAGTTGGGGTGCCAATTATGATTCGGGCAACATTACAGTTCAGAAATGATATTAGATCAATAGATATTTATAAGATTATTCGAAAGATTGGAGTCGTCACCCCGGAGACAAGTTTATTGAGGATGTCGTGTCGATGCTGCATTTACAGGGAGAAGTTTAATTGGCACGATCTCTACAGATATTTCAGAGATGTGTTGGTCATATGCAGGTGCAGGTCCACCATCTGATCTGGATATGGCCTGGATCCGGCTGACTGCAGTAAACCTCGGGATAAACAGAGAGACCACCATTAGCGTAGCTGCAGTTCTTCTTGTAACGAGTACATCAGGTGTTATGGCAAGTGTTTGCGGTTCTGGCTGACCTTGTTAATGCAACCTAACAATCATTTAACTGATTTGAATAATATAAATTGATAATGTTCTGTGTATGCTTTAGTAAAGAGATGTGTTTTTAGTCTAGATTGATAGACTAAACTGACAGAGTGTGTCTGCTTCCCGAACAATGCTAGGAAGATGTGCTATATTGAGGTTCTAAATAGGAAAAGGATCGACCGCCTGCAGTTAAATTTTGATATTCTAGGTATTATCAACTGGCCAGAGTTTTGAGGCCTAAATAGACGTGATGGAGTATAATGTGTTAAGAGCTTGCTGAAGTACTGGGGAGCTTAACCATTTAGTGCTTTGTAAGTAATAAGCAAGATTTTAAAATGTATACAATGTTTAATAGGGAGCCAGTGCAGTGTTGACAGAACTGGGCTAATATGATCATACGTCCTAGTTCTAGTAAGAACTCGAGCTGCTGCGTTTTGGACCAGCTGGAGTTTGTTTATTAAGCGAGGTGGGCAACCACCCAGTAGAGCATTACAATAATCTAGCCTTGAGGTCATGAACACACAAACTAACTGTTCAGCATTTTGCATTGGAAGCATGTGCCTTCATTTATATATATATTTTAAGATGGTAGAATGCAGTTTTACAGATGCTAGAAACGTATCAAAGAGCACACCCAGGTTCCTCACTGATGAGGAAGATTTGAGAGAGCAGCCATCAATTTTAGACAGTATACTAGGTTCAAGTAGTAACATGCGGAGTTTTTTGGTCCAATAATTAAAAATTCATTTTTTTCTGAATTAAGTTGCAGGAAAATACTAGTCATCCAATTTGTTATATCAGTTACACTCACCTAAAGGATTATTAGGAACACCTGTTCAATTTCTTATTAATGCAATTATCTAATCAACCAATGATTAGGCAGTTGCTTCAATGCATTTAGAGGGTGTGGTCCTGGTCAACAAAATCTCCTGAACTCCAAATTAGAATGTCAGAATGGGAAAGAAATGTAATTTAAGCAATTTTGAGCATGGCATCGTTGTTGCCGCCAGACGGGCCGGTCTGAGTATTTCACAATCTGCTCAGTTACTGGGATTTTCCCGCACAACCATTTCTAGGGTTTACAAAGAATGGTGTGAAAAGGGAAAAAAGTCTAGTATGCGGCAGTCCTGCAGGCCAAAATGCCTTGTGATGCTAGAAGTCAGAGGAGAATGGGGTGACTGATTCAAGCTGACAGAAGAGCAACTTTGACTGAAATAACCACTCGTTACAATCAATCAATCAATCAATCAATCAATCAATCAATCAATCAATCAATCAGTCAACCAACTTTATTTATATAGCACTTTTACAATGACGATGGTTTCAAAGCAGCTTCACAGTGTTAAACAGGACAACATTGCAACAAAATTTGATTTGGCTAGTTTAATTTGGATAGTTTATAGAATTAAATATGACCAAATTAATACATTTTATTTGTATATTTAGTTGAATAACTTGGATCATAATTTTAGTGTACAACCGAGGTATGCAGCAAAGCATTTGTGAAGCCACAACACGCACAACCTTGAGGCGGATGGGCTACAACAGAAGACCCCACTGGGTACCACTCATCTCCACTACAAATAGGAAAAAGAGGCTACAATTTGCAAAAGCTCACCAAAATTGGACAGTTGAAGACTGGAAAAATGTTGCCTGGTCTGATGAGTTTTGATTTCTGTTGAGACATTCAGATGATAGAGTCAGAATTTGGTGTAAACAGAATGAGAACATGGATACATCATGCCTTGTTACAACTGTGCAGGCTGGTGGTGGTGGTGTAATGGTGTGGAAGATGTTTTCTTGGCACACTTTAGGCCTCTTAGTGCCAAATGGGCATCGTTTAAATGCCACAGCCTATCTGAGCATTTTTTCTGACCATGTCCATCCCTTTATGACCACCATGTACCCATCCTCTGATGGCTACTTCCAGCAGGATAATGCACCATGTCACAAAGCCTTAATCATTTCAAATTGGTTTCTTGAACATGACAATGAGTTCACTGTACTAAAATGGCCCCCACAGTCACCAGATCTCAACCCAATAGAGCATCTTTGGGATTTGGTGGAACGGGAGCTTCGTGCCCTGGATGTGCATCCCACCAATCTCCATCAACTGCAAGATGCTATCCTATCAATATGGGCCAACATTTCTAAAGAACGCTTTCAGCACCTTGTTGAATCAATGTCATGTAGAATTAAGGCAGTTCTGAAGGCGAAAGGGGGTCAAACACAGTATGAGTATGGTATTCCTAATAATCCTTTAGGTTAGTGTATACATTCTGTTAAAGGGGTACTTCAGCGCTGGGAAGATGAATCTGTATTTAAACTGGGTCATCAATGCAGTAGAAATGTGAAATTATTTTTGAATTTGGTGTCTTCTAGACTGAGAAAAGACAGAAAATGTATTTTTGTCCCATGGGGATGAAAGACTACAATTCCCAGAATGCTTCGCTGCCCTGTGAGGCCATTCCCAACATCACCAACTTCATTACTGTGACTGAGTTAGAGAAGACGCTACAATTAAAAACTGAACGTGTCTGTTCAATATAATGAGTGAGTCACCGCGCGAGTATCACAGCCCTGAGCACTAACTGCACGAGTGATGAGAGCTGAGGTAATCGCGACTACACTCGCGGCATACATTCACAACGCGAGTTCAGTCTGGCACGCGTTTCAGTTCATGCCTTTGCAAGCTTAACTTTCATAGAAATGAATTTGAGAAGTTAAAAGACTTACATTGCTCACCATAGCTCCGTTTAAATGATCCTGTCTGCAAGCTGAGCTCTCCCTGCCAGCTGAGTGTAATCTCCCATCCCCCATGCGCGGATTCAAAACATGCGGAAATAGCTCCCTCTGCTGGCTGTAGTCTTTAGCCTCTGGGCAAACATTCCTCCTATGATGCAAAAATCGTCATTTTGCATCATAGGAGGAATTTTTCCAGAAATAAAATGCTTAAATCTCTTGTCTCAGGGAGATATGAGGGGGGAAAGCACAATAATTTGAATATTCTCCAGGGTTTCTACTGATACAAAGCCATATGCTAATCGCTGAAGTAACCCTTTAATCTTGTGAATTGGTAAGTTTTGTCTGGTGTGAAGAAATATAGAGCTGAGTATCGTCAGCATAACAGTGAAAACTAACGGTTAAAAAATAGTTTTACAATTTCATATGGGAAGAAATGGTGAAAACTGTTTTGGCCAAAACTGTAGTATCGCTATTAATCCACATGCTCAGTTGCCGCAATGTTCATATTGACAAGACGAGTTTGACTCCAACTGAATAATCATGTTTCTGCTATTTTTCCGAAATAATTTTTGTGTTATTTTCTGGCAATAAAAATGGCCAAAAGGCCTGCTTTGAAACCCCCTTCATTGCTAGCTAGTGTGGATTGACAGCTAAGTAAACTTTTGCCAGATTACTCAGAGACTCCCGAGGGCTGGCGTTGTGGACTAGCTCTGTGTGGGTAATGACTTCACAGCAACAGGCAAGAATGTTGCTTAAAACTTTCCCAGCAGGGATGAAACTGCCCTTGGGAGACAGGACAGGATGAATTTCAAGGGCCAAAGCGTCTGTGTAAACATATGAGGCTATGAATTCTAAATTTGGACAGTCTGTGTGTGTTTGTGTTAGAGTGTAGTTTTAATTTAAAATAAGATAACAATGTGGAAATGAAGAGCCAAGAATAATTTATGTCTCCCTAGATGTTCCACAAGTGCTGATAATCCCATCCTATGCAAAGATTGAAGTTGGACACACCAAACAATTGCTGTGCAGAGGTGAGAGGCCAGTTTAACCATCAAAAAATAGTTTTGTCATCATTTTCTCACCCTTGTATTATTCTAAACTTGTATGAATTTCTTCATGGATTACAACATATGATTTGATATGATCTGTTGGACAACACAAAAATGCTACAAAAATGCAGCATTTGAGGTTAAATTTCAGTGACATTAATGGCACCACCATTTTTTATTTGAGAGTGCAAGGGGACATTTCTATTGAATGATGACATAAATGTTGGTCTGCTCTTTAAACAAAGCTATCATATGGTTTGCAATATAGTCCAATAGTATTTACTACATAATAAAAACACAAGGCAGTTGCTGGATATGCATTGGTTGTTGAATTAACTACAGTAGTAACTAAGGTACAGTATCAATTCAGTAATTTTTTACGTTATTTCCTAGTTGTTGGAAATGTAGAGGAGATCCACTGGATTTCTCCTAATGGTGAGAAGATTCAAACAACACATGACAATCTTGAGGTGCGCAATCATGGCAATCCCTTGTCCTATCTCATTGTTCACAATGCCAATTTGAACAATGCTGGGATGTACAAATGTGTGGCCAGAAACGGAGACATGGAATCACAAGCCATGGTCAACCTGGATATCCTTTGTAAGTATTTACCTTAATATTATCAGTCAACATTATCAAATATTATGACAGTCCAGCCTGCATATTTATGATACGTTTGATATTGTGGGTCAAGTGGTTAGTCAGTATACTGAAACACTCAAGGTTGTGACTGTTTGAATATATTCAATATTTCAAATTCAAATAATATATATATTTTTTAATGTTTTGTAAGGGATAAGCATTTTGCTGACTTTCACCATTTTGCTGTCTTTAAACACACATCCTTTATTAAAACCAATGTCATCTAAGCCTGAACATGAAAAGTGATTCACACACCGAGAATGTTTCTGATGGATTAATTTTCTGATAGATTCAAGTATTCAGGACATTTATGCATTGTTTATACTTTTTTTTAAAGCAGAATAATTCAACTGTATAGAAGTAAAATGTAGTCAAGTAGAATCAGACCTTTAAAATGAAAATTTGTATTGTGAATGTTATTAAGTCACAGTATCTTTTAGAGATCTTTTTTCCTGTTTCCAGATCTGGGACAAAAGTAACTAGAAGGGCTGTTGGAATCATGCTTGAATTAGTCAGTCGACCAGAACAATGTGTTGGAAATTTGGAGGGAATTATCCAAGTGTAGCCAGACATCCTGGTAGACAGATGCATTCCTTTCTCTTTGTACGTTCCTGTTACAAGTGTCTAAGAAGCGTGGGTTGGCTGAGGGAGTCAGTGTTGAAGTGCAGAAAACTAGAATTTTAGAAAAGCCAGAACTGGCTGATTGTTTCTCCAAACTTCTTAGTGTGATGAAGCAATATGATCTAGCAGCTCAAATAAGTTAAACTTGGCAGGATATTGGTCATGACATATACCAATTTCATGGATGATAATGTTACTTTTTTTCTCAGCTGTGAAATATCTGCATTCATAATAATAAAGGTTCTTCTTCAGTGAAGAACCTTTACTTGCATGGAACATTTAAATTGCACAAAACGTTCCTTACAGGGTTTTCCCGCCATATTATTAAAACATTAAGAAAAAATGGTTTCACTGTTCACTGAAAGGTTCTTTGGGGATCCTAAAATGGTTTGTCAGTGTAAAAGTAAATGACGGTATAACGCAACCTCATAACGATAAAACTTCATTCCGTGGTCTCAAAGAATTTGAATCCAAAAATTAAGAATTTTCTCTTGTAAATTACATAAATAGTCATTCATGTTGAGGTAATACAAGTGAATTAAATAATGGAAATTAACATTTTAATCTTAAAAATCAGCCTTGCAGAAACTTTTGACTATGGGTATGAAGTATGATCCATGTAACTTATTATAGACAAGAACTGGCTACATAGACAGACCATTTGACCAGCATGTGACAACCAAAAGAGCATATTGTAGCAGAACAGTATTTTGTCAACACGACATGTAAACCCTGGAATGGAAATTGTATAAGTGCAGCCAATCAGATTAGCTTGCTTTTATGTGTCCAGTATGCATCAGACCACAAATTAACCTTCAACTAACCTTTTACATGTGTGGCCATAGTCTATGATTGAGATATAAACTACAGTTTTCTCATTTTTCATACAAAATTCAAGCTGGTTACTTTTGCCAAGTTGTTTTTTTTCTTATCTTGCCTTTTCTCTTCTTCCTTTAAGCGAAGAGAATGCGTAGAGAAACTGAGAGGGAGGGAAGAGGAAAAAGACAGAAAGAGCCCAAGCCCTCCAAGAAGCCCAAAGTTCCCAAGCCCACCAAGAAACCCAAGGGCGAGAAGAAAGCCAAAGGAGAGAAGGGTGGGAAGAAGAAAGGCAAGAAGAACAGGGAGGAGACCACCACCATCATCACCACCACCACCACCACTATAGCACCCACAACCACTGTGGCCATGGAGTATGACGAGGAGTTTTATGACCCTGAACCTGACCAGTACTGGGATGAAGGTTAGAAAAGCCCTTCCTATTAAATGACTCACTCAATTAGATCTGTGAATTATTTTTGTGTGATTGGAGCAAAACATTGACTGCCATGGTTTTGAAGAAGTATTTTCCCCACTCATTTTGTCCTTGGGTATTTCAAAACATTCTTCATACAGATTCCTTAACTAAACTAACCAGCTCAAAAATAAATTACAGCATTACTTGATCTGAAGCAAAGTGGTATAGGAAAATCAACGACAAAATTACAAGACTGACTGCTTAAATTATTTTACAGATGAATTGAAAATAAATCAATTCATAGTCAAATAAATTAACTATGCAATATAAAATTCTTGAATAAGTTTATTGCACAATATTTTGATACTCATTTGCAATGATTCACAGGGGTAGTTGGCTGCTGATAAGCTCTTTCTTTTTGTCACATTTTATGCTTGCATTGTAACCGCAACTTTTTCTGTTTGGTGGAGCTCTCTTTAGGAATTATGGGTAGTGTAGTACTTCACCCCGAAATCACCTATGAAACTAAACTAAATAAAATAAAAATAATTAAGTGATTTGTATATGTCATTGTTAAACAACCTTGAAGATAGGGGTGGGTGATATGATCAAATTATTATGTCATGATAATTTCTGTTATTAAAAATAAGAAAAAAGAAGCAAATTACAAACAATAGGACACATACAATATAACGAAAATATGTTTATGAAATAAGTTTTTTAGGCGCAATAGGTTTATCTAACATGTAGTTAGAATTAGTACAAAAATGTAATAATCAAATGTAAATGTATATATATATATATATATATATATATATATATATATATATATATATATATATATATAATATATATAGCATAGTGTTCACTGTATGAATTAATTATATGTGTATTTTTAATAAAGCTAAAGAAAGTTATTCAGTCAAGGGCAAGCACGTTTTTTTCCCCTCTTTTTTTGATTCACATTAATGACATAGAAGCAGGTACTTTAATACCAAACGCACAGATCCATAACGCTGAATAATGATACATATCCTGTTAACACCCACCTAGTCATGCATAGCCAATCACAGTCTGTTTTGTTCCTCGTTGTGTTTAGGGGTGTGAAAGTTTTAAGTTTATGTCCCTGCAATAACAGACAGGCATAAATGATTCAATCAAGAATGGTGTTGCAAGTTTACTTGCAACAGCGTTCTTCTTCCACAAGGGAGTTTGGCATCTCAGCATTTGTTTCTAGGCAGACCGTTAAAGAACGCGCTCGTCTCGCAGACATCCTATAGAATTCAACCAATCAGATGATGACTTTGAAACTCCTGAAGTTTCCAGAAAAGTGTGCCATATGCATCAGACGTTCAGCCAACGGTCTGTGGGCGTGATGTCTGAGGCTAAGACTAACACCCACCTAACCGTTTACTCTTACTTGAGACAACCAGCTGGGCTTACATGAATACTCCACAAGATGACATAATTGGCATTTTGACATAATTGTGTGTGTATTCGACCATACCAGCAGCCATATCACCCTGTAGCCCAAGACTGGTTTCCCACTGAAGCTAAGCAGGGCTGAGCCTGGTCAGTACCTGGATGGGAGACCAACTGGGAAAACCAGGTTTCTGCTGGTAGAGGTGTTAGTAAGGCCAGCAGCGGGCGCTCACCTGTGGTCTGTGTGGGTCCTAACACCCCAGTATAGTGATGGGGACACTGTACTGTCAAAGAGCACCGTCTTTCGGATGAGAAGTTAAACCAAGGTCCTGACTCTCTGTGGTTGTTAAAAATCCCAGGATGTCCTTCGATAAAGAGTAGGGGTGTAAACCCGGCATCTTGGCCATATTTGCCCACTGGCCTCTGTCCATCATGGCCTTCTAATAATCCCCATATCCTGATTGGCTTCATCACTCGGTCTCCTCTCCACCAATCAGCTGGTGTGTGGTGAGGAGATTCCCCCTTCTATGTAAAGCGCTTTGAGTGCCTAGAAAAGCACTATATAAATGTAATGAATTATTATTATTATTATTATTATTATTATTATTATTATTATTATTATTATTCAAGTGCAATAAGACGTGAAAGAGAACTGAATTTTGCACCCTGAGACGTGACTTTCTATGTCAGCACGTGCATAGCATTGTTGTGCTTAATAACACATTTTATCAAATATCACCTCCCAAATTCACAATCTCCTTGAGGCAGCTTTCTGTGTGTGCATTTTGGCAGTGTGCCAATCAGCACGAGAATCGCACAAGCTCCTTTTCAGGATATATTGCACTTATAACTCTTTTTAACAGCAAGCATGTCCCGCTCTTTAGATTCTCATTCATGCATTTCATCAATCTGAAGTGCTACGTATTTACCACAATATACACAATATAGCAAAATCTCTAACAATAGACATTTTGGTCATAGTCATATTGCCCTGCCCTGCTTGGAGAACATGCTATGTCCAAGTCATGGTCAAGGATTTTATTCCATGATCGGAAATATGGCTGGAATTGATTTGCACTCACAAAGACTGTTTGGTATCCATAGAATTTCCTGCGGAGACAACAACTGCAGCAAAACCTACAAACCCTCCAACAGAGAAAACCACAGATTTCCCAACAGATTTTCCTCCTGACACGGATGAGTATTCCCAACCTTATCCTGACTCATGTAAGCATAATATCACTCTTGTCTGTGTAATAAACACCACTTTGTACATTATGATCAACATTTCCTTGAATTTATTTTAAGACGATGACTATTGGAAGGTGGACGAGCCCACACCTACAACTTCTGTAATCGCTGGCCGTCCAACTGATGAAGACGATTACTGGGATGCCGGATGTGAGTCTTCCAAAATTGAATGTTTTTGCATTAATTGAGACCTAAAGCTAGTTAGCAAGTTGCAAATGATTTTTCAGTTAGGACACACTTTAATAAAGTTATAAAAATGTATTTTTCATGGCAACAGATGAGGTGGCAGAAAACTTGCCTTTCCCTGATGGCAAAGAGATCAGCTCTACCGACAATGACTGGCGTTTCACTACCACAGGTAAACTGATCTTCCCTTCTAAATGCTGTGTCCTCCTCAAAATAACATGACGTTAAAAACAATGATTTATGAAATGTTCTCTACACTTCTGTTTTACTATTATGGCACAATTATACTACTTACTATGTCTTAAAATTACATTATTTGTAATTGTAACTATAGCTCCAAAACATAATAAAACAGACAAAAGAAGTAGGTTTAGTGGGCAGTTGGGTTAACGGCATTCTGCTGTCTCAGACTTATTTTTTTTAAGTACATCTGTTATTACAAAGGAGTAAATTTAAGCACCCTATGTGAATCAAATAAAACCATTACCACAATACACACCCAACTCATGAAAAATCTTGTTTTTACACCATTAAAAATCCACAATGTCTTGTGCGGTTCTTACAAATGACAGCGAACCAACAGCGACAGACATTTTATGAGTCATTAAAGTCTCTCTACTGTACTCTCACAAATTTAACCTACGTTTCTTTTCTTTTTCGTCACAGAGGAGCCAACCATCCCTCCATTTGAAAACAACTGGTATGAAGAATATGAATACGGACATGGTACAGTACCTACTACTTTGATAGTACACTTTGAAAAGACAGCAAACATACAGTGAGACGAGCATGAGAGGTGTTGGCCTCCCTCTTGTCTTAATGAGAGTACAGACGGTGTGACCTGTCATTTCTGATCTTAAGTAAACAGTTTCAGAGACTCAGAGGTGCCGCTTAAGGTGAAGCTGCTCATTTTAAATCATGTTTTCGTTATAAGAAAATGTCTGTGGAAATGTTTTTTACCAACCGGAGTACAATAATGTCTTGCATCTCCTCCCCACCGAAATCTTACTCAAGGAAAAAAAAGAACCTTATGCGGATAAAAACCCTTATGTACTGTTTTTAAAAGGTTTTTAAAAGGTAAGATGATATGGGGTGCATGGAGCACTTATCTTAGATGAAGAGGATTTTATTAGGTAACACAACTCTGTCCAGGTGTAAAACAAAGCAGACAATGTCCGGGTTTTTTTTAGGGTATGAAAACAGAGATCTA
The DNA here is from genome assembly GCF_024679245.1 of Pseudorasbora parva. Lineage (NCBI taxonomy): Eukaryota > Metazoa > Chordata > Actinopteri > Cypriniformes > Gobionidae > Pseudorasbora > Pseudorasbora parva. The sequence goes on from NC_090184.1 coordinate 13,374,427, forward strand.
GGAAAGGATTGTAGCCTGTAGGATTGTAGGAACAAATTTGATTTGATTATTTATTTATTTTTATTCACTTCAGTTGGAAATCTGACTTTCATCCAATATATTCTTATATATTTCTATTTTAATATTTGGGTTGTCCTCTTTTGCTTTAATGATAGCTGCATAAATTCTGTAAAATGGGAAGATCATGTTTTCCTGCATAGTTTAATAATCCAAAGAGCATCTTCTGCTTCAGTCTGACTTGCTTAATGTGTGACACTATTTTGTGCTCCCACTTAAACCTTTGCTTTCTGTTTTGTCATCAGAAAAGAAACTGGAAGAGGAGAGGGAAAGAGAAAGAAAAGAACAAGAGGAAAGAGGTACAGTGTTTTATCCTCATATAAAGAGAGTTTATATCTTTTTTGCTGTGTTCTTAGCTCAAACTTTACATTTAAGGGTGCTGTTGAACATGATTTGACGTATGAACAATTAGAGAACCATAACTACATAGTGTGTGTTATTTTACCACAACCATAGTGTAGTAATAGTGTTGTTTATTCCAGAGTAGTATTAGATTATCATTGGTTTCAATCAGGTATATGGATATACAATTTACAATTAGGTCCATGTTTCTTTTGTTAAATCATTGTTTATTCCATTTTTTGGTTTGCCTTGAGTTGAAAAAAAAATATATATTGGTCAAAAACATTAATGTGTCTTCAACAGGCATTTATAACTCTGTTTTTTATTTATTCTTACTATCTGTAATACCAACTATTTAAATAAATAACCCAGTTAGCATGACAATAACTTCTGTTTTGTCTTCCGGCTACCCTACGGCTTACACATGATTATAGACTTTGACAGTTGTGGGAAATTACTGAATGACAAGCATTCATTATCAACTGTCAACTCTGACCCTGTTCCCATGAACTCTGATGTTCAGTTTTTGTTCCTAACATATTGAACAAAATCCTTTGCACTGACTAGCGCAGGAATTAAAATATATATATATATAGATATGCAGAATATTATTAAATATTAACAAAAATAAGTAAGCGAGCTGAGAAAGAGAGATTTAAAGAAATGTTTACAGATTCAACAAAAGTTAAGCTTCTCTAACATCATGTGGCACTACCACAAAAAAAAAACTACATCACAACTACAATAATAAACAACTACAACTTGGTTCCCTCAAGATTTCACTATGGTGATTTTCAGTTCATGAGTTAAATAATTTAATGTTTTGCTCTACAACATAAACACATTACACACATCCATATCGCAACGCAATTTTTAAAGCTGTTATTTTTATTTTAAACACTTATGTTTCTAATAAGTAACTACATAAGGTTACACCGGTGTGAGTGTGTACTGATGTTCTAGATCAGGGCTTCTCAGCTGTTTTTTCTTCTTTTATGTTACTATGGCAGGTCTTTGAGCTTTTTAAGAACTATGATCTTCAGATTTACGGGGCACATATCTATATTACTGTACATTCCCCCATCTCTAGATTGTAAAGATAAATGATTGTTCGAAAAGGAGATCCAGAGCATTCCAAAGGATTGTGATCCGTTTATCAAGATATTTGGTGATATCTGATTTTTTGGGTAAAAGCTAAAGAGTTATATTTTTGTGTAAGTATTCTTCTATCCAATTCCAATGTCCAGAAACATCTATTAGCAATACTTTTGGTTGTAGTTTGATGTATAGTAGGTAGAGGTGTCCAAACTTGGTCCTGGCCACTCTCCTGCAAAGTGTAGCCTTAAAAAAAACCTGCCTGTATGTTTCTAGTATGCCTAGTGAGACCTTGTTCAGGTGTGTATCATTGGGGTTGAATCTAAACTCTGCAGGACAGTGGCCCTCCAGGAACAGGATTGAACACCCCGGATATATGGATTAGGGATGCAATGAAACTAAACTTTTGGGCTGAAACCAAAAATTCAGAATGCACTTGGCCGAAAAAATAAGCAAATAATTAACCATTTTATCAAACTTATGAATCAAGTCTCAAAAAGCTAAAACTGACATGTACAAACATTTAAATTGCACATAAGAGTTTTATTTTAAGATTTTATTTGAACTTTAACATAATTGTTTCTACTCCAGTTTATGTGAAATATAAACATTTAAATGACATACATACATTAAATAATGAAGACATCACTGACAGGTTTAGTAAACATTTAATAAATATGTAATTCAGTGCATGTGTTTAGCAAAATGCTCTTCTCTAGAGTTATTTTTTTCTTGCTAACTAATGAGTTCATGGACATTCAAACTTTCTTGAGGTAAATGTAATGTTAAGTGACATTATATAGCCAAGAAGCTTTTTTATTGATAACTTACCCCGGTTGAAACATTGATTCATCCCAAAGGTGTTCTATCGGATTTGGGTCAGGACTCTGTGCAGGCCAGCCAAGTGCCTCCACACTAAACTCGCTCATCCATGTCTTTATGGACCTTGCTTTGTGCACTTGTGTGCAATCATGTTGGAACAGGAAAGGGCCATTCCCAAACTGTTCCCACAAAGTTTAGAGCATGAAATTGTCCAAAATGTCTTGGAATGATGAAGCATTAGGAGTTATTTTCACTGTAACTAAGTGGCCAATGCCAACCCCTGAAAAACAACCCCACAATATAATCCTCCCTCCACCAAACTTTACACTTGGTACAATGCAGTCAGGCAAGGACCGTTCTCCTGGCAACCACTGAACCCAGACGCATCCATTGGATTGCCAGACAGAGAAGTGTGATTCATTACTCCAGACAACACGTCTCCACTGCTCTAGAGTCCAGTGGTGGCGTGCTTTACACCACTGCAGCCGACACTTCGCATTGCGCTTGGATGCAGTTGCTCGGCCAAGGAAACCCATTCCATGAAGCCCTCTACGCACTGTTCTTAAGCTTATCTGAAAGTCACACAGAGTTTGGAGCTCTGTAGCTATTGATTTTGCATAAAGTTGGTGACATCTGCACACTGTGTGCCTCAGCATGCACCATTCTCTGTGATTTTCTGTGAGTTGCTGTTGTTCCCAATTGCTTCCACTTTGTAATAATACCACTAACAGTTGACAATATAATATTTAGTAGTGAAACAAATGGACTTATTGCACAGGTGGCAACCTATCACAGTACCACTCTCGAATTCACTGAGCTCCTGCACAACCTAATCTTTCACAAATTGATGTAGAAGCGGCATGCCTAGGTGCTTGGTTTATACACATGTGGCCATGGAAGTGAATACTTTTGGCAATATAATGTATATTTTTCAACATGTCTGGTGTTCAGCCATGTTTATTTTGTGCTATAACAAGTTGTAAAGAGGAGATTCATTTATCAACAGTTAAAAAGCACAGACTAGATTTAAGAAACCATATCATTACCAATTAAAATCAAGAAATTAATATTGTAAATCTAGAATTAATGCGCTGTGTGCATGAAATAGGCCCTGAACACAGTCAAAAAACATGTCACCTCCAAAACATTTCACCCCACAACCGAAAACAGCTAGCTCCTTAATGGCTGTTCAAAATGCCATATCGTAATATCTTATTCTAGTCTATCAAAACTTTGCTTAACCAGTTAGCGATAAGCTAGTAGTTTTTCATTTAAGTCTTTTAAGTTTAATTACCAAAAAATATTTTTAATAGTTTGAGTTAGATAAACAGTAACAACACTGACTACCAGCAGTTAACTACCAGCTTTATCTTCTTAAATTCATAGTATCATTTGTAGACTTTGTGTTTTTCCCAATCATTTGTCTCCTTAGAAAGAGAACAGAAGAGGCATGAAGAAGAGGAGGAGAGAGAACGCAGGATTCAGAAACCTCCACCACGCGTGTACAGAGAGCCTAAATGTGAGTGATGGGACTCGGTTTAGGCATGTAGCCATATGGAATGCTTGCCATTAGCTACATCACTTAATAGATAACATAGGACAATAAATACACTTAGGATAAAATGACTGTGACTAAATAAATTAAATACTGCCATGCAACAAGTTTGAGCACTCCAAGCTCTCAGTTCTGGCTGCAGATTTTGCCAAACAAATATGATCCTTAAAGCATAACCTTGGCATTCTGTTCAGTGTCTTGTGTTTGTAGTGTTGTAGACATAATGTTCACATAAATACAATTGAAATAGTGAGATCTTGATGAAGCATTCATTAAGTTTAAGTGTATATGATACCTTAAAACACTTTGGCAGACTTCAGCTGTTTTTAAATCATTACAGATGCTGAATCCTGCCAAATCCTGCTTTAATTCAACAGCTGGTTCTTTTCAAAGAAAATTCCAAATGTCCTCCCTGCGCATGAAACAGATTCACGGATGTAGTCCTTCATCTTTATACACATAATTCTGAATGAAGACAATAAAACATAGTTAAATATGTTGTTAATCACTATTACAGTTATTGTTTGGTTCATTTTATCATGATGAGTATCAGAGTTTGAGTATCTGCATAGTTTTTTCTATAAAGTTTCCATTTACCTTGATTGCTAAAATTAACATTAAGTATATAATACATGTATATATTTACATATTTATACATGTTAGCATCCATTTTACAGTAATAAAAGCAATAGAAATGAACTGTGCTACACTTTTCTGATTGTACCTCATTATTTTATTTAGATTTTTGCCGTCCGTCTGCCCCCCCCCCACCCCCCTCAAATGTGTTCTAAATATTAATCTCTTTATTTTTTTCATATTTTAGTACTGCTTAGTGAGAGATTTCAGTCTGGATAGAACATATGGTGTCAATCACATTTACATTTATTCATTTAGTATGGTCTTATCCAAATCATGTGATGAAGAACACATTCATCCATATGTTTTTTTTATGTCTTGCTGTATCAGTTTGTCCTCCTCTGGGTATGGAGTCTCATCGCATAGAAAATGACCAGCTGCTGACTTCCTCAGTTTTTCAACATCGCTATAGCTCACACAGAGCTCGCCTTAATATTCAGGTGTGAACATATGCACAGTTACTCTAATGTATGTGTATAGGATGTGTTGTCAATGTGAGCATATTGGTTCATGTAACAGGCATCTGGTGATGAAGATGATATGAATGGTGGGGCATGGTGTGCTAACCCTGAAGAGAAGAACCACTGGATTGAACTGGACGCACGTACACTAACGGAGTTCACTGGCGTTATCACCCAAGGTCGAGATGACCCCTTAGAGTAAGACAGATATTTAAAACTTAGGAGCCATGTTGTTTAATTGAGTTTAAGAATTACCAAACTATATAACCCAGTCTACATCCACAGTCCTTGTTATTGTTTTGCTGTTTCAGGAGCGACTATGTGTCTTCCTATTATGTGGCGTTTAGTAACGACAGCAGAGAATGGACTGTCCTTCACGACGGATATTCTGAATGGGTAAGTTGCCAGATTACCATCATTTTGTCTTCTCCTTTTGGTTTCCAAATCGTTCTGGTTTGCTTAAAGGTCATAACTCACCAACACATGACCCTGATATTGCAAGTTATTATTTGATCTCAAACTACCTATTTAACTTCAACCAAAGCTGAAGTTCAGTTAAACGTTTCATAGTTGCACTAAAATTTAAATATACTAAGTAGAATTAGTGTACAAGTATATGATATCAGTAATTATTATATGAATGGTTTTGCAATTAAGCATAAAATAGAGCAAAACAAGTTATATGCCCATGTTTATATAGGCCATTCTTAAATGTAAGCTTGATATTATACAATATGTAATAAAATAAAAAAAAACTATTCAACTAAAACTATTCAGTCATTGAGTCTCTTTGTCTCCCTTGTCTCTGCTCTTAGTTATTCTTTGGCAACTCAGATAAAAGCACCCCAGTTTTGTCTCAGTTTATGGAATCAGTAGTGGCACGTTACATCCGCATCTTGCCACAGAGCTGGAATGGTACGATGTGTATGAGAATGGAGGTTTTGGGCTGCCCAGTACCAGGTGAGAGACTCAGAGCCAAAAACATTTTTCTATTATTCTGCAGAATTATTTGTTATTTGTCTTGAAGCCATTATCCGTGCCTTTCCAAATAAGGTATTTGGCTTCAATCATTGTGCATTTGTTCTGAATTCAGATCCTCTCAGCCAGCACCAGAATCAGAATGAAGTAACGCAAAGAGATGACCTGGACTACACCCATCACAACTACCTAGACATGGAGAAGGTGATGGAAGAGCTTCATGAGCATTACCGGCAAAAAAAGAAAGAAAAAAGATTTTAGAATAAACTAGGGTTTAGGAAAATGTATAACTCGCATTTATGCTAGGATGTTGTGGGTGGCTGCCAGAGAATTTCTGCGTTTCTAAGCCATAAGATTCAAGTTGTAGCATATATTTGTAGCGCAAACCATGTGGGATGAGTTTCACACAGAAGTATAATATGGATTTATTATGGATTATGGGTTATGGATTTAAACAAATTACTAAATGTGTGGTAAATTGCTTAAAAATTTGACTTTTCTTATCGGCACAGCTCATGAAATCCATTTCTGATGAGTGTCCCAACATCACTAGATTCTACAGTTTGGGCAAGAGCTTTAAAGGTCTGGAAATTTATGCCATGGAAATTACGGATAACCCTGGAATGCATGAAACAGGTGAGGAAAATTAGAGTAGATATGGAAGAAATAGTATTATTATTCCATTTTGGTATATACAGGAACTGATCATTAAATGATTGTTATCAGTTTTGAAATGTTATCATAAACGGGGAAGAGAAACGATGAACATACCATCCTCTTTCCTCAGGAGAGCCAGAGTTTAGGTACACAGCAGGTTATCATGGTAATGAAGCTTTGGGGCGTGAGCTTCTTCTAATGCTCATGCAGTACCTGTGTAGAGAGTATAAAGATGGCAACCCTCGAGTGCGCCATCTTGTGGATGAGACACGAATTCATCTGGTGCCATCAGTCAATCCTGATGGCCATGTGAGAGCTTTTGATAAGGTGCGTTTAAAAATGTATAAAGTTAAAAGTGTAATATGTAATTTCTGTATCACTAGGCAGGATTTGCTAAAATTATTACTGCTTTCAAACTGATTTTTTTTTTTTTAAATGAATTGCTACAGTCTAACCATCTGAGATTTTGCTATGGGCATAAAGTTTAGGATTATGATTTTTCATTAGCACTGCCGCACACCGTGATTGTATATTAGCACCATTTGTAGTTTTCTTTTGGGATATGATCTGATCTTAACATTTAGAAACCGAACATTGTGGATAACAGTCTGCCAGATGTACAAATATAAATGGTATTGTGACACTTTAATCTCACTAAAGTATGCAAGTGACATTTTAATATTTGTTTCACAGGGCTCAGAGTTGGGCAGCTGGACATTAGGGCACTGGACTGAAGATGGCCATGACATCTTCCAGAACTTTCCATACATAAATAACATTCTTTGGGATGCAGAAGATAAGGGCATGGTGCCCAAATTGACACAAAATCACCATGTACCCATCCCTGAGGGTGTTCTGTCAAGCAATGGCTCAGTAAGGAAATAATTATGTGTAATACGTGTTCATTTAATAAATCAAAGCACCAGTCACATAATCTAGTCATTAAAACTTTGAACTTGACCAATTAGATTAGAGGACTGGAACTAACTGCTGCATAATATTCTCCCTTTCAATGTTTTGTCTTTCAGGCTGCAGTGGAGACTCTTGCCCTTATCTCCTGGATGGAGAGTCATCCATTTGTGCTTGGTGCCAACCTGCAGGGTGGCGAGAGACTGGTGGCATACCCCTTTGACATGCGCCGCCTCACCAAGGAGTCTGAGGAGATGGAGAAAAAACTCAACCCCAGAGCAAACAGACGGAAGCGACAGTACGAGGAAGAGGAGGAAGAAGAACCCAACCCTTACCTTCACATTGGATACCATGAGGAGACCTACAGTGGCCCTCAAGAAAACCATGCATATCATCAAGAGAACTATGGATACCATCAAGAAAATTATGGGTACCACCATCAGAACCAAGGGTACCATGAGGAAAACCAAGGGTACCATGAGGAGAGCCAAAGGTATCACGATGAGACCCAAGGGTACCATGATGAGAACCAAAGGTACCATCATGAGGGTCGTTCTGAAGGGTACCATGAGGGGTATCAAGAAGGAGACCCAGAGGGATATGGACAGGGTGAACCAGAGGAAGAGATAAGAGTGGTTGAGGACCAGTCTTTGTTCCGCTGGTTGGCTATATCTTATGCCTCTACTCACCGCACCATGACTCAAACCTATCAGGGAGGATGCCAGAGTGATGACCCAACAGGTGGGCTGGGAATTGTCAACCGTGCCAAGTGGAAACCTATCCAAGGAAGTGAGTATTAGGATTTTGTAGAACAATAATTTAGAACAGAGCTGTCCAATCCTGCTCCTGGAGGGCCATATACCTGCAAAGGTTTGCTGCAGCCTGCTCGTATCTGGAAGTTTTTTTTTAAATCCAGAAGACCTTGATTAGCTGGTTCAGGTGTGTTTAATAGTATTGAAGCTAAATTCTCCAGTAAGGTGCCCCTCCAGGTGCAAATTGGACACCCCTGATCTAAAAGAATCTGCTTTGACACCTTAAGGCACTGATATCAAAATCAGGGAAAAATAAAATTTGTTTGAAGTTTGTTTTGGGAATTTGAATTAGCTTGCTAAAGCACACTTTCCAGAAAAATGCACTCCGGCTGGTAAACACCTTTGTACTACCATTGGTCTATGGCAATTATGTTTTATGTAGATGTGTGTTAAGGCTGTACCTTCATTGATGTAGGAATCTTCTCTGGTTCATTTCTTCTGATTAGTATGTCAAGGTCGACATCCATGAGTAAAAACATGAATGCACTGAAGAGTGGCTTTATAGTAGAAAATTATTTTCTAATTCTAATCAAATATGACTCTGTCCCTTTTTTCATGATTAATATTATAAAGCTTCTTGGTTTAAAGCAATCTATTGTATCTATCTAAAGCCCCTTTCACACTGCGATTCTGGCAAATACACGGATAATGCGACACGGCATTTGTTCCCGGGCCGCTAGATTTGGCCCATTCACACTGCCAGCGAAATACCGTAATATGTGCGCTTTCACACACAGCGCTTAACGGTCCCGGATCACGTTGACACGTAGCATCCGGGTGTGACGTATAATGGCGAGCGATCTCCGCAGTCTCGACTTTAGTTTCATTTGTATACGAACACTCTCTGTGTTTAAAACACCGACTAGCTCTTCTGGCACTGCAGGGTTGTATTATTGAAAAAACAAGCTCTAGGAGTCGCACGATAACTACGCACACGTTGCGGCATTAGTTTCGGCTTTTGTTCACACAGCGCTCGTCCCGGGTCGAATCCCGGAATATTACTAGGTCCCCGACCCGGGTCGAATTCGGTAATAAATCCCGGGACGTGGTTGCTTTCACACAGAAGGCGACCCGGCAATGTTCCGGGAATATTGCGGTTCCGACGTGCAGTGTGAAAGGGGCTTATGTGGTACATAATATAAATAAAAATGTTGTGTATGGAGAGCTGAATTGCAGAGCTCGTGCAAACATAAGCGAACAACGAAAAATAATTTCTCCGTGAGTATATCAGGGTTTTTTGTGACTATTTTCTTTTTGACACCTGTTCATATGTCCTTTCTTTTTTAGGTATGAATGACTTCAGCTACCTTCACACTAACTGCTTTGAACTGTCAATTTTCTTGGGCTGCGATAAGTTCCCTCATCAAAGTGAACTTTTAAGAGAGTGGGAGTATAACAGAGAGGCCCTGCTGACCTTCATGACTCAGGTAAGCTGTTCGAAAACAAATCATGAGAATAGGACCTTGACAAATGTTTAAAAGCAGAAAGGTTAAGTATTTAACAAGCATCATGCTGCGTCATCACCTTGACACTATTCAGCAGATGGAGGTCAGGTGACAAAGTGGAATGCTTAATCAAGACCATAAAAAGGCATCTACGTCACAGAATCCCCAGATTCTAATTGTCTAAAGAAGGTGTGGAGGAATGCGTGAAGTATGGCAAAGCGATCAAAGCATCTTGTAAAGGAATTCAACGCTGCATTGTGGTGTTGACGTTATGAAAACGTTAATATCCATGATTCCATTCTGAACAAATCCTAGAAGAACGTGCGCATCATAGGCTAAATGAAAAATGCCTGACTAGCAAGGTTGTGAGAGTATGCATAGATAAACAGCTTATGGCCACTAAAGAACAATTAACCCAGAAGAACCTGAGTTCCTGGGGCTGAATCCATATCCAAACTGTAGACCCTATGAATGTGTGCAGAGAAGACCAGCTGCTTTGCCAGCCACGAGAAGTCGCTTTTCCATACTTCATGCATGCCTCTGTAGCTCAATAGCACAAATCTTGTAAAGGCGCAACCTTAGCCAGCACCTTTAAAGAGGCCACACTCCTAGTGGACTAGGTTTTATTGCCTAGAGGCAATGCCATACCACATGCCTCATAGGCAAAATAAATCGCATAAACAATTTGACATAAATATGTTCCAATGCGACAAGCCTTGGCAGGAACAGTTGACCAGATTTACTTCACATTTTCTGAGTGGTCAACATAAATTCCTAGTGCCCTGACTAGACATAAGGGAAAAAGCCTCTCCTGCTCTGGCAATTCAAACAGTGGAGGGGGGAAGGCTTGAAGAACGACCAAATTAACTGTCGAGAAAGGCACCTTTGGACCGTAACCTTGCCTCAGGTGCAATATGATTTTAAACTATGTTAAGGACAGTGACAGGACCACCTTGAGAGTCAGAAACTTCTCAGAGGTTAATTCCAAGGCCTCAAATGGAGCCCCCAAAAACCTTCCACGACTATAGAAAGATCCCAGTGACCACGGTGGTACAAATCTCTTAAAAAGCTTGTTTGCATTCCTCTAGCACTTATGTCTAAACAAAATCAGTCAAACAGGACTTACAATTTTGACAATCATACTGAAACAGACTTCTAAAGATAAAAAAGCTGGGGGTTCTGTGACGTAGATGCCCTTTTATGGTCTTGATGAGGCGCTGTGCTTTGTTGACTGACCTCCATCTTTTCTTGAAATAGAATCTTGTAGGTAAGACTTTGAGAACACTAGTTTTGTAGTACTTTTAAGTCAGTCTTAAAGGGATAGTTTAAAACTAACAAAACTAACCCTTTAAGTCCGAGTCCAGGACCATATTTTCTATCCCTAGTCAAGTCGAGTCCAGATGCTCCTTAAAATATGGTCTTGGACTATGGTCCAAGTCCAGTCTTTTCCAAAGCTGAGTACTACAACTCTGCCCTGCTACAACTTACCTTAACCATGGCTGTTTTCCTAGGTGCATCGAGGCATTAAGGGAGTTGTGAAAGATAAAGAGGGAAACCCTATTCCCAATGCCACTGTATCTGTGGAGGGAGTCAATCATGATGTCAGGACAGGTGAGATATTTTCTGTAGTTCTGGAAAAATTTTGTAAACTAAAGGGTATCAATAAAAACTCTTCTACTCTTAGGTGAATCTGGAGATTACTGGCGACTTCTAAACCCTGGTGAGTACCGTGTAACTGCCAGAGCAGACGGCTACTCTTCCTTCACCCGTCTATGTGTGGTGGGGTTTGACCCAGGTGCTACTCTGTGCAACTTTGACCTCAACAAGTCTAACTGGGACCGCATCAAACAGATCATGGCTCTCCATGGCAATAGGCCAATCCGGTTGCTGAGCAGTGGCAACAGGGGCGGTGGGCAGCACTTTTCACGCAGCAGTAATCAAATACCAAATTCTAAATTCAATAACCAAATTCCTGAAGGTAACGGGGGGGACATGGACAGGGCTCGTCTCCGCCGATTACGGCTAATGAGAATCCGCCGCCTACGGCAGCAGAGGCTTCTTGTCAGCAAAACGACAGCACCTACTACAACCGTGCCTACCACAACCGTGCCTACCACAACTTCACTTCCATCTACCACAGAGAGTACAACCCCCTGGTATGACTCCTGGACCCTTGGGGAAACTTTTGAAGAGAACACAACCCCACCAGAAGAGATTGAGGTGACAGATACACTGGACTATGACTACAATTACAAGATTGATGATTATTAAGCGCAAACTACAGATCAAAGTTTTGCTCAACAGATTGTTTGTTTGGAATACATAGGTCATTACACAAGATTTTTATTCCACAATATGAAAGTTGACCGTGATAATTAATACCTCTTAATTTTCTGGTCGCAAAGGTTGAAATCAGCACCAATGTCTTGCAAAGCTTGAAAGTAGTAAGAATTATTCTGTTGTGTATTCCTGTCTACACATCTACTCTATACTACAGTATACTACCAAAACGAAAACTTCTCATATGACCATCATGCCCACTGAGGGGAAATGAGAATGTTTTTATGCAAGAGAAGGAGCTGTGTTACCATTTATTTCTCTCACATTAACAGATTTTGTTTGTACAGGGCAAGTAAACATGGGAGATTTTCCCTTAAAGTTCCACCAGGTTGAATTGCCTGCGCTTAAGGACAGTTTCTATCCATTAAATAAAGCCTTGTTTTCATATTTACATTGTTTTTGTTTTATCTGCATTAGTGTCATCTGCAAACAAACAAATGCAAAGACTAGATCCTTGGAAATAATTATCTGTTTTATCTTTCCACCTTATTTTTAACATAAGAGTGGGAATAATGTTATTTTAACTGTGAGTTCGGCAAGAAGTTTTTGAGATTTCAGGATTTCCCCATTCAAGGTCTTGGTCTTGGATGACCAGAATATCTTTGCAAAAGCAAATATGGCCATATTTGCAAAGACTTTCCTTGAAAGGGACTTCCTGTAGTGGATACTTCCTTCCTGTACGAATGTACTTCCTGTAGTGGGTTTGTGGGATGAATGAAGGAGAAGACCATGGTCGGCGAAAACAATCAGCCACTTTATTAGACAACCTACACAATAAACAAAGAACATGCTTTATGGACTCTAGACTTGTATTGCAGATACTGGCACACACACTGGAAATCTGTCTATCCCCAGTTGGCCAGCAGCTTTTATGCCGTCTTACCACACCAATTACTAGAACCAGAGAAAGGTGTTAGTCATCATGCACTTGACCTACTTTATTCACCACTTGTCTCCTGGCTCGCTCTGCAGACTTTGCTGAACCACACCCCTTGCCACACTTCTCTACTATATAGTAGGTGAAAAGTACCCAGATGACCTACTACTTCCTCAGATTCACATTGTGTGGGCACTTTACTATCCTATGAGACTACAGGTGAGGATTTGGGAATGCTAGTGAAGCAATGCAATTGGCACTGGTAGCTTGTGACAGTAATAACATGGCAGATGTATTAAGTCTGAATTTCATTCATACTACCCATATTCATAATTAGAGAATTCTTTTTTTAATGGTTGCGGAGTAACTCCAAATTCAAATGTACCCACTAAGCTATTTCAATGATGATTAACAGATTGGGGTTTCTGTGGTGACAGAATGCACATCATTTTCCAACAGAGCACAATCTTATGACATTGTTTGCCCCAAAACTTTTTCTTCACAAAAAGAGTTCATACTTTTAGGGTATAGCCTAGTATAAGTAAGTGTCAGGGTTCTTCCGTAAAAATTTCAGAAAGCATTTATAAAGTTAACAAAATGGGGAAACAGCAAAGTGTGTTCTGGGTCTCAGATGTTCTTTCTCAGGGATCCCTCACCAGAATTCTCTTTGCTGTTTCCCCTAGATTTCGTTATTTGTTTAATTTTGTGTGACCGGTACGTAATAAGAGAGCAGTGTGTGCTGTAGTACCTCCTGCTGACGTCGAGGTTGTACCAGATGAGGGAGGCATCTTTACGGTGGATGCGACAGGTGCGGTTGAGCAGGGGGCCGAAGAGGAGCCGGAGGGTGATGTACTGGAGTTTAAGCGGATGTTTCAACGGTTTAAGTGATCAGCAAGACAGAGATGCCTGTCAGATACAAGAGTCTGCTCGACAAGAGAAGCAATGAAAGTTACTTCAGAATCAGTTCTACTGCAAGGTAAGGTCAGCTGACGAATTGCGTTGGAGGACTTGCAAAGCCGGGGAGACGCAAAGCCAGAAGAATCGCCAAGAGCTTCCAGTAGCTCCTGTAATATGAACCCTGCATATGCGCTGATCGAACCAAAGATGCAAGAAACAGTTGTGTGAAAATTGGATGATTTTGAGCATTACTTAACCACGTTTGAACGGATTGCTGAAGTGTGCAGATGGCCGTGGGAAGACTGGGCCAATAGACTTGTCCTGTTGTTGATTGGCAAGGCGTGCAGATGAATATGCTCGTGCATGTTGCGGACGCAGGTAAATACGTGCAGGTAAAGGAGACCATCTTTAAGAAATATTCAATTTAACATTTAATCATTTAGCAGATGCTTTTATCCAAAGTGACTTACAAAAAAGGGTAGAGCAATAGAAGCAACGAAACAAACAAGGCCAACAACCTGTAAGAGCTGTAAGAAATCTCAATTAATTAGCACAATACACTTTTTTGTCTTTTTTCTTTTTTATAGCCAGCTACAACAAAAACTCACGTGCGCAAAATACAGAACACTGGATTTTGATAGCTATGATAACCCATTAGGACTAAGGCTGATGCCCCAGCTGTTGTCGTTAATGCAGATTCAGTGGCCCAATGGGTTGTTTTTTTATGGCATTCTAGCTAAACGCGCAGCAATAGCCATCTACAACAAAAACTCACGTACGCAAAATACAGAACACTGGATTTTGGTAGCTATGATAACTATGTTACATACCCGCCTGAAGGCACAAATCCGGATGAGAGACGTAGATATGATCCGGGAGTGTGCGCTTTTTGGTCATTGCTGTGGTGATCAGTAAGTGCTATTCTGTATTGGTCAAGTGCAATTGGAAAAGTGCAATTGGAAAAGATGTGTCTTAAGATGTTTTTTAAAAATGGCTACAGACTCGGCAGCACGAATTGAGATCAGCAGGTCATTCCACCAGGTGGGAACGGTCCAGGAAAAGGTCTGTGAGAGCGATTTCATGCCTCTTTGGGATGGAACCACGAGGCGCGGCTCATTCGCAGAACGCAAGCTTCTGGAGGGTGTGTAAGTCTGAACAAGTGAGTTTAGGTATATTGGTGCAGAGCCAGTGGTTGTTTTGTAGGCGAGAACTAGTGCCTTGAATTTGATGCGAGCAGCCATTGGCAACCAGTGCAGTTTGATGAAGAGAGGCATAACATGCTCTCTCTTCGGCTCATTAAAGACCACTCTCGCCGCTGCATTCTGGATCAGCTGCAAGGGTTTGATAGTGCATACTGGAAGCCCAGCCAGAAGAGCATTACAATAGTCCAGTCTGGAGAGAACAAGAGCTTGAACCAGGAGTTGTGCAGCCTGTTCTGATAGGAAGGGTCTAATCTTTCTAATGTTGTATAAAGCAAATCTGCAGGACCGGGCTGTTGCAGTAATGTGGTCAGTGAAGTTTAACTGGTCATCAATCACAACTCCAAGGTTCCTGGCTGTCCTTGATGGAGATATGGTCGATGAACCAAGCTGAATGGCGAAATTTTGATGAAGTGCTGGGTTGGTTGAGAAAACAAGTAATTCTGTCTTTGCAAGATTGAGTTTAAGATGATGCTCTTTCATCCAGTCAGAAATGTCTGTCAGACAGGCAGCGAAACGAACACTGACTGTAGGATCATCTGGTTGAAATGAGAAGTAGAGTTGAGTGTCATCAGCATAGCAGTGATAGGAGAAGCAATGTTTCTGAATGACAGAACCTAATGATGACATGTAGACGGAGAAGAGAAGTGGTCCAAGGACTGAGCCCTGGGGAACCCCAGTAGCTAGATGATGTGACTTAGACACTACACCTCTCCATGACACCCTGTAGGACCTACCAGAGAGGTAAGACCTGAACCACTGGAGGGCAGTTCCTGAGATCTCCGTCTTCTTAAGTGTTGACAGGAGGATCTGGTGGTTAACTGTGTCAAAAGCAGCAGACAGATCCAGCAGAATGAGCACTGAGGATTTGGAAGCTGCTTTTGCCAGTCTCAGTGCCTCAGTTACCGAGAGCAAGGCAGTCTCAGTGGAATGGCCGCTTTTGAAGCCGGATTGGTTGTTGTCTAGGAGGTTGTCCCGTTCAAGAAACATAGAGAGTTGATTGAACACAACTCGCTCAAGGGTCTTTGCAATGAAAGGCAGAAGGGATACCGGTCGGTAGTTTTCTAAAAGTGCTGGATTCAGAGAGGGTTTCTTAAGCATTGGGGTTACCCGAGCCTGCTTAAATGCTGTGGGAAGGGTTCCCATGTGAAGAGAAGTGTTGACAATGTGAGTGAGTGCAGGAGTGATTGAAGAAGAAATGGCCTGAAGGAGGTGAGTGGGTATAGGATCAAGTGGACAGGTAGTAGGGTGATTGGAAAGGATGAGTTTAGAAATATCTGCCTCGGAGAGCGGAGAGAAGGATGGAAGGGTGTTCGTGTAAGTTGTTGAGATGTGCGTGTCAGTTTGTGATAAGGAGAACTGTTTGCTGATGAGAGATGTTTTGTTTGTGAAAAATGATGCAAAGTCATCAGCTGTAAGAGTTGATGAAGGAGGGGGAGGAGGAGGACAAAGGAGAGAGGAAAACGTTTTAAAGAGTTTGCGAGAGTCAGAGCATTTGTTGATTTTGTTGTGATAGTATGTTGTTTTAGCAGTGGAGACATTTGTAGAGAAAGAAGAGAGAAGAGACTGATACAAGGTAAGGTCAGTATAGTTTTTAGATTTCCGCCATTTCCTCTCAGCCGCCCTGAGTCCAGAGCGATGTTCACAGAGAACATCAGACAGCCAGGGGGCAGATGGGGTGGGGTGGGCTGATCTGGATGAAAGGGGGCAAAAACTGTCTTAGGAGGATGTTAGAGTGGAGCAAAGTGTCGGTAGCACTGTTAGTGTCCAGTGCTGAGAACTGAGCAGGTGGAGGGAGTGAAGATGAAACCATAGTGGATAGGCGAGAGGGAGAGAGTGAGCATAGATTACGCCGAAAGGTAATCTGTGTAGGAGTACGTGTTGTATCAGGAGTCAGTATGAGGTTAAGAGTGATGAGAAAGTGGTCTGAGGTGTGTAATGGAGTAACTAAAGTGTTCTCCGTGGAGCAGTTGCGTGTGTAGACGAGGTCTAATCGGTTACCTGATCTGTGAGTAGCCGTAGTAGATACTAACTTAAGGTCAAATGAAGTCAGTAGAGTGCTGAAGTCTGCAGCTAGGTGTTTATCAAGATGGATGTTGAAGTCACCAAGCAGAATCAGGGGAGTGCCATCCTCAGGGAAGCTAGAAAGTAACACATCCAACTCCTCCACAAAGTTACCGAGGTGACCTGGAGGACGATAGACCACTACCACATGGATTTTAACAGGGTGAGTAATAGTGATTGAGTGCGATTCAAATGAACTGGCCGGTAGAGATGGTAATGGATCAAATTTCCAATCATTTGAGATAAGCAAACCAGTACCCCCACCCCTCCCAATAGGTCGAGGAGTGTGTGAAAAAGTTAAATTGGTTGAGAGGGCTGCAGGAGTGGCAGTGTCCTCTGGTTTGATCCAGGTCTCAGTTAGGGCCATGAGGCTGAGCTGAGAATGAGTCCCAACAGATGAAATAAAGTCTGCTTTGTTTACAGCAGACTGGCAATTCCAGAGACCAATTGGAATAGAGAGTAAAGTAGCAGAGGATGTTAGGATATAGCGCAAATTATTAGGATTGCGGCGTCTCGTGCGTACAGAGCGTGAATTACGAGTGCTAGTAGTTATAGTTGAGATTTGAAAGCACATGGTGAATACAGATCAGAGAAAAGGCCAGATAGGAATTAGAAAAGAACCGAACACAAATAATGAAAAGGAAGATGATACTCAAGTGCCTTGTCGGGGTCCTTGCTCGAGAGGAGTTGCACAGGGAAGAGTTGAAGTCTTTACACTCGTCGGTCTTGCACAGGGAAGAGTTGAATTCTTTACACTCGTCGGTCTTGTACAGGGAAGAGTTGAAGTCTTTACACTCGTCAGTCTTGCACAGGGAAGAGTTGAAGTCTTTACACTCGTCTGTCTTACACAGGGAAGAGTTGAAGTCTTTACACTCGTCTGTCTTCAAACAAGGAGGGCTTCACACTGCCGCTGCCGCGGACTATCACGCTATTTATACTCACCTGAGTATCGTTATTGAAAGCAGCTGGGAAAGCCCCCAACAAACTCACTCCCAACGTGGCAATGACCAAACAAATGCTAACTCAACAAATGCTAACTCCCACACACACCGCAAGAATACACCAAAACTACTAATACACACCACTGCACTACACAGACACACTTATCCAACAACAAATGAACAAACAATCAAATGAGAAAAGTTACAAACACTTACAGAGTAGTTGTCTATCAGTCAATCAATGCTTCACGTCTAGCCAACTGCTAACAAACACACAAGGCTTTTAATACCTCGCTGGCCACGCCCCCAACAAACTCACTCCCAACGTAGCAATGACCAAACAAATACTAACTCAACAAATGCTAACTCCCTCACACACCGCAAGAATACACCAAAACTACTAATATACACCACTGCACTACACAGACACACTTATCCAACAACAAATGAACAAACAATCAAATGAGAAAAGTTACAAACACTTACAGAGTAGTTGTCTATCAGTCAATCAATGCTTCACCTCTAGCCATGAAACTATTCAATTAACCATGAAACATACCGGCAGGAATTCCGTGAGATGGGAGTGCTGAAAGAAGAGGCCCCTAAAGAGCTGTATGTTCGACTTAAAGATCTGCATCAGAAATGGGTAATGCCAGCAGAGAGAACGAAGTAGGAGATTGGAGAGATCATTGTCCTTGAACAATTTCTGTGGATGCTTAGCCCACATCTGCAGACGTGGATCAAAAAACATGGCCCATCTACAGCTGAGGAACCGGCACATCTGGCTGACATCTTCGCGGCAGGGCAATGTAGAGCTGAGCCCTGGAGTCTCGGGCGCTGGAAGCCAGCACGGGGCAGATCTTTCAGACGACCGAGCTCAACGTCTCAGTAGCAGGTCTTCAAATGAGGCAAGTGTAAACTGAACTGAGACTATTAGGTGTTACAAATGTGGTCAGTTAGTTCATAAAAAGCCAATGTGCCCACAGTTGACAAGACCACTGACTATACATTATGTGCCTAGACTCAGAGAAACCTTAGCTGAACCTATTAACCCTGTCATCCCAAAACAAGTAACTAGAAATTTGGAGTTGAATGGGAAGAAAGTGACTGCCTTGATAGATACAGTGAGTCACTTGTTTGTCCTGAGCAGTTAAACTGGCCCAATGTTCTTCAGAAAAATCCTCAAGGTCCTGCAAATTCCAGCATCCTAATTTGCATATTTGAACCCTTTCCAGCAGTGACTGCATGACATTGTATATTATACTTATTTGTGTGAATTCATGATAGTGTTGATAAAAAGCACAGCTTTACTACCACTAAACTTCACTGAGGAACTGTACTCCTCTAGCAAAACTTTCACATTCTTGAGTCATTATTTGGACACCACAAACCTAATAATGTGGATGAGATGAGAATGATATAGAGGATGAATTATAGACTTATAGATAATATTATATTTTATTTTCTCTTAGTTTACCATTCAGATCCTGCATAAGATTTACTGTACAGTACTTATTCAGCTCAGTGTGTTTTATGAGTAGGCTACAGCTGAAGCTGCTTACTGTAAAGTTTTACCATGTATATTTATAGATACATCGAAACACCAAAACCAAAAATGTTGATTTACTGTAGCTGCGACCAAAACCGAAAATTAAGTAAGTATAATTTAAGTCTTTATGCTGTTCAAGGTGTCTTTTTATCATTGATAAATTAAACCTGTTGTAGTAAAGGTTTGTGTGTGTGTGATAATGAGCCACCTCTATTTCAGCCAGACAAATGTTGTTACCTCTCTAGCAATAGCATCATTTTTGTTCACGATGAAGTGCGTCCACACTGCTGACATCATTATCGGTTTTAGCTTAACCTAGCCTGACAAGCCAGACCCACATCAAGATGTTTGGTCTGGAAACTCACCATTGACTGGGCTCAATCCGAGGGGCGGGATAAACGGTTGACTTTCAAACTCCCTCTGCACGCGATAGGATAGCGCTACCACCATAGAGAAAAGGCTACCACCAACCAGAGCAACGAAGGTGAAACAGAGCTTATTGATAGATTAAACATTCGCCGTATCCGGTCAGCAAAACTCTGAACACATCTTCCCTTTTTAAGAATGACTTCAGTGCCGTTCTTTTCTCAGAGAAAAGTTTAACTCCGAATCTTCCAGAGTCGCGGTCAAAGCTGATTCGAAAGACCGCCGTTCGTCAGCTTCTGTGTTTACTGTAAGCACGCAAACGCAACTCGGCCGTCGTCATTATGGCCCCGCCCGCCGACTCTATACATGATGTGATTGGCCCGGCAAGAGTTAGGGGAAAACAGCTCAGAAGGGTATTGAGAGTTGGGCAGATTCGTGGGCAGATTAAATTTGCTGCCGCTAGGGTGCGTCTAGATTTCTAGGCTAAGCTTAACCACATTGTGTGCAGAAAACAGACATTGACAGTCAAAACATCACCAGAGAGGCGTTAATTAAACATCACTGTTTCTTTCAAGGATTTCAGCCCCTCAAAATTATAATACTACATGCACATACTGATATAAATACTGAATATACTGAAAAAATTATAAGGTAGCAATAAAATGATATATCGTAACAGGCAACCCGATCACATGTAAATGCGTAGGCTACTAGTAGGATTGTGCATTGTCGGGGAATGTATACGCCAAAACTCATTTTGGCATGCATATGCTACGCTGTTTTTCACGTCTATTATGGTGTGTAGCCTATATGACATTTCACGTACTTTATGGCGTGTAGCCTATATGACGCTACATGATATGCTATGTATATGGGTTTATGGTGGTGGGTTGGGTTGGGTGGTTCGTCCGTATAATAGCCTACGCCATAAAGTGCGTATCATATGCACGCCAAAATTAGTTTTGGCGTATACATTGCACACTGGATTTGTGCTAAAAGAGAAAAATACACGAGCCCATACATTTATAATAGTAACACTAATAACATAGTAACATTTTCTTATAGGTTTGTGTGATTCAGTCATTTGAAAGATATTTATTTTATTAATAATAATAATACATTTTATTTATAAAGCACTTTACATTTTAAAGAAAATCTCAAAGTGCTACAAAGAGAGGAAAATAAATAAATAAAATAAAAATAACAATAATTAATTAATTTAAACATTGAAAGACTTTCTAAACAGGTAGGTTTTTAGTCCCGTTTTAAAAATATCAGTTGTTTGTGGAGCCCTCAGATGTTCAGGGAGGGCTTTCCACAGGCGTTGAGCAGCGGCACAGAAGGCTCTGTCCCCAATGGTGCGGGTCTTAATCCAAGGGGGATTGAGTCGATGTGTGTTTGTGGAGCGAAGAGAACGTGCTGAGATTTGTGGAGTAATGAGTTCTTTAAGGTAGGTGGGAGCATTGCCATGGATGCACTGATGTGTGAGGAGGGAAACTATATACTCGATCCAAGCGGAAATAGGAAGCCAATGTAGAGACTGAAGAATTGGTGTGATGTGTTCATATTTACGCACTCTCATCAGACTCCACTGTTTTGTATGTGCTGGAGTTTCTGGATGCTCTTGCTAGGAATCCCAAAGAGAAAAGCATTACAATAATCCAATCTCAAGGAGACAAAAGCATGAACGAGTTTTTCTGCATCATGAAGGGTGAGTGAAGGACGGAGTCTGGCTATATTCCTGAGGCGACAAAAGGATGTTTTGCAAAGATATTCAATGTGGGCCTCCAAGGTTAAGTGTGGATCAAACCTAACAACGAGATTGGTGACTATGGATGACAGAGGAATGTCCTTGCCAGAAAAACTGAAAATTAATTATTAGGCTATTGAATCTTATAAAAAGTTAAGACTTCCACAAGGACAAATGGGCAAGTTTTACAAAATCTCAGTTATTTAAAAAAATGTAGTTGCTGCTTTCATGATCTCACAGTCTCTTTTCAGAAATTGCTTCAGGACTTGTAATCAGAGTAATATAGCCTCATCTTGTGGTCTGGTTAGGCTCTTACTAAACTTGTGTGCAAAGCAATTGGGATATACAGATCATTGTGGTCAAACAAGGTTCCTTATATCTACTGTAGGAACTGAATATAATAACTCTGCATCCCAAACTCGAATACATTGACCTCTTCGTATTCAGCTCAGTTTAGAAGAGAATATCACAATCACACTGACCATTTATATCCTGCTTTCCCTAAACCCATTTAGTATGATATAACACAGTTCATCTCATCAGACAGATCCTCCTCGAGGCGCCCGATTGGTTGCCCCGCACGTCCTTGACTTAGAAGGTCAGTTGCAGCGCTCTCCATTTCATCAATAGTCATGTGACAGGCATCTGCGATTTCCCGTTTTGCAAAGTCAACAAATTTGGGGTCTTTTGCATATAGACCCAAGCCTTCAGAGATCAGGATCTAAAAGATACAAAAAGAAGAAGACATTACAGAAGAAGTGATCTCCATTTAACTAGTCGTGTCTGTTAAAAGCAATTTGTTGCACTGGCAATTTAGACATTTCATATTAAATGGGGTTTAAAGTTTATACTTAGAATTATTGAAGGTCATGAAATGCATTTTCATGTCTATATTTCTGGAGGTTAGCTTATTAAGTTGTTTCACATCGAAATGTTTAAATATTTGTATTATATGATATGATCATTTTCCATCCTCAGTTTCACTCTCTGTTACAAACACTTAATTTCAGGGATGTTACCTCTTTCAGAAACGCAAGTGAACGCCCACTGCTGTGATTGGTGAACTTCATCGCACCATACCCACAGTTTGATTTACTCAGCCTCAAGCCATCCTAGGTGTATATGACATTCTTCTTTCAGATGAATACAGTCAGTTATATAAAAAAATGGTTTGGCTCTTCCAAGCTTTATAATGGCAGTGAAAGGCAGCCCAAAGTTTAAAGCCCAAAAAAGTGCATCCATTCATTATAAAAGTAATCCAGGGGGTTAATAAAGGCCTTCTAAAGTGAATCAATGGGTTTTTATAAGAAAAATATCCATATTTAAAATGCTATAAAGTAAAATATATATATTTTCTTTTTTAAAATTTACATCCTCATTTCCCTCTCTTTTTATATGACTTTTTTTTCTTTTTTTCTTTAATATTATAGACATTTTAATGGCATCTGTCTGTACACAGTTAATGGAAACTTTAATATGTGTTCCTGGTATAGGAATTAAATTCAAATAAAATTTGATCACAAAAAACAGTACTTAAAGATATCGTATAACTAATCCATATGTATTGAGCGGTTTGGTCCAAATTTTCTGAAGAGACACGCTTACTTTAAATTCACATATAAACTTTGATCAGTGAACATAGCTATGCAACTGCAACTTTGACATTTAAAAAAGAGAGATCATAACTGTCAATGAAGGGACAGAAACCTCTCAGTTTCATTAAAGGTGCCCTAGAATGATTTGAAACAATATGTTAAATTGTTTTCTGATATCTATATAGAGGGTATGCGGCTTATTTAAGGGCAAAATTTGTCCAGATACAGTTTTGCAGGTCCATTTACAACCCTATAAATTGTCCCTAGGACGTAATGCTCTGTTTTTGCCTTATTTAGAAGAGTCATGAATATTAAGTTATTTCTTGTTTATTGGTGTTTTCAGATCATCCACACGCCCGCGTGCATATGGTTGCCAGATTGCACATGTTTAGGTAAAACACCGGAAATATGTGTTCTTTTCAGAGAAAAGCTCTGAAATGGGGATTTAAAATACTGAAATCTGACACCCCCCCCCCCAACAAAACCAAAACCAGTGCTTTTTGTTCAAGTTTTTATTACTACATTTTAGACTTGTCTTTTTTCGTCAACAATATTGCATGCTAGTCACAATGTAGGCTATGCAGTGACTGATGTACTCTGAAATACAAGCATGCATTTATTTATAAATATATATTTGGCCCCACTTTATACTAGGTGGCTTTAAGTACTATGTACTTACATCAAAAAATAAGTACAATGTACTTACTGTGTTCAAATTAGTATTTTTTTAAATGTAAGTACAATGTAAAAACATGTATGTACACAATAAGTGCATTGTATCAAATTATTAATTAAAATGTTAGTACATAGTAGTTAAGGCCACCTAATATAAAGTGGGTCCATATATTTTTTACTAAATGAATAGAAGCCTTGTTAAATGACTATCATTTTAACTTATATGGTGGAGATTTTATTATCCTGAGATTTCTTTATCCTGTTGACATTTTTTAGCTGTGGGAAGGGTATGAAAAGTCCTCAAGTCCCCTGCACAGCCATTTGTGTCCATGATCTGCCATTTTCCCTATCCTCGTGTGACACTTGTTTACCTGCTGAACTCCCGATTATTCAGCTGCGCAGTTCCTCCTGACAATGAACAGGGGCTGGCATATGCAAATGTTGGGGGCGTACATATTAATGACCCCAGCGATTGCATCACAGTTGGCGTTATCTTTAGATTCACCTATTTTTCCGTGGTGTTTTTCACAAACAAGATTTACATAAGAAGGAGGAGGCAATGGTGTTTGAGACTCACAATATGTGATGTCCATCTGAACTCTTATTATTTCACTATGGCAAGGTTAATTCAATTTTTCATTCTAGCGCATCTTTAAAACAATGTCAAATTATATATTTTCGAAGGATAGAAAACAAAAACTCATATCTGAAACTGGGTACTGCAGAGTGAGCTTTGAGGTATGAAACTTGCAGTATGTTTTTATGGTAACACTTTATAATAAGTGTTACCAGTAGTTTCATTCGTTAATTACTTTAGCTAAAATGAATTAAGAATGAACAATACTTCTATAGCATATATTAATCTTAGTTAATGTTAATTTCAACATTTACTCATACATTATTAAAACCAATGTTGTATTTGTTAACATTAGTTAATACACAGTGAAGTAACAGAAACAAACAATGAACAACTTTATTTTTTAACTAATGATAAAAAAGATGAATAAAAACTGTAACAAATGTATTGCTCGTGGATAGTTCACGTTAATTAATACATTAACTAATGTTAACGAATGAGACCCTACTGTAAAGTGTTACTGTTTTTATTTTAGAGCAATCTCTTAATATCAAGGACATTTCATGACCCCTCTTAAGAAATTTTTTTTTCTGTTGATTACAGCCAAAAATTAAATGATACACTGCTGTAAAACAAAACAAAGTCTACCTGGAATAGTTTTTATAGACACTGAACCTGCGTAAATAACAACTACCCAAATCAATTAGGGTTATTTGATACACCATTCAGAAAGCTTATTTACCGACTCTACGAGGCTGTCAGCGCTTCCCTTCTCTATGTATCCGGGGCTGTGTTGGGACGGCAATCTGAGAGTGGTGTACGCCCGAGGCTGCTGGACGGCACCTGCCATCCCACTGTCAATCCACCCGGGACGGGCCGACGCCGGCAGGCTGGCGCTGCCATTGGGGTCACCCCACATTGCCTGAGTGCCACCCACCTCGTTCACTAGAATGAGCGGGGCGTAGAGGAGACGACCCCGCCTGGCCTGGTTGTTCACCCAAGAGGCCGAAGAAACCGCAGATGAAATGCTGCTCCGCCGTGAGTCATAGCTGTTTTGCGTCTTGGAAAGCACACACACACACAAAACATTTTATTCTTGTTGTGAAAGCCGTCAAAGTGAAATTTGTCATTTGCAGAATTTATTGATTCATTATTTTATTTTTGGATGTTTGTTTTACAATTTTGCACAATTGTACATGTGGTGTATTCTCCAAGTTATATCTCATTCTATATATCCATTATGACATACAGTATCTAAAATATGTTTTCATCCCTTTAAAGCCTGATATATGAAGAAATATGTCCAAACATTTATCTAAAATGTAATTAAAACATAATTTGTACAATTTGAAAATGCTCTGATTTTTTTATGTCGTTTTTTAATAAAAAATATTTGTGCATACTTTTTTTGTATTATATTTGATACATTATGCTTTTATAGTAAATTTTTAATGGAAATGTATTGCTTTTAGAATCATAAAAAAATCTATGTGGTATTTTAAAAAAAGAATTTCAGCAGTATCAAAATAAATATATTGTAAATATAAATGTAAAAATGTATATTAAAAGTATATATATATGTATATTGTAAATGTAAATGTATGTATATTAAATTTGTATTATATATAGAATAGTTATATACATATGAATAATAATCTTAATACTATATATAAATTAAAATTGTTGTAGCAAGAATATTGTTATAGTGATATTCAACAAGGTAGGGCAGGCTATATTTAAAAATTTTTTTATTATAACTTACTGTAGCTCTCACTCTAATATTGATCTAAATGATTTAATTTACATTTTATTATTATAGAAATGCATTACAATGATGACTGAAAAAAATATACTTCAAATGCTTGCTGTATCATAGTTGATACATTTTCAATACTTTAAAAATAAATATTAAGTATCAGTTGTTTAAAATACACTAAATAACAATAAAGTTATTCTCAGAGTTACTTTATTCAAATTATCAAAGAGTTTTCTAGATTTCTCAAAGGTCTGTATCTGTTGGTGCAGCCTATAGAGATCTAATTCCAAATTTGGAGTAAAGTTACCTGTATTCGTGCCCTACAGGGTGGGGAGTTTTGGTGATAAGTGCCTGGGATTGGGAGATCCTCATTGCTGCCCTGCCTTCTCAAACACTGGATGTTAAAGTTTGGCTTTCGGCCTGAGAGATACAAATTTGTTAGGTTCACTGAAGAGTTTAAGACATTATTTATTTTGCAGTGCATAAAGGTAAAAGTTGGATTTACCTAAAGGAGTTGGGGGAAGCATGCGTCGTCGTGCAGCGAAATTATTGCCATTGTATTCATTGCTGTTGTATCCGTTACCATTGAATCCATTACTATGATAACCATTACCAGTGTAGCCATTGCTGCTATAGCCATTGCTGGAGTAACGGTTGACTGGATAACCAGTCCCATTGGTACCATTCCCATAGTAGCCATTTCCAGAATAACCATTGCCATTGAAGCCACCAGCATCTTGGCCGTTGCCTTGGTAACCATTGCTGTTATTGTCAATGGGCTGAACTGGGGCCACACATTCACTGCTCCCATTAGGTGCTGCAGTTTGTGCCGGAGGAACCTCAGGAAACCACTGTCTGTTCAAACATGATCACAATATCAGACAGATATATTCATTTGGGTGAAAAGCTTGTAAAATATCAGTTTGAGTTATGCGAAGGAACCGATATATTCACAAAACAAATTTCTTTTTCATTTTAGTATTCAACTCTACAGTATTAAACACAAAACAATTTCTGTGTCACTTTCAATTAGAATTACAACTTCAATTTTGACTATAAAGCAGCTCTCCAGTGGGTTCATGTTTGACTCGCAGATGCTTGATTGAACAGAAGAAATTAACTGGTGAATTTTCCACATCAAAGGTGGCAGAGTGCCAGAACATCCTACAGTGCATCCGGAAATTATTCACAGCACTTCACTTTTCCCACATTTTATGTTGCAGCCTTGATTAAATTCAATATGTTTCTCTCCATTCTACAAACAATACCCCATAATGACAATGTGAAAGAAGTTTGTTTAAAATCTTTGCAAATGTATTTAAAAAAAAACATGCACACAAGTATTCACTGCCTACTTTTTTACTTGTTTGTACTTTTTTGAAGCACTTTGGCTCCAATTACAGCTTCAAGTCTTTTTGAGTATGATGCTACAAGCTTGGCACACCTATTTTTTGGTGGTTTCTTCCATTCTGCTTTGTAGGACCTCTCAAGCTCCATCCAGTTGGATGGGGAGCATCAGTTGACACTGAAAGCCATTTTCAGATCTCTCCAGAGATGTTTAATCGGGTTCAAGCCTGGGCTCTGGCTGGGCCGATTAAGGAAATTCACAGAGCTGTCCCGTAGCCACTCCTTTGTAATTTTGGCTGTGTGCTGTGGTCGTTGTCCTGTTGGACGATGAATCTACGCCCCATTAATGTAAACTAGAGGGAGTTGGTCAGCTGATTTATCTGAAGGATTTGTGAGTCTGGACAACTAGTAGAGTCTTTGATCATCAACAAAATGAAGACAGTGTAATAAAATGAATGAAATGTATTAACAATAGATATGCAAGAGTAAATACTTTGACGATTAATGAGGCTAGTAATGAATATGCACTTCTAAAGGATAGTAAACTATTAACCACAAAGAAAAGTAATGAATAAAACAATAAAACCAATAAAAGATGTGAACACAGAATGGATAAATGCAATGCTGCTGAACGGGAACGGGGTATGGGAATGCTTCTTATGGGAACCACCAAGGGTTCTTGGAAATGGTGATAAATAAATGTTTATTTATCATTAAACAAATAATAAACCTATTAATTGTAACAAGCTGACCTCAAGTAACTGTTATCTAAACAGGTTAGAAAACATATGCTGCATGTGCCAAGGTCTCTCGAAAGAGGTTTGGTAAGTTTATGTTTACGGGTGATCGGTCCTGGCAGTAGAGACGTCTTCCACTGGTTATGCGGGTAGCGTGCAGTGGGAAGGGCGCAGAGTTGCGAATAGTCATTGTCACGCTGGACTGAAGGATGCAAAACTCTGGTTGTGCCAAGAGGGTCCTTAAAAGTGAACCAGGCAGCTAGGTCAGTCGAATCTTCACAGGGTCTGTTGCAGGCTGGCTGAGGAGCCATGTGGGACAGGCAATGTCTGCCAATGCAGAGGTCCTTGGTGGACTGGCTGTGCTGCCGGAGGAGTCGTTAATGTCAGATAAGATCTCTCAAAGAGAGGGCCCTTTTCCAGCAATAGTTCAGCCGAAAGCAATATAAAGGTTTTGCTCGCAAAAGCTTAATTTCCACTGTCTTGTAGTCTCTTCTTTCCTCATCAGGTCAGAAGATCAGGACGTGGTGTCTGTTAGTGTCTCCTTCCCCATCAGGTTAGAAATGCAGAACAAGGCTGTGTATACCCAGGGGACATAGTTATCCCTTTCCGAGGAGGAAATTGAAATCCGGCGCCTTTCCAGTCCTGGAGTGTGATTGGCCACTGGGGTCTGAAGTACCCATGGTGTTGCCCACCCTAAACTCATTTGCACAGTATAAAGTGGGATGTTAAAACAGTGTCTTAAATGTTTTACCCATGCATTATTTCTTTACCAAACCTCTTTTACAAAATAAAAGGCATCTCTGTGGAAAAGATAGAGACCAAACATGATAAGAAACAGTTAAGTCATCATCCACACATTAGTTTATCTGTTAATGGATCTGTCCCGTGGACTGTTGTGTTTACAGTCAATAACTATTAACATAAACTGTGCTTTGTGTGAAAATGAAGTGGATTAATTGCAGTTTATATACTTTTAAGGCCTCCAAACATGTATATGAATGGATTTAGATAGACCTCTGTGGCCTCTGTTTTGCTACTGCATCCATGAGGTCCTGAAGGAATTTTTATGGAGGCTCTTGCCTAAACCTTAGGAATGAGTCGGTGGTTAAAATCAACTTGTAGACCAATGAGAAGTCCTCTTTTTGGTGGTGGTGGGTGCAGAAGCTTCCCCCTTCCTGCCATGTAAGAAGTGTGTAATCTTAACTGTAATCTTATCTGATGTTGCTGAACATTTGTTTATGTTCATTCACCAAGGGTCCAATCACAGTGTGGCACATCTTCTTACACACCGGTAGTTAGGGAGGGGCCTTGCCATAAACTGGTCTCTGGAATGCCATCCTAACTGATCTTCACTACACCCGGCGGCCAGCTCTAGGAAGAGTCCTGGTGGTTCCAAACTTCTTCCATTTACGGATGATGGAGGCCACTGTGCTCATTGGGACATTCAATGCTGCAGAAATGTTTCTGTACCCTTCCCCAGATCTGTGCCTTGATACAATCCTGTCTCGGAGATCTACAGACAATTCCTTAGACTTCATGGCTTGGTTTGTGCCCATGTCATGTCCAATCCTCTGAATTTACCACAGGTGGGCTCCAATCAAGTTGTAGAAACACGTCAAGGATGATCAGTGGAAACAGGATGAACCAGAGCTCAATTTTGAGTGGCATGGGAAAGGCTGTGAATACTTATGTACATGTGGTTTTGTACCTTTTTTATTTTTAATAAATTTGCAAAGATTTCAAACAAACTTATTTCATGTTTTCAATGTATGTAGAATTGAGGAAAAAAATTAATTGAATCAATTTTGGAATAAGGCTGTAACATAACAAAATGTGGGGAAAGTAAAGTGCTGTGAATTATTTCTGGATGCACTGTATCTATTATGTAATCACCATGGACCAATGGTAGTTTGAAGGCATTTACCAGCAGGAGTAAACCTTTCCGGAAAGTTTGTTTTGCCAAGGTGTTTCGAATTCCCAAAACAAGCTCCAAATAAATTTCGCTTTGGCCTGACTTTGTTTGAAACTGTCACACCAGTTCTTTCTTTGATTTTACTCAAACTCAAAGTATATCAGGGCCTTTAATTATTATGCTGGATTATGAAGTTAAACATTCCCTACTCACCTATCATGCGAGACAGCACTCTGAAGGTCTTCCTTGCTGACAGCACCTTGTTCTGCAGGGTATGCCATCTCTGTAACTCCTGTGATTGCTCCTCCCGTGACTGCTCCTCCCGTGACTCCTTCACCTTCACCTGTGATTCCTCCTTCCATGGCTCCTCCTGTGACTGGTCCTCCATCTCCTACTGGAGTGATGTCCCCTCCTGTGACTCCTCCATTTTGCATTCCTCCATCCGGAGACGGGGAAGGAATGTAGTCACAAGCTCTTGTTGTATCATTCCTGAATATGAGAGTTTAATAAGAAATACATTAAGATGATACACAAAAATGCTACAATGGCTGATAATGTTCCACAATGATGCTCTTTCAAGATGTTAAAGTGAAAAATTGTAGTTTCTCTAAAGGCTGGAATACACTACACAACTTTCAAAATCTGAACAGATTGTTTATAAACACTATATATTATATACTTGCAGTCTTGGCAAATGGTTAAAGAGATAAACTGGGCATCATACACTAAACAACTGTGGATCACACAATACCACTTTCAGGTCGTGCCACAACAAACTCATGCAGACACATGCACCTCATGGCTAGATGCTTGACAATTGAAAAAAATATGTGTTCTAAAATCTGCAGAAAGTATTAATATGCTAAAATAATATATTTAATATCCTTTAACTGGGTGGAATCAGAGTCTGAAGCTAAAAAAAACAGATGCCCATCATGCACTACATTATTTTCGGCTAAATCTGTCAACACCAGCAGCCCAAAATCTGCAGACTGACTCTGACTGACTTCCAGTCTGACTAAAATCCACATATCCAGACTACAAATTTGGGCGAAAATTATATAGTGTATTCCAGCCTTAAGATGCAAAATACTTCTTCAGACAGCAAATTTTACAATGCTGACCTAAAACCTAAAAGCTTATTTGCGTGTAAATTTTTACCACATATTTCGCCAAGAAAAAGACTAGACGTGTCCAGTACTGGCACTCTAGATATATTCACTCTAAGTCTGAGTTAAAGGAAACATTAAAAAAACACAGCTAAAGCAAGTGGAGCTAAACAAAGCAGTTAGTGACAAATAGTGAATGTGTTTAACTTACATTATGCCATCCTATGAGAATGACCAATTGTATTGTCACTTTGCAATTGGTGTGAATATGCCTTAAATGGATAGTTCAACCAAAAGTAAAATTCTGTCATCATGCACTCACCCTCTCGACTTTCCAAATCTATATCACTAACATAATTGTTCAAACGTTTTGGGGTTAGTAAACATTTTTTTTATGTTTTTAAAAGTATTTTATCAGCAATATTAGCAATGTTCAAAACTGTTTTGAGGAAACCATGATAAATGTTTTTCAGAATTCTTTGATGAATAGAAAGATCAAAGGAACATCATTCATCTGACATTTACATGTATTTACTCTCACTGTAAAATTGGACTGATTCCAGACTTTTGAACTGTGTACTTTCTATATTTTCAGAAAACGGTTTCAACACATCTTCGGTTACACTTTATTTTGATGGTCCACTTTAGATATTCTACTAACTATAAGTAACTTTGCAACTACATGTCAGCTAACTCTCAGAGTATTATTAGACCGTTAGTTTTAAGTTAGGTGTCAGGGTTCGGGTTAGTAGAATAAGTTGACAAGTAGGTGCAAAGGTGCTCATAGCCACACTGCAAAAAATGCTTTTCTTACTTAGTATTTTTGTCTTGTTTCTAGTCTAAATATCTAAAATATTTTGCATTAAGAAGTAAGTAAAAAGTATTGTCTTGTTTTAGAAAAAAGAACTCAAAATTAAAAGAGTTTTTGCTTAAAATAAGCTAAATAATCCGCCAATGGGGTAAGTAAAATAATGTTGCTTTAAGATTATTTTGCTTACCCCACTGGCATATTATTTTGCTTATTTTAAGCAAAAACTCTTAATTTTGAGTTATTTTTTCCCAAAACAATACAATTACTTTTGCTTGTCTAGTAAGTACATATTGCTTTGAGAATTTTTAAATGTTTGGACTAGAAACAAGACAAAAATACTAAGTAAGAAAAGCATTTTTTTGCAGTGCAGTATAATGTCTGTAAGGGGAGCATCAAAATAAAGTGTTAGCAGGCAGTCTACTGATTTTCAAATGAGAGTTCGTAGACATGTAGTTGCAAAGTTACTTATAAATTAGTTGAATGTCCATTGTAATAATGTGTTGCCATATCTTCTTTTGTGTAGAAAGTATCATACTGGTTTGTATCAACATGAGGGCGAGTAAATGATGAGAGAACATTCGTTTCTGGGTGAAAAATCCTGTCAAATTGTAACCCATTATTTCATACTGCCCAGTTTTTCAACCAGGTGTCCCTGAAGGTACTCCAGGGGGTCATGATGTTTCAAACTATTAACTAATTTGTTGATAATAATAACTAAAAGCAATGTATTATATAATGTAGAAATACATATTATATAATGAGTATTTAATAATGTAGTAATTGTAGTTAATGTTCTTGAAAGGCTATACTGTAAGTTGTGACTGAGGAAGATTTGATGGTTATGCTATCGATCCTGGGGTAGGCTGAAAGGTTGTTGTGTATGTAAAGGTTGAAACCCATTATCCCATTTTAGAATACACTAGAGAGCATGACATCTACACAGCATGTATGTCAAGCTTGACAAGCATTGCAACCCTTAATTCAGACTACTCAGCGTTTCAGTGTGCAGAGCAAGAAGAGCATTTGTCATATTCATATATATTTTATATATACTTTTTTCCCCCGCTAGACAAGACCTTTATTCTTTGGCTGGGATCGTGTAGAGACCTTTGAAGCTACACTGAAACTGCGATTTGGACCTTCAACTGCTGTTGAAGTCCACTATTATGGAGAAAAATCCTAGAATGTTTTCCTCAAAAAACGTTCTTTTTCGACTGAAGAAACAAAGATGTGAACATCTTGGATGACATGAGGATGAGTAAATTCAGGCAATTTTCATTCTGAAGTGAACTAATTCTTTTAATTGCAAAATCTGTCTAAATACCCCATCCGATCAGTCAAAATGGCTCAAAACAGCTTTCAGGTCTTGAGACGCCAAATCAAGCTATTATAGTTCTCTAATTTCAGTAGAGTAGCTTCTAATTATACAGGTATAATTCTTTTCTTTTGTCTCTTATCTTAGTTTGTTCCTTACCTTGGGTTGGTATTCAGCATCCACAATGGGGCGAGTTTGTTGTGACTGGAGGCCCACCTGCTGGGCAGGGGAGACAGTCTCTGAGGCTGATCAACTATCACTTCGTTCTCGGATAGGGCGGAGGTCGGACGGGAGTCCAGGGCCTCCTCCAGCATTAAGCTCCCTTTGCGCAATCTAGGAGGATGCTCAATGCTCACTGTAGTCTCGTCCAGATGGGGGGGCATAGGGGTGCTTCTGGGGGTGGACATGGTCGGTGTGGGAGGAGCATCACTGAAGACGCTGTCGCTCTGCAGTTATCAAAGGAAACTAAATTAACTGTCTATGCAGTGAGACTTGTCTATATAGTTTTTTTTATAATGCATAAGGGCACCTTAAAACTACAGTTGTAACTGATATAGTTATAATACACTTTAGTTAAAGTGCCCTGTGTAATTATACAATTAAACACTAACTAATTATTAACTACCAAATTAAAAATAGGGTTTAGATTAGCGTTTGGTTAAGGGCTAGTTGTAATTCTGCATCATTTTCTGTTATTACTATAGTAAGTATATCTAATGTTGGTTAAGTACACTTTAAAATAAATTATTTTATATTTACAATTTAAAGTGCCCCAATAATGCTTTTTTATTTTACCTTTCATTTAGTTTGTACTATAGCTGTTTGTGAATGTAAAATGTCTGCAAAATTTCAAAGATCAAAATGCATGATAAATAGTTATTGTCCTTCAAATGAAGGAACTCATTATATATAAATATAATAAAAAATGTAAATGTTTTTTTAACTTAGATGCATGTAAACCATAGACTGTAAAAAAAAAAAAAAAAAGGACGTAGTGTCCGTGACATCACCCACAGGATTTCGATAAGCCGTTCTGAAGCTTAAAGTAGGGGCGAGCTGGGCGTTGCCATCTCCCGGGCAAAATGCGCAAAAAGGCGGGATGTGGGCGGAGCTTAGGTGATGCAATGACTATAGACGGCGGATAAATGGCTATCCACCTGTCACTCAAAGTAACCACGCCTTTAATTATGCAGAACTTTAAGGCTTTATATAACGTAAACGAATGAGTTATAAAAAAAAAAAATCACCCCCCTCACAGTTGTCATGAAGGTCAAAATTAGCTGTATAGGCCAAAACCACAATTTGTACCAGGCTGTAAACATGTTTTTTTCTGCTGTAAAGTTGGGAATTTTAACATGGGGCTCAATGAGATTCAGTGAGATTCTGCTCCCTTCTGGAGCCAGTCGAGGAATTGCAGTTTACATTACTTCCGTATTGGCTTCAAGAGAGATCGCGGGAGGTTGTCGCTTGATGTAAATCTACTGTCGGAGACCAACCAAAAATTAGGAACCCTTAAAATAGCATTATAGGGGCACATTAGGTTATTAAGGTTTGTTGACAGCATCTGACTATCAGCTAGGGGTGTCCATGGTTAACCGATTGACCGATTAACCGTTAAAAATTGCATAACCGAGTGAAACATTTTGCTCGGTTAAGTGGCGTCAATGACGTGCCTTGAATTTAGTTGTAATATATGTTTGCACCCCTATAGACCGCCAGAGCGCTCCCAGACATTTGTAATATCCACAAGAAGAAGTCATGACCAGCTTTCTAAGCGGGCAATGAAGCGGGCAAAGAAAGCGTGGGAGCACTTTAAAAATGAGAGTGACGGGGCAAAATGCAAGTATTGCAATGCAGTGCTTACCGCATTTTTCAGGCTATAAGTTGTTTAGGAGTATGAGTCGCATCAGTCAAAATATGCGTCATGAAGAGGAAAATAACATACGTCGCACTGGACTAAAAGTCGCATTAGTGCAGAAGCAGAGCGGGAGTCGCGCGCGCTGTGCATAACGGAGCAGAAGAAAGAAAGTTTGAAGTGAGAAACTTGTGAATGACTAGAGAAAAGCAGACGTTACTTTAACTGTAATGAAGAAAACAAAAAAGCTAATCACGGACTAAAAGCAAGATGGCAAGAGCTGAAGGGACGAGACCACAGATGCTTGAACTCTCTACCGGGACAGGCTCAGCCGTGCGAGTCAAACGCTGTGTGAATCATTCTCGGCTGCATATTTTACTACATGCCCTAATCATGCAGGCGCCCTCGCGGCCACTTGCATTGCTCGTGAACTGGAGCGCATCTCATCCTAATGTAACGAAACTCAGCGTAGGCCTCACAGACATGAAATATATCTTAAGAAACTTGAAATGTCTTTTAACAATTTAAAACGAAAAGAAATAGGCTACTCTCTGATTATGTAATCCATGATGTGCATTTCTCTCTATAGGCGCGTTCACTACGGAGATGGCGGTCGTCAAATTAATAAGCTAATAATAACCCTGACGCACAATATGGTTAACCGAGTATTAACCGCTAAGGGCCTCGGTTAACGGTTAATGAAAAACTTGAAAACGTGCAGCCCTACTATCAGCTATGAGTTATTTTTATCTTTAAAGCACTTTTTTTACTATTTCACTGGATTTAATGCTTGATGAGTGTTCTCACCCTGAAGAAGTCTTCTTCTTCCATCATCTCCCCCTCCAGCCCTTCCTCATCCTCCATCGCCATAGCCAGACGCATCTCTGGGGCCAGATCCTGTAGTGTGCGTAACCCAGCCTGGACCACACAAGATATATGAGATATACACAAGAGTCATGCCAAACAGGCTGTAATCAAGTGATGCAAAAAAAAAATCTACCTGCAATAGTGCTGCACAGAGTAACAGTGCAAAAAGTATGTAGTATGAAAATATGGAGCAAACTGAGCAAAATTAATGCAATTAAAACAAAATTTCCCATTAGTTTGTGGTGCATATCAATGAGATCTTTATTAGAGTTTAGCAGGCTACTTGTATAAAATGAATAAAATATCTTTGTAAGATTACGTTTAAATTCTTAATTTTATTATCAAACCTCTGTATTTTTAATTGTGGGGAGCAAAATTCAATGCAACACAGTTATCATTCAGAGATGTTCAAATACACTTAACAAAATTATAAACGCAACACTTTTGTTTTTGCCCCTATTTTTATGAGCTGAACTCAAAGATCTAAGACTTTTTCTATGTACACAGAAGACGTATTTCTCACAAATACTGTTCACAAATCTGTCTAAATCTGTGTTAGTCTGTCTTCTCCTTTGCCGAGATAATCCATCCACCTCACAGGTGGTGAGGTAAAAATTGGGGGGGTCCAGGTGAGGGGAGTCCTAAAACCAGTCAGTATCTGGTGTTAATACCATTTGCCTCACGCAGTGCAATACATCTCCTTCGCATAGAGTTGATCAGGTCTGTGAAATGTTGGTCCAGTCCTCTTCAATGACAGTGCAAAGTTGCTGGAAATTAGCAGTACTGGAACACACTGTCATATATGCTGCTCCAGAGCATCCCAAACATGCTCAATGGGTGACATGTCCGGTGAGTATGCTGGCTATGCAATAACTGGGATGTTTTCAGCTTCCAGGAATTGTGTACAGATCCTTGCAACATGGTGCCATGCATTATCATGCTGCAACATGAGGTGATGGTCGTGGATGAATGGCACAACAATGGACCTCAGGATCTCGTCACGGTATCTCAAAATGGCATTAATAAAATGCACCTGTTTTCTTTGTCCATAGCATACATCTACCCAGACCATAACCCCACCCCCACCATGGGCAACTCAATCCACAACATTGCATCAGCAAACCAATCACCCACACAACGCCATACACACTGTCTGCCATCTGCCCTGTACAGTGAAAACCAGGATTCATCCGTGAAGATCCACACCTTATATCACTATATCACTTTATATGCCTTATACCTCTCCAAAGCACCAGACGACATCGAATGTGAGCATTTTCCCACTGAAGTTGGTTACAACGACGAACTGCAGTCAGGTCGAGACCCCGATGAGAATGACGAGCATGCAGATGAGCTTCCCTGAGACAGTTTCTGACAGTTTGTGCAGAAATTCTTTGGTTATGCAAGCCAAGTATTGCAGCAGCTGTCTGGGTGGCTGGTCTCATAAGACTTTGGAAGTGAAGATGCTGGATGTGGAGGTCCTAGGCTGGTGTGGTTAGAAAATGGTCTGCGGTTGTGAGGCTGGTTGGATTTACTGCCAAATTCTCTGAAACGCCTTTGGAGACGGCTTATGGTAGACAAATGAACATACAATTCATGGCCAACAGATCTAGTGGACTGCATACATGTCAATTGCACGCTCCCTCAAAACCTGCAACATCTGTGGCATTGTGCTTTGTGATTGTGGCCAGCCTAAGACACACCTGTGTAATAATCATGCTGTCTAATCAGCATCTTGGTATGCCAAACCTATGAGGTGGATGGATCTCAGCAAAGGAGAAGTGCTCACTAACACATTTGAGAGAAATAAGCCTTTTGTGTACATAGAAAAAGTCTTAGATCTTTGAGTTCAGCTCATGAACAATGGGGGCAAAAACTAAAATACACATATAAAAGACACATATAGTCCTGTTGTACTATATGTGATGCTTACATTTTATGATTTTACTAAAAATTAGACATGTCAAGTTAACCTGAGCTGCTTTTATCCAGTAAGTTTTCATCTTGAAATATTACTAATAATTTAAAAGTTATTCTTATGTTTACTTGTTATGTTTAAAATGCATGAAAGATTTTACAGCAAATATATCATGAATTCAAAGTGGTCCTTTTTTGTTGAATAATATAAAATGGTAGCCTAGAAATCTAGACGCACCCTAGCGGCAGCAAATCTAATCTGCCCCTCGAGTGTCGTCTAGCAACTCTCAATACCCTTCTGAGCTGTAATCCCCCAACTCTTGCCGGGCCAATCACATCATGTATAGTCGGTGGCCATAATGACGACGGCCGAGTTGCGTTTGCGTGCTTCTAGTAAACACAGAAACTGGCGAACGGCGGTCTTTCGAATCAGCTTTGACTGCGATTCTGGAAGACTTGGAGTTAAGCTTTTCTCTGAGAAAAGAACAAAGAACAGCACTGAAGTCATTCTTAAAAAGGGAAGATGTGTTCGGGGTTTTGCCGACCGGATACGAAGAATGTTTAATCTATCAACAAGCTCTGCTTCACCTTCGTTGCTCTGGTTGGTTGTAGCGCTATCCTATCGCGTGCAAAGGGAGTTTGAAAGACAACCGTTTATCCCGCCCCTCGGATTGAGCCCTGTCTATGGTGAGTTTCCAGACCAAACATCTTGATTTGGGTCTGGCTTGTCAGGCTAACAAAATGGCCTTTTACTTGCTAAAAAAGTATAAACAATCAGACAACAGAAGGCATGTAGTAGATTGTGTACAACGGGTTTTTGAGAAAAGTTTTGATCATGTTGCAGTTGATAATTTAGAGGCCTTAGAAATTTTTTATATCAAATATGTTAAAGTAGGCATAATGCCATTTTACACTGAAAAAAAAGATTAACTTTAAATAAGAAATAAGAAGGTCCATGCTGTCCAATTCAGATTTAATTTATTTGAATGTGTCCATTTGAGCAAATTAAGATAATTGTTGTTATTTTCTTGCTCAAATAATTTATGTCTATGCTCGGAAATAGTTCTAACTCTATGACTCCCTATTCCCTGCACGTAAACAGCCATTTGACCTGTGTGGGCTAGACATGATGTCACAGAAAAAATTAAAATTCAAGAAAGGACAACAGAGACACTGTCATAAATCATTACCTGGAGAGAGGCTGACTTGTCCTTGCCTTTCTTCTTCCTCTCTTTCTCCTTTCGCTTACGAAATTTTTTAAAGTAGTCTTGAATCAGGAAGCTGGCATAGAACTTTCCTGCAGTCACCTCATTCCCTGAAACGTAGAGAGTTGTATAGTTGTAAAGTTGTATAGGGTGTTGGTTGTCCACATTAAGTATATGAGATGATATTATTGTAACATACTGTACCTGCAGGGGGAGGTATAACTTCATCTAGGAGTTTGGGTTTGGTGCGTTTCCAGATCTTCTTAAGGATAGCTCTCAGCTCTTCATTCTGCTGGTCAATGGGGCCTGTGTTGAACAGAAAGGTACTGTATTACTATATTCAGGAAAGAAAAATGCTTCATTTTTGCTGTAGCATTTGTTAAAAATCTATAAGTATCATACTTTTCCATAGAAACGTTTAATTTATGGAAGCAACATCACTTGTACATGTCAGAATTGAAAGAAGTAAGTGTATTAACTGTATGTTAGTGAGTGTAGGTGTGTGTGCAGAAATCCAACCATCTGTTTTAATCTTGAGTGAAGTTCTGACGAGAGCAAACAGGGTGGCGTTGAAGGACACGGTGCCATCGGGATAGAGAGGCACATTCATAGCTACCAGTCTCTGCCA
Source organism: Pseudorasbora parva (assembly GCF_024679245.1). Lineage (NCBI taxonomy): Eukaryota > Metazoa > Chordata > Actinopteri > Cypriniformes > Gobionidae > Pseudorasbora > Pseudorasbora parva. The sequence continues at coordinate 13,414,485 of NC_090184.1, forward strand.
AAGAGAAAGAGAAAGATAGGCAGAGAGAAACAGAAAGGTGTAGATGTGAATGGTTGCTATGTGGAGCATGTTGATATGGGGCTGTTTGGGTGTTCTGGGTGGTTGCTAGGTTGTTGTTTATTAGGCCTCACAAGTCTCTAATGACATTGACATTTTGGTCTCTACATACACTATCATTCAAACGTTTGGGGTTAGTACTTTTTATTTTATTTTATTTTTTTTATAAATTGTTTTATTAAGCAAGGATTCATTATATTAAACAAAAGTAACAGTAACAGTGGTTTCCCCCTAAAATTTAAGTCTACAGGACCCATTTCATTGTCCACCAGTTACTGTACAAATCCAAATGTCCTTACCCTACACGCTACTCGATGTGGACAGAGTTTCCCAAAGCCCAGCGGAGGCTGGATTCTGCGCAACATGGTGACTACATCTAGATGTTTAATCCTTCCCCTAATGTAAAGAGATGCAACAGTATTTATACATTTAATTAACATACTCATTTAAGACTGTGTGATTTAGTTATGCTCTCATAAAAACAGACACAAAGCTTAATGTGTGAAATCACTTACGTGGCTTCTGGGTCGTAATCTGACCAGACTCGTTTAAACTCATCGAGGTGATGAGTGCCCAGCACAGTCCAGTCTCTGGTCAGATACTCAAAGTTATCCATGATGACAGCGATAAACAAGTTAATGATCTGAGAAAAAGCAGATTAATCACTAAACTATTTTTATTTTGTTTTCAGTATATATTTTAATATATATTTATATATTTCCCAGAGAAAATGTATGTTTGCTCACAAATCTTTTGCATTCTCTCGCAAAAAGTATTGCCTTTCCACAAAAAAACTGAACAATTTATAGCAAAAGCACTGACGTTTTTCGTCCCACAGTTTTTCCATTTTCCATCAACACAACTTTTGCAAGAGAGTGCAACACTTTTACAAGGTGGAGTAAGTGATTTCTGAGAAACACTGTTGATATTCAAAATCAACCCAAACAAGCACACCCCTCTCTTAATTGCTCCGCACCCAAAAAGCACAAACACGCAATGCAAAAGTGGATGTCATTTTAATATTGCTGAAGCAAAGCAAAATAATATTAAATAATTCTTGTTTCTTCCAACAAGAAAAGAGAGAAGAGCAAGCATTGCAAAAGGCGGATTCGAAGCTGTGTTGATCGCGACAAAACTGTGATCTAATCACAATGCATACACTTTACTGATTGTGCCACTGAGGACGATGAACTTTGGGCATTTTTTAAAATCTTGTTTGGCACGGCCAGGCATTGTTAGGCGGACCTAGTGCGAATAGCATTAGACTCCAAATAATTGTATTTTTCTTACAAAAAAGCTTTTTTAACCCCCTGGAGTCATACAGATTATTTTTATGATGGATGGATGTGCTTTTTTGGGCTTTAAAAAGGTACCATTCACTCCATTATAAAGCTTGGAAGAGGCAGAATATTTTATAATGTTTTATAAGTAAATTATGAGTAAATTATGGCATAATTTACACTTTTGGGTGAACTAACCCTTTAACACAAAAGGTCTGCAAGAGAATGCAAAATGTATGCAAGTTAATGTTAAACTTTTAGGGATGTTAACACAAAACATTTGCAAGAAAAAGCTATTTTTTCTATTATTGTTTATGGCGGGAATGCAAAACTTTTGAGAGATAATTTTGTGGATGTTTTATTCCTTACCAGGAAGGCACAGAGTGCGAAGAAACTGATGAAATAAAGATATGCCAGGTTACTTCCACAGCTGTACTCCTCCCCTGGCTCAATGTCAGACTCTGGGTCACACCGACGCCCTGGCAGTGCGGCAAGCATGATCTGCTGCCACTGTTCACCTGTTGCACATCTGGGATTTAAGACACACAACAGAAAACCTTTACTTGAAACCATTTACTAACCAGAGAAAAAAGCAGATCATTATCCGAACTCAAGTCAAATCTCAAACAGATGGCTAAGGCTGCTGTACTTTTACCTGAAAAGCAGCAGTACAGCCATGAAAAAGGTTTGGAAATTGTTGTTCCGACTGAGCTCAGTGTTGTCGTCTATAGCTATCTTCCCAAATGTCTGGAACCACAGCAAAGAGTTTAAACTTCCCATTCTTGAACATTTCTCAAGTGAGGAGAGGGAGAGGACAGAAAGAATAAACATACACACATGTATAAAGTTGAACCCACCTGCATTCCAATCACGCCATAGATGAAAAAGATCATTGCAATGAGTAGACCGACATATGGCAGTGCCTGAAGGAAAGCGAGACAGGTAGAAATTATACAAATAAGGTAAGTGAGAATGAGGGAGTCTAGTGAGTCTTTGTTTCCTAAATTTCTCACTTGTAGAGATTTAATGAAGGTCCAAAGGAGGGTTCGAATGCCTTCACCCTTACTGAGCAGCTTTACTAGTCGCATAACTCGGAAAAGACGGAAGAAAGTGATGGACACTTTGGCGCTCTCCCCATCTTTCCCCTTTTGAAGTGGAGAAAGAGAAAGACATACGAAATATTATTGTATAATATTCCAGTTAATAAGGTCTTTGATTATGTCAATGGCACATTTGAACGTGAGGCAGTCATAATATAATGCAGGTTTTGCTAAGACAGGCAGTGAAATCTACATTAGACCTAACAGCAAACAGCCTGTTTAAGAGTTAAACACTATTCACATCAAGGACAATAACTTTAAAGATAACTAAATAAGCATCCACACCAGCGGCCAATATCGTTCTGTTTATTCTATGGACTTGCTTGTCCATCACTTTAAATGCTCAAACTCATTACAGAAGCATGGATTCTGATTGGCTGTTGTTTTTATCATTCATCAGGTGGATAAAATCATTCTGAAGATGCTGTGGTGTGGACTGCTCTTCTTTAATATTGGGAACGATTTTAAAACTATATCTTTATTGTTATCTTTTATTCTTTATAGTTTTCATCCTTATTGTGAACAAGCATTAAGGGTCAGAAAATGTGGATACAGTGGGTGTATTAATTGAAAATTATAGAAGAAAAACAGCAGCAAATTCTTTTTGCTGACAATTAATGTGAATTTTAAATGTACAATTTATGTATACACCGATCAGGCATAACATTAACATTTTTCCTAATGTGTTGGTCTCCCTTTTGCTGCCAAAACAACCAGGACCCGTCGTGGCATGGACTTCACTGCAACCGTAATATCCACATGGATGGCAGCCTTTTCTCCCCACGTGCATCAGTGAGCCTTGGCTGCCCATGACCCTGTTGCCGGTTCACCAGGTTCTTCTTTTCTTGAACCACTTTTGATAGATACTGACCAATGCAGACTGGGAACACCCCACAAGAGCAATTTGGCCCTTGTCAAACTCGCTCAATATCTTTCACTTGCCCATTTTTCCTGCTTCTAACACATCAACTTTGAGGAAAAAATGTTCACTTGCTGCCTAATATATCCCACCCACAAACATGTGCTGTGATAAAGAGATAATCAGTGTTATTCACTTCACCTGTCAGTGGTCATAATGTTATGCCTGATTGGTGTATATTTTGTGTAGTATTGATAAACAACAGATATCAAGCTTACAAGATATGAATACTTATATGAATACGGATTTATAAGATGACAAAACTGCATTTCCTTTATTCTGTTCTCTGTGGCATATTCTTACCTCCCCATGGCCTCCTCCACCCTGAGCCAATAACAGGACGTTCCAAACGCACACAGGGGAGCAGGAAAAAGGAAGATATGTGACGTGATAGAAATTGATAAGTGAGTGTGTTTAAGATAACACATCTTAATGTACTTTAATCATTGTCACACCAATAGATCAAATGCATGCATGGTTTTAAAATAATAGTTACATACACTGAACTCTGCAATCATGATGTCCACCAAACTGCCCACCACTATCAGTGCATCAAAAGAGTTCCAGGCATCTATAAAATAGTGCTGTGTAATCCACAACAAAGAAAAGCAAGAGGGAGAGAGACAGAGAGAAAGAGAGAGGAAAAAGCACAAACGTAAAAGCACTAACATGTGTTGACGTGTTATCAACCCACTGAAGCAAAGTAAAAAGTGACAGAGGAAAGAAAGTGTGCAGCAAGTCTCACGTAAGGTCTCAGAGCCAGAAGTTTGATGATCATCTCAACAGTAAAGAGCGTAGTGAAGATCATGTTCAAGATGTCCATTACAGAGTTGAAGAGTTTGGACTGCTCATAGTGCTGTGGGGTCGCAGTGATGGAATCTCATTAGGGGACTAGGCTACATGTGATTGGCTACATTTACACACAGAACCTCGCCAAAGGAGCTGTACATTGATATTAGATATATTGTAGGATCAATTAGTTTTTTCCATTTCTAATAAATAATTGAAACATTTCAGAAAAGGTCACCATAAAAATTTAAAGGGGTGGTTCCGTGTTTTTTTTCTAGGCTTGGTTGTGTTTATGGGGTGCAGTATAACATGTCTTATAATACTTCTTTTTTCTTTTTTTTTAAATGCCGTATTTTCTTATATTTGACCTTTATTCCACACCGCTGTCTCCACTGTCCTTTGAACAGCTCGTTTGCTTCCTGCCCATCCCTCCGGAAAACGCAATGGTCTTAGATTAGATGGTTAGATGGCCAAATGTAGTTTCATGTATTTTTATTGGCTGAAGTGCCAAGCACAGGTTGTCCGGAAACGCCACGCCCCTTACCATTACGGGCAGAAGTCACATCTGTGGAGACTAGCAAGGGTTTATGATGTCACCAACCCAGGAAGAAGCTTGTTGTAGTCCAAACCGGACGTTTTTGTAGGCAATAAACTGCCATAACAGACAATATCCCCATTTGCATTGAACTTTCAGCACTGTAACTTTGCAGATACTGTTTATGCTTAAGCAGCAACATTACACACTAACTAAAGTTAAAAAAGTGAAATCACATGCAACCACCCCTTTAAATAAATGTATAATAAAATGTATTATAGTTTCAATTGATATTTAATGCAAATTGAAATTGAAATTAAAAAAGCTTTTTTTTATTAACTCAAGTAGGACTTAAGAACATCTTTATATATATCTATTCACATTTAACACTATTGTCTTTGAAATATGGTTATAATGTACTGCACAAGTATTTATGGTAAACTAAAGTAATTTCTATTGAACCTTATGTCATGTTAAATTTAAAATATATTTGTAATTATACATCTGCAATGATGAGGTTGAAATTTAGTACATTTAAAATATATTTTTTTTAATTCTCCAGTCTGCATTAAGTCTGAAAATGTTGTACTTAATGCAATTTAGTTATCCAGAAATAGTGCTGAGGTTCAACTAAAGATATACTTAAGTATTGTAGTTGATTGTGCTAAAGTGCAAGTATACTTTAGGTACACTTTAAATATATTGCATTTAGAGACTGATATTATACAGTGATATAAAATTTATATTAAATATAGGGATATTAAAACACATTTTAGGCTTAATATTAAGAAATGTGCATTGTACAATAAAAAGTACTCCAAATAAAGTTTAATTATAATTATATCAGTAAGTCTCAAAAGGTATGTCAGTAAATTTGTTAATGAATTTGTAGTATGTGAAACAAATTGTAAATACATTTTGCTATAGGTTTTTTCATTAGGGTTTAAATGTAATATTACATAACACAATACAGTTAAAATTATAATCAATTACTTTACATGTGTTTTAGTATGTTAGTCAACACATTGCATGTATACTTCTTTAAAGCATGACAAAAAACTTTTTATTTGACTATTATAATACTGTTTTTATACTTAAGTGTTTTAAAAACTACTATTAATATTATATTATCTGCAAGTAAATAAAAAATACTTTCAAGATTGAAAGAACACTACAAGTGTACATTCCATACAATTAATCACACATTCGCAAGGGATAATATTTACAGTACAGCAAGCTGTATGTAAAAACAGTGAAAATCTATTGAATAGTTCCATTTACATCAGGCTGTTGTTGAAAATAAGAACTGGTTCTTAAGTAACTTGCCTGGTTAAATAAAGGTAAGAATAATATAGCTAAGCAAATGTGTGTGTTTGTACCTGTACAGCCAGCGCGAGCGTGTTGAGCAGAATGAGCAAAAACATGATGTACTCAAACTGAGAGGAATTGATGATCCTCCAAAATTTTAGTTGAGAGGGGTTTTTGGGTATGTAAATCTTTATTGGCTGAGCTTTCAATGCGTAATACACACACTGTCGCTGTGAGCAAAAGAGACATACCATGAGAACAAGAGCAACACAAGGAAATACAAAAAAATTAAATCTAGACGACCAGAAGAGATATATCTTAGCGTCACCTATTTAATATCCAATGATATGCTCTTGAATGCAGACTAACCTGATTCTTGTTTAGTTCGCAGTTTTTAAATTCAGCCTCTCCTTGTTCACGGAAGGTGATGATGACAAAACCCACAAAGATGTTCATCATGAAGAAGGCGATGATGATGATGTAGATGATAAAGAAAAAGGAAATCTCTACACGGTAGTTATAGATAGGTCCTCTGTTCTCTGCATTTGCGTCAATGGCTTTGTACAAGAGCCTGCGAAATACAAAAAGGCAATTAAAGCTTGGAGGATTCAAATTTATTGCTGTTTTGTGAAATGTTTTTCTCACTCACTGCGGCCAGCCCTCAAAGGTAGAGACGGTGAATAGTGCAAGCATGCCCATCAGCACATTGTCAAAGTTAAAGTCGCTGTTCTCCCAAATTCTCTCCCTGACCATTGGATGGTTCATATCACCATCTTTGAACACCACAAAAGTACCCCTGAAAAAAAAAAATTATCACACACGCAAGTCTCAGAAAAATACCCAGTGAGTCATTGTAAGTGCAAATGACTACTTTATGGCTAAACAACATACTTGCACTCTTCAGGTGTATGTTTTGCCTCATCAGTGCATCTGTAGAACCGGCCCTGCAAGATTTATTACAATAATGTGATACAAATGATATAACTTTGGCTATTAACATTTACTAAGATGCACAGCCTAGTTGATGTCAACCTAAAAGGAAAATGATTTCAGGAACGAAACAATTATTACATTTTGAAAAAAGACTGAATGATTAATATATTCCTGTTTTCTTAGAAACTGATAAATCATGCAAAACAAGACCATGAACATGCATTCAGATGGTCATTTTAAGTCTATGTTCATTTTAAGTACCTTGAAAAGCTGCACACCAATGCAAGCGAACATGAACTGGAGGAGAGTGGTGACGATGAGGATGTTGCCGATAGTGCGGATGGCCACAAACACACACTGAATCACACTCTGAAGACAGACGGACAACACTCACTGAAAGTCATGAATTACCATAACTGGAAATATTAAACATTATGGTATTTAGGGCTGCATGATATTGAAAAACCTGACATTGTGATATATTTTTATCTGCAATATTGCCATATATAAAAATACAAGATTTTTCACCAGATGACTTGAATACCTCTATTTGGAATGAATGAATTATTATAGAATAATTTGGGTGATTTTGTAGTAAAATGATTGATCCACTTTTATATTAGGTGGCCTTAACTACTGTGTACTAACATTTTAATTAATCATTTGATACAATGCACTTATTGTGTACATACATGTTTTTACATTGTACTTACATTTATACCTGCATGTAATTACATCTCTAATTAATTTCTGTAGTTACATTTGTAATTACATAGTTGGCACTTCCCTTACACCTAACCCTACCCTTAAACTTACCCATCCCACCACACCTGTCCCTAACTTTACCCTTAAACTTACCCATACCACCACACCTGTCCCTAACTTTACCCTTAAACTTACCCATACCACCACACCTGTCCCTAACTTTACCCTTAAACTTACCCATCCCAACACACCTGTCCCTAACTTTACCCTTAAACTTACCCATACCCCCACACCTGTCCCTAACTTTACCCTTAAACGTACCCATACCCCCACACCTGTCCCTAACTTTACCCTTGAACTTACCCATACCACCACACCTGTCCCTAACTTTACCCTTAAACTTACCCATACCCCCACACCTGTCCCTAACTCTACCCTTAAACTTACCCATCCCACCACACCTGTCCCTAACTTTACCCTTAAACTTACCCATACCCCCACACCTGTCCCTAACTTTACCCTTAAACTTACCCATACCCTCACACCTGTCCCTAACTCTACCCTTAAACTTACCCATACCCCCACACCTGTCCCTAACTCTACCCTTAAACTTACCCATCCCATCACACCTGTCCCTAACTCTACCCTTAAACTTACCCATACCCCCACACCTGTCCCTAATTCTACCCTTAAACTTACCCATCCCCCCACACCTGTCCCTAACTCTACCCTTAAACTTACCCATACCCCCACACCTGTCCCTAACTCTACCCTTAAACTTACCCATCCCATCACACCTGTCCCTAACTCTACCCTTAAACTTACCCATACCCCCACACCTGTCCCTAACTCTACCCGTATCCCACCTCAATATCAGCAAAGGTATTTTGCAATACAGTTTGAACACAGTAAGTACATTGTACTTATTTTTTGATTTAAGCACATAGTACTTAAGGCCACCTAATATAAAGTGGGGCCAAATGATTTATATTAAATAAATAAATAATAAAAAATAATAATTTGAAAAAGCTGCAAAATTACTTTTTACACATTTTTTATTGTGAACCATCCAGATTTCAGTAACAATAAATTTAACAGTGTTATCCCTTTTGAATAATTGTTATGACTTTAATTGTGATTATTACTAAATAACAATATTAAACAAAATAGGTAAAAATATGTTGTAACAGAGCTATTATACTGTATTTTATAGTACAACTGTAACATTACAATACTAAAATACAATACTAAAAATATGTAGTATTTCAGAGATATGCACGGCACATCTCATGTTAATTATGTGTGCAGCTCATGATACAGTGTTTCTGCATCTCAGAGAAGTATGTTTACATTGAGAAATACATTGTAAAATTGTACCTTGAGTCCCTTTGCCCTGTTGATGGCTCGAAGAGGCCTGAGCACTCGCAGTACTCTTAGAATCTTTACCACAGAAATGGCACTCGAACTAAGAGCAGAAATGACAGTGAATGGATGGATGGATGGGTGGATGGATGGATGGATGGATGGATGGATGGATGGATGGATGGATGGATGGATGGATGGATGGATGGATGGATGGATGGATGGATGGATGGATGGATGGATGGATGGATGGATGGATGGATGGAAACTTACTGCAAGAAGAAAGAGGTGAGGGACACGCTGACGACCAGAAGGTCCAGAAGGTTAAAGGCGTTTCTGCAGAAGGAACCTTGATGAAGGAAAGCTCCATACACAGTCATCTGAGCAACACACAGTCACATTGTCAGTAATGTATACACTTAAAGGGAAGTTTAATCAGAATGTTAAAACTCAATGCTTTAAAATTAAGCATCTGATGATTTTTTACATGGCCAACACTTTGTCAGAACAGAAAACCCCAAAAGGTTACAGACAGTCCTGGTAGTAGCCGATAACATGTAATCTGGATTAAGTAATCAGATTCCAAAAATTAAGTAGTTTTAATTGGATTATGTTACATTTAAAATTCTCATAATTAGACTACAGTTACATATTTTTGATTACATTCTTTGATTCTCCCCAAATCTTTTTTTATCTTTTAAGATTTCTTTAAAAAAAAAATGATTTAGTATGATCATAAAGTCTTCTCGATTTGAAGAATTCCACACGCCAGCCACTATTCAAGTGTATAATAACATTGAAATTGAGAGGCAACAGCACTTGACCACAACATTTACAGAAATCCTTTCACTTTTAAGGTGTGATTTCTCAATATTGCATATCCAATCAACTGCTCATGAAAACATTTGAATTATTATTTGAATTATTACTTCCTATGTCTTTGGAAGGCTTTGTCTGTCAAACACATTAAACTGCACAAATTCATGTATTTAATACATGATATATTTAATAATTAGGTCAATAATTTAACAACACATTTGCATATTCATGGTTCTTTGATGTTGATTAATAGTCACAACATTCAGGTAAACAACTAAATCTTTTTTTTTCTTTTTTAGTAGTAGTTGATTTGATTTGATTTGATTTGATTTATTTTCATTTGACATTTTTATGATTTAGTAATTTTTATAACCTTTAATGAACTTACTCCAGGAATCCCTCCAGTTCCTTTACAAAGCACAGTTTGACATAAAATGTAATGCCCTTCATACTGTGAAATAGTTCTTTCACTTTGTAATGATCAATGTGGTATCAATAAGATTGTCTAATTCAAATCAATATGATAAATGAGTTAGGTCAAAAGTAATCTAAAAGTAATCAAAAAGTAGTCAAAATATATTACCTAAATTTGTGCAATGCAACAGATTAACTATAATTTTCATCATGTAATTTGGAATCTGTTACAGACTACAATTTCTAACTAATCTCCCCAGCACTGGCTAGAGATGTATCCCAATACTAGACATGTAAAACATGTTAAATATATATATATATATATATATATATATATATATATATATATATATATATATATATATATAAATCAGTTTGGTACAAGAGAGATTTGAATTGTCCACGGGAAGATCAATAGTTTACCTTCAACATGATCTCAATAGTGAAGACGGTGGTAAAGACATAATCAGCATAGCCCAGCATCTATCATAGGACATACAGACAGCAGTCAAGAGTACAGTCATTGTCTTTTCTACTAGGGTCAATCTCATGAGTCCGGGTCATATTTCAGCTCAAAAGAAAAAAGGAAATAAATGATACTTTACATATACACTGCTTTTGGGCTTGCTTAGTTGGGGACATTTAATATGAGGCTGCATTATTGACTTGACTACACTGACACTATTGGATGAGAATTGAACTGAGCTGGATGATGACATCACTGTTTTCTCCAGAGAGAATCCACACTAAACTGTTTACTATTGTCTTTAGAGCTGCTTTACAGCAGAATTGAATTGGGTTACTGACAAGCTATAGCAAAATATATAAATAAATGGCTTAAAACCATTATTTTGGTGAAAATACTAAACTGAAGCAACATTAACACATTCAATTATACTAACAAAACAAATGTGTAGGGTTAAATCAGGTAGAAAGCACTTTAAAGGGTTAGTTTACCCCAAAATAAAAATTCTTTCATTAATTACTCACCCGCACGTCGTTCTAATCCCGTAAAACTTTGTTCATCTTCATATCACAAATGAAGATATTTTTGAGGAAATCGGAGAACTCTCTGACCTCTACATAGACACCAATTTAATTAACACTTTCAAAGCCCAGAAAGGTAGTAAAGACATGGTTAAAATAGTCCATGTGACTCCAGTGGAGAAACCTTAATTTTATGAAGCAATGAAAATACTTTTTTACGCAAAAAACAACAAGTCTCCTACGCTGTTGGCGTAGTGTAAACAGTGCAGCACTTCCGAGTTCTACGGCAGAACGGTGGCTCACCGTCAACGGTAAGCCAGAGTTGTGACGTAGCGCTTCGAAAGCGTTGCACTGTATTTATTAAGCCAACAGCGTAGGAGACTTGCACAGATGAGAAGAGATTGTTGAATAGTGTTATTTTTGTGGGGGGTTTTTGCACAAAATTCTTGTCGCTTCATAAAATTAAAGGTTGACCCACCGGAGTCACATGGACTATTTTAACTATGTCTTTTCTACCTTTCTGGGCCTTGAAAGTGGTAATTCAATTGCTGTCTATGGATAGGTCAGAGAGCTCTGAATGAAGGTCTTGCGGGTTTGGAACAACATGAGGGTCAGTAATTAATGACAGAATTCTCATTTTTGGGTGAACAAACCCTTATGGTAACAAATGCAGGTTACTTACAGTGTAGAAAAAACTATTGTATTACAGTTATAAAAATTATATTATTTTGTATTAAAGTTATACACGCAAATAATAAATGTTCCAAAAAGAATGTCTTCAAGAGTCTTTAAGGGATTAAGCCATTTTATTTATCTCTATTTGGCACAAGGGATGGTGTTTGGGAATCATGGGTATCACAGTGCTCTTGAGAAATGCCATCCAGCAGGGACAGGAGATCTATCACTATTTTAAGACTATCAAATGCTAATTTGCAGGGCCAGTTAGTGTGCCTGATTATTTCAGAAGTTTAAACTGGAATGTTAATAATTTAGCTCACTTTGGGAATGTGAACAAATGGAAAAGTAAAAGATCTGGACACAGACTGGCCCTCAAGCGTTCTTGGTCTTTTCCTCTAGAGGTGCGTGAACTTACAACGTTCCTGACAGAATGAGTTTTGATTGGGTCTTCAGCGGCCAATGAAAAGCTACTCAGTATGATGAAGACGAGGATGAAGTTGGTGAAGTATGGATGATGAATGAGGTTGTGGCAGGCAACTCTGAGACTAAGTGAACATTGGCAAGGTCAATTTCAGGTTGGTGATAAGAAAAATGATAATTATTAGCAACCATCATTTGTAAAGTTTTTTTTAGACATACCAGTTTTTCTTTCCAAGGATGAAAAAGGAACTTCCATCAGGAATAGGTACGATTTTCTCCTTGGGTTGAAAACTGTCAACTTTCATGGGAGTGCCTATACCTTTTTGAGAAATTTAAGATAAATAAAATGTCAAGAAAATAAATTCACATACATTCATCAAATCATTGTGAAGATGAAGATTTGGACAGGACAGAATTTACCCTCAAGCCCTTCAATTGCTCTCAACTCTTCATTCTCTTCCCAATCGTCCATATCATTCTGAAGAAAGAAAAAAATGAAGAAAAAGATGACAAGAGAATGATCATAGAAACTTGCTTTGCTCTAATCAAATATGCTCTAATCAAAATGCTTTGATCAAATACTAAATTATTTTACAGAAGTTAAACGTGTCTCGAATGCCTTTAAAAGAGAATGAAAGCAGGGTTCTTACACCAGCTTCGTCTTCCTCTCTTTCTTCATCATCTTCCCATTCATCATCCTCTTCTTTTTTCTCTCTTTAAAACAGAACAACCAAATTTAATTCTATGCCAATAAACGCACAGCAATAACAGTATGTGGGTGTTGCCTACTCTTTTTTCTTTTTGCCACCATCTCCAGCTAAGTTGTCCACAGCGATAGCCAAGAAGACATTGAGCAAGATGTCTGGTTGACGAATAAAGTCAAGGAGCAGAAAGGACTCCATATACAAGAATAGCCATATGGACAGGCTTACGGGAATTAAAAATGTGGAGCTTATATATAGAAGTTCATTATATTTATATCTCATATCGAAAAGATACAGTTACCACAGACGAAAAGAATGACAAAGTAAATACAGACAATCATATTGGGAAACACTGGTCCACCGTATGCCATGATGCCATCATACATGACAGAATTCCAGTCCTCTCCTGTTAGGATCTATATAAGAAAGGGATTTTAGTCGACATCTTCCAGTTCTGTACATATTTGTATGTGAAACGATTGTGTTCAGAATCTTTTCTCAGTCTCTTATATTTTGTATAGTATCCAGTTAAAGGGATAGTACACCCAACAATGAAAATTCTGTCATCATAAGACTATGTTCAAGTTGTTCCAAACTTGTATGAGTTTCTTTCTTAAAATCCCCAATTCCAATTTTTTTTATGGAATATTGCACTTTGGGGTTTTTTTGGGTTGCAGGACAACCTCTCATGCACGTGAGATCGCAGCAATAGCGAACTACAATGATTCAATCAATTCCCAATGGAAAAAATCAAGTCCTGCCCAACATTTTTTCTTGTTTGAAAAGCATCACAATAGGGAAGAATAGACTATCGCAACTTCTATTTTATGCCAACTTTAATTAACTGGATGTTTCTTTTCTTTTTTCTGTACTTGCAAATAACAGAATTTTCATTTTTGGTTGACATATCAAATCCTACTTGAATGGGTCAAAAAGCATTCCAGCAAATTATGTTTAATGTAAATTTAATCTATAATACATTTTCATTTAATTGGAATTAACATGCAATTAAGTGTCCACATTTTTTTTTTCATTTTACACCTAGTTCCACACGTAAAGTATTATTAAGTATACAACAGTTTACTTCTTTTTCACCTTTTTTTTAAGCTTTCAGTAGTTTAGGTGATGATTAGTGTATATACTTGACCTCACAGGCTGCATAAATACAACATTTGCAAACACAGTAAAATGTGCTTTTAGCTTATTAACCTGAAAACAGGTGAGCAGGGCAGATGGAAAAGTGTCGAAGGTGCTTCTTTTCATTTGAGTTTCATCAAAGTTGAACTTTCCACCAAAGAGTTGCATGCCCAGGAGAGCAAAGATGATGAGGAAGAGGAAGAGCAGCAGCAGCAGGGAGCAAATGGCTTTCATTGAATTCAGCAAAGAGCCCACCAGGTCTGAGAGGGCAGCCCAGTGTCTAAAGAGAGACAGTCAGAATGTCAAATACATCTTACACTACTCATAGAGATTATAGATATACTAAGACATTTTAATGGGAGAAACAGCAATGTGCAATATGGTGCCTTTTCAATAAAAAAAACAATCACTGCAGCTGCCATTAAAAGCTCCAATTCCCAGAGAAACCTGAGATTTGTAGCCTAGAAATCTAGACGCACCCTAGCGGCAGCAAATCTAATCTTCCACGAGTGTAGTCTAGCAACTCTCAATACACGTCTGAGCTGTAAAAATCTAACTCTGGTCAGGCCAATCACATCGTGTATAGAGTCGGTGGGCGGGGCTTAACATAATGACGGCCGAGTTGCGCTTGCGTGCTACTAGTAAACACAGAAGCTGGCGAACAGCGGTCTCTCGAATCGACTTTGACCGCGACTCTGGAAGACTTGGATTTAAGCTTTTCTCTGAGAAAAGAACAAAGAACGGCACTGAAGTCATTCTTAAGAAGGGAAGGTATGTTTTGAGTTTTACCGACCGGATACGGTGAAATTTTAATCTGTCAACAAGCTCCGCTTCACATTGCTCTGGTTGGTTGTAGCGCAATCCAACTGCATGCAGAGGGAGTCTGAAAGACAACCGTTTATCCCGCCCCTCGGATTGAGCCCTGTCTATGGTGAGTTTCCAGACCAAACATCTTGATGTGGGTCTGGCTTGTCAGGCTATGAGATTTGTGCTTACGACTGCACATTTGCATTGGCTGGTCTAGCCTAAAAAATAGGCTTTTTGAGCAAAGAACAACATTTTTGGGACAGTTTGTATCAGATTTTGTTGCTGATTTGAAATATGTTATTTAATTTGTTGGTTCGGCAAGCAGTTTTTGAGATATCAGATTCCCCCATTCAAATAGATAGGACTTGGTCTTGGATGCCCAAAATAGCTTTCCGGAAGCATTTGGCCATCGAGTGATCAGACTTTCCTTGCTCTTTTTGGGTTTTATTTTTAAAAAAATAATAATAATTCACAGGGTTATTATATTGTTATTATAGACATATTTGTAATATAAAAAAACACTTTTGAAACACTAATAAAAATGACAAACAACAAATACTGACTAAAACAAATATTAATATTAACGATATAATACATCAAAATAGGGACTCCCTCTATATTAGCTACTTATACTAACATTGTACTAACATTGACATTAATAATTTGATACAGTGTACTTATTGTGCACATACGTACGTTTTTACACAGTATTTACATTTTTCAAAATTACCTGCATGTAATCTGAAGTTACATTTATAATTACACTGTTGACCCTTCCCTTACACCTAACCCTACCCTTAAACTTCCCCATACCACCACGCCTGCCCCTAACTTTACATGTATACCACCTCAATATCAGCAAAAGTGTTTTGCAATACAATATGAATACAATAAGTACATTGTGCTTATTTTTGATATAAGTACAGAGTAGTTAAAGCCACCAAATTCAAAGAGGGACCCAATATGGAAATAAATACTATAACAGTATCTAAATGACTGAATTCAAATACAGCCAAGTCATTAATGACTTGTTTCACTGTTTCAGATTAAATCTCAAAGAGCTGGAAACACACATGAGCTAAATCACCTTGTGACTTTGAAGATACGCAGCAGACGGACGCAGCGCAGCACAGAGATTCCGATTGGCGGGATTACTTCAATCTCCACCAGCACCGTCTCCAGAATTCCACCACACACCACGAAACAATCAAAACGATTAAAGAGAGCCATGAAATAGATCTGAAAGCCAAAGCTGTAGATCTTCATCAGCATCTCCAGTGTAAACAGAGCCAGAAGGATCTTATTTGCTCGTTCTGGAATATTAAAGAAACCATATTTAAGACAGGGTCAATTCCTTTAATTAAAAGGCACACTTTGACAACACTTCAGTCACACAAACCCTGTATATCAGTGAGCCACTTGGGCTGGCCGTAGTGTTCAGAGGCACTGGCGGCAGTGTTGAGGAACACCAACAGTAGCACCAGCCAGTAAAAATTTGTGGATTTGACGGCCACACGGCAGTTCTTCCTAATGACCAGATTCAAGTGGTACAGCTGCTCACTGAGAAAGAGAAGAGTCAGTTGCAAATATAAGTGGAGATCAAATTTAAAACTTTCAAACAATGTAAGATATGTCACTTTAAAATGATTCCTCAGAAAAATTTAGGGTTGGGGTTCTGGCAAACAAATAAACACTGTTTGAGCGAGCTCTTAACACCTTATACTCCATCAAGTCTATTGCGGTCTCAAAACTCTGGCCAGTTGATAATACCTAGAATATCAAAATCAATTGAAGGCGGTCGATTCTTTTCCTATTTAGCACCTAAACTCTGGAACAGTCTTCCTAACATTATTCGAGAAGCAGACACACTCTGTCAGTTTAAATCTAGACTAAAAACACATCTCTTTACTATAGCATACACATAAAACATTTTTAACTTATATTATTCAAATCAATTGACTGATTGTTTGGCTGCATTAAAGGAACTGTATGTAATAAATGTATTTCAATTAATCATAAAATGAAACATTAACATTAAGAAATCATGTTAATTTCAAATTATATCACTGACAACAGTAGTCCAGCCAGGATATTGTCTAGGGATGGGTACCGAAAACCGGTATTAAACGGGCCCCGGGGGTGAATTTTGAAAGACCGTAGTATCGATAAGCTCGGACGTTATCGGTTCTGCTGTCGGTACTTTTGATAATACACGTGATGACGAGAGAGAGAGAGAGAGAGAGAGAGAGAGAGAGAGAGAGAGAGAGAGAGAGAGAGAGAGAGAGAGAGAGAGAGAGACTAATAAATGTGCGGAGCCGCAAGAGATTTAGATTTTGTCTTCCAAAGATTATAATAATAATATTTATGTCTAGCGCAACTTAATTCCCTTTGTAGCCTACGCCGCCATTTCTCCCAAAAACTCCAACGTAAGACAGAATCAGCACGATCAGTGATTGTTGTAAAATACAGTCTAGCTACTGTTGGTAAATTGTGGGATGCGTTTAATAATAAAAAGAGCGATTAAATGCACAAAAATGTGCGCAAGAGATTGTTCCCAAGTCGGCGCGCGCTCTGAAACAGCCGCAACGAGACGAGCAAATTACACTTTCGGTTTCACACTCGCGTCTAAACGATCAAATGTACACAAACATCTATGTCAAAATGACCGGCTTGGAGAGTCTCTTAAACACAACACAGTTTGTGTCTAAAATGGACGTTGTTATTATGGATAGTCGGGAGAAAATGTAGTGCATCTGCCTATTATCAGTTGCCTATAGATCTGCACATCTGTCTTAAAGAGGCAGCGGTGTAAATAAACATGCTGACGAATTACTGCGAATTAAACAACCAAATGCAAAGAGAAAATCACCCACAGCTCTTGAATGAATAACTTCAGCTTTAACAAGCATTATTTTGGCTATTTATGATGAACAGTGTTATTTTACATTTGATTACTAGAATTCTTCCTGAAATGAAAGCACTGCATGTGTAGGCTGTGTATTTTTGTTAATTGTTCGTGTGTGTATATATATATATATATGTATATATATATATATATATATATATATATATATATATATATATATATATATATATATATATATATATATGTATGTATGTATGTATGTATGTATGTATGTATGTATGTATGTATGTATGTATATATATATATATATATATATATATATATATATATATATATATATATAAAATCTCAAAAAGTACCGATAAGAATACCGTTAAAGTACCGGACCGATAAGCAGTATCGGTAAGAGTAGTAATACCGTTAAAACCTTAACGATACCCATCCCTAATATTGTCATTTAAAAGTTGTTGTTGCAGCCCTCAACTGATGTTGATGTTGACATGTTGTGTTTTGGCCTGAAGCTCCGCCCTCCACCTATCTACCAATCATGAAGTCAGTAGTGTTTCGGCATCCGGGCTGCCAGCTCTGCTCTAGTTACAACAGCTGCAGCTAAAAACTTTCCTGCTGGATCCTGCAACCTATGTGGCAACCTCGAGTCAGGGGGGAGAGGGGGGATAGTGATTGCAGTACCAGTTTTGGCCACAATCTTACATACACTTCCTTTAACTAGGTCAGCCGAAACTGGGACCACTTCCCATAACACCTGATGTACTCATTACATCATAAAAAGAGTGGCATCTACGCTAATGTTAGTCTCTATGTTTATCCTGAGGTTTACTGCAGTCAGCCGTATCCAGGCCGTATCCAGATCAGATGGTGGATCCTTGGAGAGTCTGCTGAGACCGTTTCAATTGGTGTCTCCTCTGAATTTGCCTCACCAACACGTCACGCTCAAAACACATCTCTGGCGTGATGACTCTGATCTTTTGAACATTCCTATTTAATAATTGTTTACTCGACACGTCATCCTAAATAAACTCGTCTCTTGCGTGATACCCCAATCTTTTGAATATTCCTATCTAATATGACTTCTGACCTGTAAGGTTGCCAGAATAATAATCATACAGTGTTTGACAATAGGCCAGAGGAGAACTGGCACCTGACTGAGCCTGGTTTCTCCCAAGGTTTACTTTCGAGTTTTGGTTCCTTGCCACTGTCACCTTTGGCTTGGCTTAGTTGGGAACACTAAAATTTCGATCTAAGTTTTCAACTAAATATCCAAATAAAATGAATTACTAAATTAACTATATAAACTATATTACTGATCTGCCCACATTGTCACTAGATGATAAATTGAAATGAGCTGATAACATCACTGTTCTCTCCAGAACGATTTTGTTGCAATATTTTCCTGTTAACACTGTGAAGCTGCTTTGAAACAATCATCATTGTAAAAGCACTATATAAATAAAGTTGACTTGACTTGACTTACCAGAAACTTATAGCCATCAGTCGTGCCCTAAAGACAATTAGAGAGTTTAGGTTAATAAAATCTCAGGTGTTTAATCATTTAAAATATATATAACAGCTATTTTAATGTTGTACTTACATTATAGATGCACAGCAGCCACCGTCATCATCCAGGAATGCTTCAAATTCAGAGTCTGAATCTGATTCTGTATTTAAAATAAGAAAAGAAATAAGGACTGAATGTGTTCTTTAAAAATTAAGACAAATGTCTATTATGTAGGTCTTTAGCTTAATACATATAAATCTGAGTGAAAATTCAGTACCTCCATCTTCACTGTGTTTGTACCAGCCATATTTCTTCATCATCTTTTTCTTGGCCACCACAGCACCTGCCCATTACACCAACAACAAAAAAAGTTTGTCATCGACTGAAAAAACAACAACAACATAGCCTACATCTTAGCAAAAACTTGCCTTTCATGATAGAAAGAGCTGACTGCCCTTGTGAAAAAGAAGTGTGTCTAATGGCATCGTACTTCAAATCTTGAAAGTATACTTTTAATAAACTGTATTTGCAAATAATATAATATTAATGAAATAGAAACTCACTTAAACTATGTACTTGAAGAGAGCACACTTTCATGATTACCTAGTTCTGGCATGAAACTCTAAATCACGCAGGCTGATAGGTATTTAACTCATTTGGTAGCGATCACATCATTATCTACAAGCACGATTGGTTGCTGTTGCTTCAGCGGCCAATGAGCTGAGGCTTAACATTCAAACAAATGTTATGTTAGTTATATGCAGCGTGCTTTCAGAAACCCTCCACTTTCCCCTGCTCCACCTGTATAGATCTACTACAGGGGTTAAATCATGTATGTTACATGTCCAGCATCATGCTCACTTTATACATGCTCACAGCAATGTCTGTGAATGTATTGGAAGGTGCAAGTCTCTGTACTAAAAAAACATTAACATTACCATATCCATTATCTCTATTACCATACCAATCTCCCAAGAGTTGTCATGACAGAACTATGTGCTATGTATTCCCTAATTTTGTGTTTTGTATTTAGTTATGCTGCGTTCCAGGCAGGTTTTTGAGCCTGTAAGTTACGACTTCAAGCCGTGCCTCACAACTTTGTAGCGTTCCGGGCAAGGTCACAGCAACTGCCTGAGCGCAAGGAATTGTGGTAGCTAGATGTAAGCAAAGCATGAACGACTGTACGGGTTTATGCTAATTTACAATCATTTCTATCACCAGAGGTGCTTACTCCTTGCTTATTTGAGGGAAACTGAGTAGGAAAAATGTTGCATAAGACAAGAGAAGCTGTTATACCTTTTATTTTACATTATTTGTAAAATACCAGGTACGACATCAGTAGGGGCTGCCATTTTTGTTTCACAGGCTATCTGACGTCAGAGCTTGTAACTGGGAGTATATCGATCTAGTACAAGTTCACGGGTGGAAAGTCACAGGTTTGACTGCCATTCCAGCGCACTTTAACAGGTTACGGATGGGTAGTGCCTCATTTTAGTACTCATTTAAATTACACTGAATATGATACATATGAACTATAGCTAAATCATTTTAATTTGTAAATTGTAATTAACATGCAATTAAGTTTCAGAAAATATTTAATATAAAATTCAGTACACATATTGTTTCCGTTTATAAGTAGCCTACTCTTTTTAAATGTATGCTAAAGTATTCTTCTTTTACACATGATATTTTACGATGATTATATTACGTTTATTTCCATCCTCATCCATGTCCTCTGCTTCAATGAGCCAGTCCATGTAGCCAATCATGTCCTCCTCCATCTGTTGTTTCTCCTGGGCCTTCTGCAGCTCACCACGACACACAGCCTTCTCTCTCTCTTTAGAGAACTCGCTGTGATGTGCAAGAGACATATGAATTACAATGCAAACCTTCACAAGATGCCCAACAAATATCACAAGACCTCCTCATCCTTACAGCATGTATCTGCCTATACAATTTCATTTGCAATGGAGGCAAAGCTAAAGAAAAAAAACGATTTACCATACTACACTAGACTATTATAAACACACATATGATTTCAATCAGGGCTTGAGTCACTCACCCACTCAATACACCCAACACAAGATTGAGGACAAAGAAAGACCCAAAGATGACCAGAGACACAAAATAAATCCAAGGCAGCTCAAATCCGATGGAATCATTCATCTGAGTGAAAGATTCAGACAAGAGGGGGGTGGGGGGTGGGGTTATAAAGTTGTTCATGAGCTGTGATTTTTTTGAGTGGCATAGATTGGATATAACTTTAAACAGACAAAATTAGTATGTGATTCTATCCTGTGTTGTTATTATTAAAGGTCCGCCGGAAGCTAAATATGTTAAATATGGATATTTTTGTTACAAAAACCCATCGATTCGTTTCAGATGGCCTTTATTAACCCCCGGGAGCAGAATGGATTACTTTTATAATGGATGGATGCACTTTTTTGGGCTTCAAATTTTGGGCTGCAATTATAAAGCTTGGAAGAGCCAGGACATTTTTTAATATAACTCAGATTATATTCGTCTGAAAGAAGAATGTCATATACAGGTGCTGGTCATATAATAAGAATATCATCCAAAAGTTTATTTATTTCACTAATTCTTTTCAAAAAATTGAAACTTAGTATTATATTTATTCATTACACACAGATTTATATTTCAAATGTTTATTTATTTTAATTTTAATGATTATAACTGACGACTAAGGAAAATCCCAAATTCAATATCTCAGAAAATTAGAATATTACTTAAAACCAATACAAAGAAAGGGTTTTTCAAAATCTTGGCCAACTGAAAAGTATGATTACGAAAAAAGTATGAGCATGTACAGCACTCAATACTTAGTTGGGGCTCCTTTTGCCTGAATTACTGCAGCAATGCAGCGTGGCATGGAGTCAATCAGTCTGTGGCACTGCTTGGGTGTTATGAGAGCCCAGGTTCCTCTAATAGTTGCCTTCAGCTCTTCTGCATTGTTGGGTCTGGCATATCCTCCTCACAATACTGCATAGATTTGCTATGGGGTTAAGGTCTGGTGAATTTGCTGGCCAATTAAGAACAAGGAATATCATGATCATTAAACCAGGTACTGGTTGCTTTGGCATTGTGCTGTTGCCAAGTCCTGTTGGAAAATGAAATCCACAACCCACGTCTTGCATACATCTGTGCGTAGTGGTTCTTGAAGCACTGACTCCAGCTCCAGTCCACTCTTTGTGAATCTCTCCCACATTTTTGAATGGGTTTTGTTTCACAATCCTCTCCAGGGTGCGGTTATCCCTATTGTTTGTACACTTTTTTCTACCACATCTTTTCCTTCCCTTTGCTCTCTATTAATGTGCTTGGACACAGAGCTCTGTGAACAGCCAGCCTCTTTTGCAATGACCTTTTGTGTCTTGCCCTCCTTGTGCAATTTGTTAATGGTCGTCTTTTGGACAACTGTCAAGTCAGCAGTCTTCCCCATGATTGTGTAGCCTACAGAAATAGACTGAGAGACCATTTAAAGGCCTTTGCAGGTGTTTTGAGTTAATAAGCTGACTAGAGTGTGACACCAGGTGTCTTCAATATTAAACCTTTTCATAATATTCAAATTTTCTGAGATACTGAATTTGGTATTCTCCTTAGTTGTCAGTTATAATCATCAAAATTAAAAGAAATAGACATTCGAAATATATCAGTCTATGTGTAATGAATTAATATAATATACAAGTTTCACTTTTTAATGCAATTAGTGAAATATATCAACTTTTTGATTATATTCTAAGTATATGACCAGCACCTGTACACCTAGGATGGCTTGAGGGTGAGTAAATCATTAGGTGATTTTCATTTTTGGGTGGACTATTCCTTTAACTAAAACTATCACATTAGTCATTTGTTAACATATACCGTATGTATTTAAGTCTTAAAGATTTGCTTTTAATTACTAAATTGAGAGAAGGGTTGAAATTATTTTCTAGATTTTTGTATTTTTGAGCAGTAGAGTAGATTTGAGTAGATGTTTAGATCTACATCCCTTAAACTCAAATAGCTCAAATAACTGTCAATTAACATTCCAATATAATAAGCGGTTTGTGTAACATTAGTAAAATCAAGAGTGAAAAAATAGGGGAGAGGTCGTACCCAGTAGAGTACATCAGTCCAGCCCTCCATTGTAATGCACTGGAACACAGTAAGCATGGCGAAGAAGATATTGTCAAAGTTGGTGATGCCTCCATTAGGTCCTTCCCATCCTCCCCGACACACTGTGTTATTCCCCACGCAGGAGCGACCGTTACTGGCAAAAGCACATGGTGTTGGATCATCGTCCACCATTAGCTCTTTTCACATGAAAAACACAATTTCGTAGTTTAAAATTATGTATAGTCAACAAACAACCAATTTAACTCTTTCTCCGACATTGAAGGATTTTTCCGTCATTTATCACACAATGCTTCCCTGCCATTGACGTAATTTTCAGGCAATAACATGTTTTCCTCATTAAGCCGGGCACATTGTACAATTTATAATAGTCCTTTACAATTGTCACTTGTCAGACTGTACGAACACGATCCCCGCTATAAGCAATGTCACACTGTAGGATCGTAATTGTCATTAATGTTAGACTGTACAGTCAAGCCATGTTAAAAACGGACACACACCAGAAGATTCATCTGGAGTGGTGACTACCAAACAAAACAATCTCTATTGATAATTTTGGAAAAAACAAAGAAATGTTTGTGGAGCTGTGTTTGTGAAGTGGTGGTTTTTTGTTGTCTCACTAATTGGGTCATCAGGTTCTATGCTCCTATTGGTTTTTGATTTGACGGTTGTTGTAGAAGCCACACAGCAAGACACTGTCAAAATTTCTCTCAATGATCAGTAATCGGATGTTGGCAAACATGCCAAAGTAGCAATCAAAGTCTTCAGATTTTGGCCTAGGATCAGATGAATATTATAGTATTCACTAAATTTGTCAACAAGCAAAGAAGAAGCAAAAAACAAACATTAGAATCATTGATCTAACACAATCACCAAACATTAAACAGCATATAAATCAAAATTGCAGACTGAGGAAGAGCAATACTGAGCAAACTTTGTGGGCGTTAAAGGGTCAGTTCACCCAAAAATGAAATTGATGTCATTAATGACTAACCCTAATGTTGTTCCTCACCCGTAAGACCTTTGTTCATCATCAAAACACAGTTTAAGATATTTTATATTTAGTCCGACAGCGTATCTAAGTGTATACACACTATACTGTCCATGTCCAGAAAGGGAATAAAAACATCATCAAAGTAGTCCATATGTGACATCAGTTATTTAGTTAGAATCTCTTGAAGCATCGAAAATACATTTTGGTCCAAAAATAACTAAAACTACGACTTTATTCAGCATTGTATTCTCTTCCACGTTTGTTTTCAATTCTCGAATAAAGATTGAAACGGTCATGAATCAGTGAATCGATCAATGATTCGGATCACCAGTGTAACGTGATTTCAGCAGTTTGGCACACGATCCAAATCATGAATCAATACGCTGATTCACAACCATTTTAATCTTTATGAGGTTTGAACACAAACAGGGAAGAGAAGAAAATGCTGAAAAAGTCGTAGTTTTTGTTATTTTTGGACCAAAATGTATTTTCGATACTTCAAGAGATTCTAATCAACTAACTGATGTCACATATGGACTACTTTGATGATGCTTTTATTCCCTTTCTGGACATGGACAGCATAGTGTGTATACACTTGGATACGCTCTCGGACTAAATATAAAATATCTTAAACTGTGTTCCGAAGATCAACAGACATCTTACGGGTGTGGAACCACATTAGGGTGAGTCATTAATGACATCAGTGTCATTTTTAGGTGAACTAACCCTTTAATCGACGAGATGCATTATATTGGCTCCATCTATGTTGTTGCTCTTTTTATGAAACCTGCCCACATTCAAGTGTTGAATCAAAGCATGCATGAAGCTAGAATAAAATAAATAGTTGTTGTTGTTTAAAAGCAGAGGCTCATTTCTTTTGATATATTGATTGTTCAGATATTCATATAACAATATATTCTAATGGCCATGAAAGTTTTGTGAAAATGATCACAAAAAAAAGAAAAAAGAAGAAATGCTGGCAGGAAAAGAGTTAAACATGCAAATGGAGTCGCACTGCATCCAGCTTTGTAAGATCTTAAAGCTTGCATTTCTCACCTGTCCCTACATAGTAGCAGGTCTTGTGCATTCTGCCTATGAAGAGCTCCAGCCCAATGATGGCATAAATGATGATGACAAACATGACCAGCAGACCAATGTGGAGCAGAGGCACCATGGCTTTCATGATGGAGTTCAACACAATCTGCAGACCTGCACAGATCACAACCTGAATCGCAATAACTGTATATGTTGGAATTAGACTACGACAGGACTGAGTGTAAAAAAAAAGTTCTACTCAAAACTGCAGAAGAAAACATGCACACACTTACTCGGCACACCGGAAACCAGACGCAGGGGTCTCAGTACTCTGAAAGCTCTCAGCGCTTTGACATCCAGACCACCTGGTTTGCCTGCTGCGTGATGTGCCTCTCCTGGTTTGTGCTCTCCCATTTCAGCTATCACACTAAAAAGACTGTAAAGGGAACACAGAAACTGATGACTATACTGTCAATTGAGTAGGTTTATGTAGCCAAATGTGAATTTTGGCTACATAAGAAAGAAAGAAATGTTTTTAACTTGAAAACCACATACATACCCTACAATGACAATGATAAAATCCAGCAAGTTCCACCCACTGCGGATGTAGGCGCTGGGATGCATGACCAGACCGTATGCGAGAATCTTTGTGAATGTTTCAATGGTGAAAATGACCAGAAACACATACTCCACTTGTTCCTAGGAAGAATTGGGGAATGAAAAAAGAGAGATGAAGTATCTATATACACGCACACACACAGTCAACATTCATAAGCTTGTAAGTAAGATTTTAAAACTTGCATTCAGCAAGGATACGTAAGTGACTAAATGCCAAAATAATGCTGTTCATTGCTGTTTATTTTCCACGAAAATATATTAAGCAGCAAAAACTTTTTTCAGCCTTAATAATAATAATAACCATTATTAACGATGGAGCACCAATACCAATTATTAATTATTAAACAGCAATTAAGGTTTTTTGAATTATTTAGTGATGGATCATGTGACATCAAAGAAATAAAGTACATTTTAAAATACAGTATATTCAAATAGAAAACAGTTATTTGAAACTGTAAAAAAAAATGTATCACAGTATTTATATTTTTAGTGTATTCTGATCAAATAGATGCCACCTTGGTGCACATAATAGATTTAGTTCAAAAACATTTTTAAAAAAATCTAAAAAAAGAACTAATTTAGGAGTCACAACATTGACCATATGAAACTAAATATACTGGATATATTAACTGTTTTGATGAATGGATAGTTAATGGATGAATGGTCTATATATAGCATATGTAGATATATCCTTACATGTCCAAGTGAATTAAATGGCACTATAAAAATGTGTTATATATAAGTAATAATATATATGCATAATATATAATTCATGGTTTACTATTGAGAAGCAATTTGTTCTACACACACACGCACAGACAAAATACACTCTCCCTCTCACCTGCTTTCCCTTATAATACACATTGCTGAGCTCAGCTCATTAACTTTCTGCCCTCTTGACCCACTTAGTAGGAAGCTAAACGCTACATTAATACCAGCAAGTCATGTACGGCGAAAATACTACTGGTTCATTTCTACAAAGCCTTAGCTAACCTGGAAAATGACAGTACTATAAAACTATATAAAAAAAGTATATATAAAACTATAAAAGTTTGATATATGGGTAACAGCCCAAGTGTAACTTAAATACAGCTTGCTGGTGTTGTGTAAGAAAAAGAAAAAGACAGACAAAAGAGAAACAAGAAGCAAGGAGAGGTGAATCTATTAAAAAAGCAACACTAACGGATTGTTGGAATCATTTATATCAGTCAGAGTGTATATCACGTGTCTTCTGTAAGGGCAGTGAACAAGCTGCCATAGATAGAGAACAGATGGTCAATACTCTTATCCTGTTTGGTATTCAGAGCTGTCAGTCAAACTTCAAGCCTAATGCAATTATAGTGTTGCACCGAACACTAAGAGCTCTCCAATAGCATTTTCTTCTATTGTAAATATTCAGTTCTACATTCAGCATCTACATTCAGATGCAGATCATTAAAAAACTCTCAAGGGCAAGTTGTTCAGCCAGGGGCCAAATGCAAACCAAGTAACACTGTGTCCTAACCTGGTGCAATGTGAAAAGTCTGAACTGAACGTGACACCGCCTTGACAATGTGTGATTATATAGCACAACATTTTATGCCAATGAGATTTTACAGTGCAAGGGACTAAAAAAATAATCAGTTTATGCTTTAGTGAAAAAGTTAGCATATGAACAAGTGGCAGAATCTGCATACACACAAAATAAAATCACTCTTTTTTTAAATTCTACAAGTGATTTTAGGTATTAAAACATTGACCTAATTTGACCCATTGATCTAAACAGTATATTACAGGGGTTGGACAATGAAACTGAAACACCTGGTTATAATCTATTAGTATGGTGTAGGGCAGTGGTTTTCAAACCTGTCCTGGAGGAACCCCAGCCCTGCACATTTTGTGTCTCCCTCATTTATCACAACTGATTCAACTCATCAGCTCGTTAGTAGAGACTACAAGATTGGTGTGTCTGATAAGGGAGACATACAAAATGTGCAGGCCTGGGGTGCCTCCAGGACAGGTTTGAAAACCACTGGTGTAGGGTCTCCTTTTGCGGCCAATAAAGCATCAGTTCACCTTGGGTCATGCAAAGTGGCCAGAGGAATTTTGAGTCATTCCTCTTCTAGAACAGTGGACAGGTTACTCATATGTGATGCTGATTGGAAAAAAAATTGCTCTTCCAAAATAACTCAACATGGCTCAAAAATATTTAGATCTGGGGACTTTGCAGACCATGGGCAACTTTACTTTCATGCTCACCAGACCATTCTGACTGTGTATTGATAAACGGCACCCCCTTCATAGTTTGAACCATTAAGTTCACATGGTCTTCCAGAATGGTTCAGTATAATCCTTGGTAGTAACGTCAAGCACAGTAGGAAATGCCACACACAGAAAAAAAAGTTGGTTCTTAAGCAGTTCTTCAGTGGTTTTATTTGGGGTGGTTAAGGGGTTATATAGCACCACTGCCACACAAATAACCTGTTAAGACCTTGTATAGTTCTTTAAAGGTTCTCTAACTCTCTCTTAGTCTCTTAGTTTAGACTGGGAAATGATTAAAGCAACATTTAAATACAGTGTATGTCCTGAAGACGACATGGTTCTCAACCTTTTTGCCCCCAAGGCCTCCCTATAAGGATATTCCAGGGCCCCCACGCAAGACTTTTTAACCTCAGAAAAGCATTAAAAGTGATTCAAAACAGCTTTTGCCATTGTTGTAAATTCTCATTCATAGCAGAAAGCGGAGTGACATCTCAAATGTAAGGAGTAAAGTTGCCCATGGTCTGCAAAGTCAAAAATATCTAAATATTTTTGAGCCATGTTGAGGTATGAGGTTTTTTGTTGAGGTTGCAAAAAAACAACACGACAGTTTGGATACTGAGAGCTGTCATTTGCAGATTAAACTACGGGTGATTGGCTGTAGTCTTTGAAATGGACTGCATTTATGGACTGCATTTATATAGCGCTTTTATCCAAAGCGCTTTACATTTTTGCCTCACATTCACCCATTCATACACCGACGGCGATGTCAGCCATGTAAGGCGCCATCCAGCTCGTCGGGAGCAGCTGGGGTTAGGTGTCTTGCTCATGGACACCTCGACAGGTGGAACCGGGAATTGAACCACCAACCTTCTGGTTGGTAGACAACCTACATGAACCACTGAGCCACTGCCACCTTTGAATGAATGTACCTCTTATGTTTCTACATAGCACCATTTGACAAAGGTTCTGTATAGCCCCTTTAAAGATAGATGCTATATAGCACTTAAAGTGGTTGCCCTATATGATTAAAAATAATGAACCACATTTAGTGCTATTTAGCACCATTTTTATTTAGAGTGCACGAAATTGCAGCCCAAACCATCACTGATTAACTCCTGTGCTTCACTCTGGGCGGAAACAATCCGGGTGTTAAGTTATTTTGGGGCTTCTGCACACCGTAACTCCCACGGATGCGGGACACTTATCAAAGAACAATCCATGTTTCACATTCTCCACTACACAAGATTTGCTCTGTTGGCACCAATGAATCGATATTTATTGGAATCCATATTTATTCACTGTGTAAGTGGTATAGTAGACTCACCAGATTGTGGTTGGTGGCATTGGAATCATCTTCAGGAAATGGTTTGGATACACCAAGGGCAACGCAATTGGCAAAGATGGCCAGTAAAATGAATATATCAAAAGGCTTAAAGGTCTACGGTCAAGGAAACAATCATCTTGAAAACATACAAAAGACAGCACAAGGACTGCACAAACACTTTTGGCAAAAGGATATTTCCACTCTACTAGGGCCAGTGCTGCCATACGTATAGGATTGCTGAGAGTGAGGCAGCAGAGAGCCCTAGGAGCACGCAGGGCCGATTTGTTAGCTTGCGTGTGCTTCTTGGCTCCTCCAGCTCTCTTTTGCCCTGCAGAACTTGTTGAGTTGAGTGTGTCTGTCTTGCTGGGATCAGATCCGGCCAAACCGGCCCCATCTGAAATAAAGGGTTTTCCTATTAAATATATACCTGTGACAAAATCTGCATCTAATATAAATATCAAATTATAAGTTCCCTTTTAGAGAATAGCCAGTGAGATGCACATCAACAATACTTTATGTGCAGCGTGTGCTGTTTCTCTGCTAATTCTCTGCTTGAATGAGGTCAGCTGACAAGCACATTTCACCAGCACTTTTTTTCAGAAATGTTCCTTTTGTGTTCATACGGGTTCGGAACAACATTAGAGTTAATGATGACAGAACTTTCAGTTTTGGGTGACTATCCGCCAACTCACATCTCAAGACACAAAGTGGTCAAACTAAAGACAGAGCAAAGATAAATTAGCATCCAATGAAATGAAAATGATCAGTTTCTAATGTCTATGATCTGAATAATATTTTATATTGTTTTATAAACATATGCGTTGAAAAAAAGTCTTCTGCCATAAAGACAGATTATCTTAATAATAAGTAATTGACTTGACAGCCTATTGAAAATTAACGACTTGCATCTAGCATAGGCCTATTGAGCTACTCATATGAGTGTTAGTGTTGACATTATGCAAAACTATTCAGCAGAACATTATAAAACGGTTTAAAGCAAATAAAGAGACCAGATGTGGCTAACAGATACTGAAGTAGCCTAGGCCTGCACTTAAGAAGCCTTATAAGGGATCTGGCAGAAGTGACCTAGTTCTAAGAGAAAAGAACAGCTAGCATTTGACACTCCAAGAACTCAGTAGCCATGCATTTAACTTAACATATTACACTACATTTGCAATAAATAAATTATTAAATCTATCTATCTATCTATCTATCTATCTATCTATCTATCTATCTATCTATCTATCTATCTATCTATCTATCTATCTATCTATCTATCTATCTATCTATCTATCTATCTATCTATCTATCTATCTATCATGACAAATGTAAGTTATGCATAATGGCTGTCTACAAGTGTTTCTGTGCAGGTGTTTGTAGCAATTGCTACATCACTCACCTTTCTGTGCCACGTCCATGTCCAAGACTTCAGCACCGTTTGCTGCTTATTCCCGCGAATTTACATTAAAAAATACCTCGCTACACCTTTCATATCTATTG
The DNA here is from genome assembly GCF_024679245.1 of Pseudorasbora parva. Lineage (NCBI taxonomy): Eukaryota > Metazoa > Chordata > Actinopteri > Cypriniformes > Gobionidae > Pseudorasbora > Pseudorasbora parva. The sequence goes on from NC_090184.1 coordinate 13,445,667, forward strand.
ATAGTATTGATCGGGCTGAACCGCGTCGCGAGCAGCGGAACAGGTGTCGCGCGCAGATGAAATGGCTCACGCGCGCTTCTCTGAAAATTAGCAACTCCAAAGATCTCATTTAAAAGACGGGTCCAAAGCCCACGACATTTCCTTAAATATGCTTACATTAATTAAAACACGTGTAATAATATATAGGCTAAAGATATATATATAGAGAGTAAAACATTTAGGCTACCACTCATAAAGGAAAACAAATGGATAAATCTATCCTGGAGTGACCGCAGGTCTTGGGTGTAGTAAGCCGTGAATGCTGGATTAACTCATGTGAGCCGGTTAACAGGGATGATTGTGCTGAAACCTTTCAAAAGGGAGGTGGAGACACGAGGAAAATCATGGATACCTTGTATAGTGTTAAACAAGTATGTTTAAAGTCAATCAATTAAAAATAATAATCAGGGAACACAATTTTAAAAGTAGTCTGTTAACAAATGGATCATAATGCTCCATTTTACAAGATGTAAAATAAGTCTCTAATGTCCCCAGAGTGTGTAGGCCTATGTGAAGTTTTAGCTCAAAATACCCCACAGATTAAAAAGAATGTATAGCATGTTAAAATTGTCACTTTTTGAGGATGAGAAAAAAAATCTTTAAGGCACACCTTTAAAGGCAAATGACCTGCTGCTCCCCGCCCCCTTTCAAGAAGAGGGCGGAGCTTCAAGTGTTAGCCGGAGCCACAGAGTTGAGGTCTTAAAGGGTTAGCTCACCCAAAAATTACAGTTCAGTCATTAAAGGGGGGGTGAAACACTCAGTTTCAGTCTCAATCTCATGTCAATCTTGAGTACCTATAGAGTAGTATTGCATCCTTCATATCTCCGAAAAGTCTTTAGTTTTATTATATTTATAAAAGAAATATAGGCTGTACCGAGTCTTTCCGGAAAAAAACAGCACCTGGAGGCGTATCGTGTGGGCGGAGCTAAAGAATGAAGAGTGCGCACAAAGCGGTGACGTCCTCAAGCATGGAGAAACCCATGGCTATCGATCTGATTCAGCTAATACATATATGATCCAGAATCAGATCCGGAGGCTGAAATAAATTGAACAGGGGAAACAGCAACAGCAGGACGTCCGTCTCTGTGATATGTACTGTATTTAGTGGCCTGTCAACATTTGTGTGTGTTTACTCGCAGTTTATGAGGACATGATTCGGTTTAGGGACTATTGTATGCGACTAAACCTTATCAGTAGCAAGCAAAACGATTTTGCACGTCAGACTAGTGTAACGTTATACATTGAACAACAATGGAGTAACCGTTAGCGCATTTGAATGACGAAGCACGCGATCGTGTCGTTTACTGATGTTTACTCACCAACAGCACAGACATTTGAAGCAGTTTTACTCACCGACTGCTTCCAAAGCAGGATCGAACCTTTATCGCCGGGAATGCTCCGTCAAAAACACACTTCTTTGGTATGATTTGGTGAAGTCCTGTGACAGCAGTGACCGTGGAGATCCACGATGTTGTGAAGCTTCCCGTCATTTCTGCGTTCAAATCGGTTCAAATGCCTTCCCAGAATGCTGTGCTGAAGCGTTGAAGTCGCTCGATGTCACCCATAGGAATAAAGTGGAGCGCGGCGCGGACTATAACGACATAAGTGTTCACGGACGAGTGGATCTGCAGCTGAGAGCATTGTTGATGGGGCGTGCATTTCCTCTCTTGCTCTAGTCACGTGCGCGCACCCTACCGGGAGAAGAGCCTACAAGGACCTCCCGCTCTATTGACTTCAAGCCGACCCATACTCGAAAAAAAACTCTCCGAAACTGGAAGGAGTATTTTTGACACAGAAATACTCCATCAAACGTTCAACATTAGTTTTGAAACTTTGTCTATGTTTAGGATGGGAATCCAAGTCTTTAACAGTGTAAAAAGCTCAGTATGCATGAAAAAGCATTTCACCCCCCCTCTTATTACTCACCCTCATGCTGTTCTAGACCCATAAGAACTCTGTTCATCTTCAGAACACAAACCAAAAGATATTTTTTTGGGAATCCGATGGCTCAGAAAGGCCTCCACTGGCAGCAATGACATTTCTTCTCTCAAGACCCATAAAAATTATTATAAATGTTGCTAAAAAGTTTCACTATTGTGGTTCTACAATAATTTTATGAAGCGACGAGAATAGTTTTTGTGCGCAAAACCCCCCCGAAATAACTATACCATAGTTGATGGCCGATTTCAAAACATCTTCCTGAAGCCTCAGAGCCTTATGAATCAGCCTATCGAATCAGCGGCTCGATACGCTGATTCATAAAGCACAGAAGCTTCAGGAAGTAGTGTTTTGAAATCGACCATATAAATGTTTTTTTTGTTGTTGTTGTTTTTTCGCAAAAAAACTGTTCTGGTTGTTTCATAAAATGATTGTAGAACCGAGATGATCGTTGTAACGACATCTTTAGTACCTTTCATATCTATCTGTTGAATGTGCATGATCTTCGAGCCCTCTTCGAGATGGCAATGCATTAAAACATTCATGCTGCTCTCTTAAATACAGCCACATGGGCTCATGAGTACTTTAGAAAACAATTTTCACTTAACAGTCTGACGCTGCATCAAAAAATGCAACTCAAATCTGTTACTCAAGGAGCTATCGGTTCAATGTAGATATGCTGCGAGTTTTCTGGCCCGAGCTCATCTCAGATGATTCAAAACACAGTGAGAATATGTGCTGTGGTCAGATGAATCCATGTTTCAGCTTGTTTTTGGAAGAAAAAAAAACAGACAATTTTCAATCATTGTGTGTGACACATACTGTATGTTATCATAACTTATCATATATTTTTTTACATTGTATCCATGAGTCCAGGTCATTTTTTCTTTTTGTGAATGGTAAAGTATTTCATTCATTCACCTGACATATATACTTGCGTGCTTAAATTTGGCCATTTGGCTTACTTAATAGTAAAATAGATCTTAATAATATTTTCAGTGATATAAACAATTATTAAACAAACAATTTTATAAGCAACTATAAAAGATCATTTGTCCAAATGGTGCACACTATGGCATTCAGAAAACCACTGATGCCATTAGTCAACTGTTTTATTGGCCTTGACTGTGGTACAACCTGGGTGAGTACAATTAAATGAGATCTAATTAATGTCTTAATACTAGCATTATCAAACATAAATTAAACTACATGTTTTAGGTTATGCACTACAGCATGCCAGAAATAATAAAATGAGTCAAAATTAAGGATGAAGCAGATTGTCCTCCAAGTGAAGTACCTATTAATGTAAGTTTGTGAAAGGAAGAATATTCTCATTTTAAGAAAGTAACAATGCAGCTTGAGCCAAACCAGACCTTGCTTAGTTTGACCAGGTGTGTTTGATCAGGGTTGGCGCTAAACTCTACATGGCATTAGGCCTCCAGGGAGAGATCTGAGGAATCCTGATCTAAAGTATATGTGGCTTTTTATCAGGTGGCTGAGCCATGGGACATCGTTGGCATGGATTTAGTGGGAAAGCTTACACCAGGGGTGTCCAAAGTCGATCCTGGACCGCCACTGTCCTGCTGACTGCCCGCAACTGTCCAACTTGCTTCAACAACACACCTGCCTGGAAATTTTTGGGAAGCCTAATAAGACCTTGATTAACTGGTTAAGGTGTGTTTAATTGGGGTTTGAGCTAAACTCTGCAGGACAGTGGCCCCCAGGAACAGGATTGGACACCCCTGGCTTACACCACCAACTGGGCTACCAGTACAAGTGGTGTGATGCTTTCCCACTAAAGGAAGCTATACTACAAATTTGCCACCTCCAAAAGGCTTTTGAGTGATCAAGGCACAGAATTAGTGAACAAGGTTTGAGTTAAACCCTTTTAATATTTAAATCATTGGAAATAATATTATTAATTTAAATAGGGTTTTTTTTTGGTTCATACAGATCAATATGGTTGTCTGTCAAGTACTTGGCATTAAAAGATGTTTATGTACCCCGAGCCATCTGCAAAACAATAGACTGGTTGAGGGATTAAAGGGCATAATTCAGAGGTATGAAAGATATCATTCAGCCATGATAAAACTACATGAATGGCATATGAAGAATGCATTTGGTCTTGTCTCTTGTACATTGTACATTTACTAATTTATCAGGTACGTTTACTTGAATACACATGTTAAGTGATTAACCATAGGATGACTTATTCAGGTCTTTGAGCAAGCTGGTGGAGGAAATGGATGAACACATGGGCGGATTATTTGGAGGCTACAATGTTTGGTTTCCAAACTAAAAACAAGTTAGAAAAGCTTAGAAGTTAGCTAAAAACAACCAAATTCTCTCCCTACTTTTGAATGTTTGTCAATGTCAGGAGCAGGGAGAGAAAGGGGAGTAAACTGGATTTTGGGTCCATATACAGTTATAAAAGTGGAAGGAAATACATTGATGTGGTGGATGACAAAGGGAAGCAAACTCTAAAAATCATCATTGACCATTTAAATCACTTTTTGGCCTCCAGCACATGCCCTCGTGCTCTGCAAGCACCTCTCAGGTTCATGCCTTCCCTCCATCATGTTATCCTGCCATATACACACCTTTCCCTGCAGCAGGTATCTCCTGCAGTGCTTATTTCCATGTCCATCCCTCATGTCATAATCCATCCTGGAACCCAGTGTTGGGTTATTTTTAATCAAACACCTACTGGCCCACCATCTTTAAAATTCATATCTGTTGCCTGCCCAGCCTACACCTTCAGTCCTGCCCCCCAGTCTGCCTCGGTCAGTCCTGCTCCACCATTTACTGGCCTTGCACCCAAGCCTACCTCCAGTCCTGATGCCATACAGCCTCCCCTATAATGTGTTCTACATTATAATTGATATCTCCTATGAAAATAAACTATCTATCTTATGTCTCTCTGAAGGCTTGCAAGACATATGGACTGGGAGAATGGGTGGATTTGGAATGCCTCAAACCTGTGAAAACTTGAAAGTGAGGTTTGTGATTCAGGTAATATGCATTCATAAGATTTCTGATCATATCAGTGTCATGTTATTGCTTTTACAATTTTATACTGACTGTATTCTACCTTGCAAGTTTGTAGTCATTATTTTTGAACAAATGAGTTGTAAGGTGAGGAAAAATGTATTAAGACACTCAGATAGATAGATAGATAGATATATAGATAGATAGATAGATAGATAGATAGATAGATAGATAGATAGATAGATAGATAGATAGATAGATATATTGTTAATGACGAACCGTTGTTAATGATGATATTTTAAAAAGTATGCAAGTACTGATCATGTCACTTTGATATCTGACAGTTTTTTTTTTTTTTTTTTTGTCCTATCACCTACAGGTGTGACAGGGTAATTGTTGATTAACACAAAATTATATAATAAAATAGAGGCCACAAAATAGTAACCAGGCAGATCGAGGGGGACACAGTATTAATAAATAATAAAAAAAATATTCATAAAATTTATAACACTTATTAAAGATGTTTTGCACTTTCAAAATAACTTGTGGTTCTTTATGGAACCTTTTAAAAAGGGGTTCTGCTATTGTTACAAGCCAAATAAACTAATTTGGTACGGTTTAAGTATGTAGGCTTCTGAAAACACACATTTTGCATTAATTATATTAGCCTATTTTTATTTCATAGCCTACATTTATATTGCTGAGTGCATTAAAAGCAAAAGAAACAAAAATGAACACTAGACAAACAAAACAAAAGACACTTTAGAATTTTTTTCTACAAAAAAAATAACATAAAAAATAGAAAGAACAGTATGTCAGACGAAAAGACAAAGGCTGCAGCTATATTAAAGTTTATTTTTTACACTGGTATGGAAGAGCATCTCCTGAAAATACAAGGCAACTGATGTTGTAAACATTAAAAAGGCAGAAAATACAAATGACTTCCTTTTTTGTTCTCAGGCAATAAAAGAAAGAATAAACAAGTGGTTACATTTCTCAGCACATTTAATCAACCAAATCTGTCACATATTGTATTTATTATGATTTAGGTCTATGACTATTTTGTATCTCTCCTTCAAATGAGATCAGACATTTTCACCAGTTTTTGATGCACATAAATGGAAACTGAGATGGAAGATTCTTGGTCACTCATTTGGGTTGCTATAACAGAGAACCCTTGGCACTTTGTAATGGCAGGCCACATGGCAAAGATTTGTTTAAAATAAAATACAATAAAACGTACAACAAACTGTAAAACATAATATTTGGTCATATACACTGGCAAAAAAGACAATCTCTCCAAATATCCTTCAACACAATTCACAAAATAAAGTGTTACTTACAGGAAACATATTTAGGGACAGAATAAAATTGGAAACATTGAATCCATGGAATGAAGCAATAACAGACTGTTAATCAAATAATAATTGTGAAACCTATGCACACAAGGACACCTATTTATAACACATGATCCTGTAATCTTGCTTTTGCTATATCTTTCATAAACTGCATCATTGGGCCCTTCATCCATATCGAGACTTTAGCAATATGCCATACATGTTTTGCCAATATCTGTTTTCATGTATTTTTTAAGAACATGGGAAAGAAGGGGTGAGTGACAGCACAGTTGGGTAATAGTTAGCCCAGCTATGATCCAGCCTCTTGCTCCTGTCCCAGCGCTTCCAGTAGCAGGCCCATGGGAGTCCTCTTCAATCCTATACTCTCCAACTTATTCTCTAGTTTATTCTTAAGGCTTCGGAGTCTTATTGAAGCATGGACTAGGATCACTGCGAGGAGAAAGAGAGGACTGTCATGGTGTGACAAAACAAAATAATACACTTTGCTCAAGCAAATCATGGATACATACAAAGCATTATTAATTTTAAATTATCTAATGAGATACTAGTACTTTTTAGTGTTAGGGAAAAAAAAGACTTAAAGGGATAGTTCACCCACAAATTAAAATTTGATGTTTATCTGCTTATCCCCAGGGCATCCAACATGTAGGTGTCTTTGTTTCTTCAGTAGAACACAAATGAAGATTTTTAACTCCAACCGTTGCTGTGTGCCAGTCATATAATCATGTGAATGGGTAATAACAGAGCTTGTAATATTGACCTTACCGGAAGTGAAGCGCGTTCCAGGCTGTTATATATAGCGTTCTATTTGAGGTATAAAAAATATATATATATATATAAATACAGCTCGATTTCTCACACAAACGTTGAGAATCGTTTTTTGTCTTGAAGGGATCCCCTGGTGTTGAGACTTGTATGGCTTAATATAACATTAATGATGTCTCTTACTGAAATATGTAGTAGAAAACCCATGAAAGATCTACATTATTTAAAAAAATCGATTTTATATTTGGACTATGGGCGGCGCCATTTTGTTTGCGTTCTAGGTTGATGACGTAGAATGGTTGCACTCGGCAATCAGCTGGCGCTACCTGTAGCTATTTTTACCAAAACGCAACTCGAAAATTATTTTAGAGTTAAACAAAACCAATGAATTGCTTTGTAATTTTACTTAAAACACACTCAAACATACATGTGCAAACAAACTCTCTCTCTCACAGACTCACACACACCCCAACAGATCGGTGAGGATACACACGCCCGCACTGCGTGTGTGCATACATCACCCTCGTCATTCACTATTTCCTGTATTGATATCATAGATAGACGATTGATATGCAGTAGATTAACTGTAATACCTAGTGTGACCAGCAGAGGGAACTATCTAGGTATAGGACCATGGGATAGGGGGCATGAGGAAGAGAGGCAGGATGTTTTGGTGATGATGCATGGGATGTTGGTTCGTGCATTAAAGTTTGAGCACAAGCTCAGTGAATTAAAACCTCAATCTTTAAACTTTTATCTTTAAGACACGAATAACATTCCCTACTTTAGTTCACTAATACAACTTGAAGGAGTGAATGAAAACGAGTGTGTGAAGTTGGACAGCTGTTGTGTGTACATTGGCTGTTCACTCGTTATTGCGGTGCAATTCGAGACTGAATGAGTGCACTCGAACATGTCCACTATGGTTTCGGACACCACTACAAATGGCCGTCCCTTCAAATAATGCCCTATTTCAGGGTATAAGGGGTCGATTACAGATTCAGCCCCTGTCGTGGAGACTGAGCAGCCCAACACCTCGATTGAGACAGAGCAGTCTGTCAGGTGTGTGTGCCCACCCGCCGATCTGTTTGTGACTTGTGTAGGTGAGTTTGTGTGCACATGTATGTTTGAGTGTGTTTTAAGTACAATACAAAGCAATTCATTGGTTTTGTTTAACACTGAAACAATTTTCGAGTTGCATTGTGGTAAAAATAGCTACAGGTAGCGCCAGCTGATTGGCGAGTGCAACCATTCTACGTCATCAACCTAGAACGCAAACAAAATGGCGCCGCCCATGGTCCAAATATAAAATCTATTTTTTAAATAACGTAGATCTTTCATGGGTTTTCTACTACATAATTCAGTAAGAGACATAATTTATGTTATATTAAGCCATACAAGTCTCAACACCAGGGGATCCCTTTAAGATATCAATGTGTCGTCATAAGCCACAGGGCTCTTTGTGCATGTTGTCTAAGCATTTATTTTTTTGTTGCTCTCATAGAATTGTTTCCCATTTACATGCATTATATGACTGGCACACAGCAACGGTTGGAGTTAAAAATCTTAATTTGTGTTCAACTGAAGAAACAGACTCCTACGTTGGATGCACTGGGGGAAAGCAGATAAACATCAAATTTTCATTTTTGGGTGAACTATCCCTTTAAGCAAAAAGAATACTAACTTAATATGGGGAAGGCAATGCCAAAGAGGAAAACAGCAACCCCTCCTAAAACGGACAGAAGAAGGTAGCTGGAGCCCAAAATTGCAGCCAGGGAGAGCGATGGATGATTCCTCCGGAATCGTCGGATTACTGCCTTGTTTTCAGCTGCCCAGACAAATCCCAAAAAAAGAAGGATCACAATTGTTGCCCCAAGGATCAGCTGCAGTGGTTGGAAATACCTGGCACAATTAGACACAAGAAATATTTCTTGTTTCTTTTAACTTAAATTGTTTATTAACATTTTAATTTTAGTAATAATCACAATAAAACTTATTGTGTTTTATTTTTATGTAGACCTAAGTTTGTACATAGATGAATTGTTATGTCAGTTTTAGTCAACATCACAAGCCAATATTTTAGCCTACATCAAAGGGAAATCTTATGAGCCACTGAAAGTGTAAGTAAAAATGTATCTTAATCTGGAATGAGTGTAGGCTATGAGAAGTGTTTGAAAATATTTGATCACTGCTTTTTAATATAGCTAACTAATATATATAAACTGTCTATGTGAACAAAACAACGTCTTAATAAACCTGTCAAAGCCATTGAAACACATTATCATAATCACTCCAAACAAAGAAGTCAATGTTTGTAACGCAACAATGGCCTGAACCTTTTTAAGTCACACTACAAATGACTTAATTATAAGTATTTTTTAAAAAACGCATTCAATACAGAGCATAACACAAATGTGGTTACCTGGTTAAGGGTTTTAAAAGAACACTGAATAGGTCTGAATGAACGTACACGTCACTGGTGTTTCCTTACCCGACTATAACCAAAAATGCCACGGCGAAGGCAAAATAGTTCGACTGGTAATACAGAAGGTTGTTAATGATTCGGTTATTCCACCGCTCCAAGTTACGAACATCTGGCACAGAGAATCGGGCCGAACCCAGCAGAAAATCGTCCAGGGTTCTGAAAGGCGGAGGCTGAACGTCCACCATCTTTGACACTTTTGGTGACTACATTTACCAGCATGCATTGTAACCCACGGGACTAAAAATACAGGGGAAACAAAGCTGTCGAATACAAAAACAAACAAACAAATAAATAAAACGCGCTGGGGAATAACAAACAAATAAAATAAATGAATAACATCACTGATACATATAATTTGCAGTTCAACATTTTTTTTACATTCATTTATACTTAATATATGTCGTATTCTAACCTTTAAAAAATGCTTTTTTTCCTTTCTTTTTTTACATCAAACGTGAATTTGTGTATATTGTTGTGTTTTAACTCTAATCGGCATTTTAGAAATGAAACTACAACCAAATAAACTTTATTTTTATTTATTTTTTTTCCTTTCTTTTTTTAATCAGCTCAGAAGGATAGCGGTATATCGATAAAACATAAAACTACTTTCTGGTGTACAAAAAATAAGCATATTTTGATTGGGTCACTATGCTTGCAAAATCACACTAAATTATACTAATAAGTGTGTATTTATAAGGCTATATCATTTTATATATATTTTATATAAATATGTAGCCTATATAAGACATATTATGAAATATTTTTTAAATTGTCACTTAATTTTGACTTGATAGCAGTATCAATTGTGCTAGTAAACTTATGTTTTGAAAATGATTGGGACATATAACATTTAAATGAACAATAGTGCACATAGTTCTACAAATGAACTGTTTAAAATATTAATTTGTTACATAGTGGTGGTCAGAATTATTGGCACCCTTGGTAAATATGATCAAATATAACTGTAAAATATAACTGTATAAATATAACTGTTTGCACCAAACCCATCTGGTGGGTTTGCTGTGAAAAAGCTTTTTTTTTATAGTTTCTTCTGACCATAGAACCAGGTCCCTTTTGAATGCTGTGTCTGACAACTGAATACCTGTATGCTGGAGTTTGTTCCTGGATGAGCAAGAAGGAGTTTTCTTCAAACCCTCCCAAACAACATGTGGTGATGTAGGAGTTGTTTGATTTTTTAAGGCTTTCTGACCCCAAGATTTAACTAATCTCTGCAATTCTCCATTTGTGATCCTTGGAGAGTCTTTGGCATCTCTAACTCTCCTCCTCGCCGAGCATTAAGACATTATAGACACACGTCCTCTTCCAGGCAGATTTGTAACATCTTTAGAAGACTGGAACTTCTTAATTATTGCACTGATAGTGGAAATGGGGATTTTCAATACTTAAGCTATTATCCTGCAGCCACTTTTTTGTGAAGCTCATCAATCTTTTGCTGCACATCAGAACTATATTCTTTGGTTTTACTCATTGTGATGAATGATAAAGGAAATGTGGCCTTTGTGATTTCTCATATTTATACTCCTGTGAAACAAGACATCATAGTTAAACAATTTCATGTTTCTAGTCACCCTGTTGTGCTAAATAATTTAAATACTATTGTGATTATATTGATATATTTTACTCAAAGAAAAAAAAGGGGGGGGTGCCAGTCATTTTGGCCAACGTATTTTGGAGAAAAACATTTCATAATGTGATTCCATTCTTTTACTTCAATGAAAGGTTTTTACAGCCATCTTTGAAAATATTTACCAGGGGTGCCAATAATTCTGACCACATCTGTATAAAGTTATTAACTGTAAGACTGAAAAAACTAGTATATGCCGAAATGTCTGAATGAAGAACAAGGACTCTCTGAGAAAATAAAGGAAATTAACATCTGAACTGTACCTCACACAGCACTGGAGACGCAAGTCTCACCTCACTATCAGCTAATCTACATCTTTCCCTTTTGACCCACTCTCCCCCAATTCCTTCCCACTTTCATGCTGAGATCACTGAAAATACACCACAGAATCTCTATATTACAATGTTAATCCACACGATACAGTATTATATGTGTTTAATATCATTTGAAATGTTTCAGTGCGACTGGTACAAATATCTCAACTCCACAGAAGTTAACCAAAAGATAATCAATGTTTTAAGAGTTTAAAGATATCTTGTCTTAGTTTGGTGGGTGTGGCTTTCAGCCATTTGGCCTTTACATCAATACAAGTCTTGATCAATGCAAATTCCCATTGTGCACTCGTGTTTACATTTGAAAGAGTTTGTGCATTTGTTTCTGGGTATTTAAGGAAATGTTGCAAAGAGCTCAGGGCTTGACACTTTAAACCGGTCAGCCCGTAATGCTGGATGTCTCAAGATAGCCAGCATTATGTAGTTTTCAGAAGTCAGGTATATATTTCATTCTTTACTTCAGAGTATTTGATGTTATATATGGATTACCTTTGAATTGACTATGTAATTGGCTTTATACATTTACCTGACTGTTAAATAAATTGTTACACTTTTATTGATTCTGACTTGCTCTGGAATTATTCAGGTTGGGTATAATTTCAACAATGGGTTAAACGGAATAATTAAATGTGAACTTAAACTATTAAAAATGAATGACCAAATAACCAATTGGCATTCTAACCCAAATTCTAAATTATCAATAAATGGAGTCAGATAACGAGGGATTGGAATAAAATCCCCTTTTCCCCCGCTGAAAAGACGAACGCGCAGCGACCTTCACCCGCCGATCGTTGGCCTCCATTGGGACGATTTGGGCGGCCTTACATCACCCATACAAAAGTTTCTTATCATGTTAGTAATTCAGACTCCATCTTTCAGTTGAAGTTATAGAATTTGCAGTTAACCCATCAGAAATGCATGAAGCATGTTTCCCCAGAATTATATTATTCATACAGTATGTTCAAAGTTTTAAGAATTTTTAGACTTTGTGCACACAAGGCCACACCCAACAAATATTTCAGATCTAAAGCTGACCTGTGCAAGGTTTGGAGAAGAACATTTTTAACGGTGGAACAGAAGCAATCAAAATCTAAATCAGATGTATAGGGCTGACTAGTTTAGGGCAAAAAAAGAATATTTGGCAAAACAGTAGAAATACAATAGGGCTCCGGGGCCATACTAACATCTCTAAAACAATACAGGCCCATGCATCAATCATCAAAATCTTTATTGAGACAGGTTACATATACATATACATATTCTCTTATTCTTAGAAGAGATATATAAATAAATACTCCATCAAAAAAACTACAAGACATCACACAAAGAGTGTGATAGAGAGCATAGGAAAATTACCATTACCAAACTGGAGAGATTAAGGAGCATTACAGTTGAATATCAACTTTTTTTTTTTAGAGTGTCTCTTTTGACTGCACATTGTGAATTGGAGATGAATTCATTTCAGTTGATCAGTAAAGAATGCAGGAGAGGCTATGTAAGAATGGAAAAGATTAACAACTTCAGAAGATCTAAAGCAAACTAAGTGATATTAAAACAATATTATGCAGATATTAAATATCAGTGATATTACAATCTAAATATGAAGGATTTCAAAATTAATTTTCAATGATTATTTGGGTCTTCTTGCAACTTTGTGATAATACCCGAAATATCTCCAACTGATTAGTGCGGCTAAATGAAAAGGACATTTAGCACACATTTATACAAGTATATATTTGTCTTTGTAACAAGTGTTCAAACAGTCCTGTGTGAACTTGACGAAAATCTTTGGGTGACAATTTTCCCTTTGCAACAAGAGAAAATACAATTCATAAATAATACAAATAACTTACTGCTTTCACCTGAGTGGCCATTTGATAGAGAAGTGCAGGGTTGACTATTTTTATAGGCCAACCCAGAAGTTAGCATCACCCTCAAAAACTCAGTGATTTTTTTCCCATTGGCTTTTGGATTATTACAGAAAATAAGGTCTGTGACAAACAATAGTTTATGATTCTTACATGTTTTGTTTATCGTGATAATCTTGAACAACTTTTATGAAGTCAAAAGCTAAATATAGGCTTTAATTGAACTACAACAATCTCTATAACTATAACTCTTTCAGTCTATGTTTAAAAACATTTTCCCTGAAAGTTCGAGTTATAATAGTTTGCATGAGTGAAATCTTGAACGCAACAGGCTCTGGAAGCTGACTAGTGAGTAGATGAGTTTACTTGTTGATGACGTTTAATGTCCCAGACAACCTCTGTAGTGCCATTTAGCCACATCGCAAGCGCTTTTACAAGACAAATAAAAGCTTAAAAGAAAATTCACAAGAAGGTATAGATGATATATGTTATATCATAGAATATAAGGGGAAAATATCTTGAATTTGTTTTCACCAGACCTTATTTCAAACATTTTACCAAAAAAAAAAACATTCAAAAAACCAATTGAATTCAGGATGATAGATCCAGTGCTACAATGCTAACTCATTTCCTGATTTTGGCCTACAAAAATATGTCATCCCTGCAACACTATAGAGGATAGAGAGGATTTAGGAATATCCCCTGTCTCTGGAGGGTATTGTAAACTATGATGAGGATCCTACACAATCCTCTCTTATTCACAGTCTATAATATTACAGTCTCAACCGAAACACATTGGTTTTACTGATACTGTCCATAACCACGTGTCTCCTGGCCTTCTTTCGGGGGAAGCTGACTCGGGTCCTCCACAAAAGGGTTTGCTATAGATGAAGAGAGAATGCAGATAGTGAACACCTCTGAAGCAGCTACAACAAAACTAATAACATTTTCAATACAAAATATTTATGTAATTAAAATAATGTAGTTTTAAAATATGTAAATATTGTGGCCATGAATTCAGAATTCATTACCAAAATTAGTTTTAGGTAAATTATGGCCATGTTGTACTAATGTGTTCCCGTTTGTAGTTAAATTGGTACATTGCCATTGAATTAGTACAATCTTGCCATGATTTACACAAATGAATAAAACATGGCAACAAATTAAAAATGTCTTCAGAATGAATGTTTAATTTCTTCCAGCACGAGGCAAGGAATGTGTTTCGGATACACTTTGTGTAAAAAATTGTAACGACATGATAGAATTTGTATGCGTGAGGTACACAATTCCTTTAAAGTTTATCTACTCTCTGAATCACTTAAACCTACACTTTAAAAGGGGTTTTTCAAAGCGATGCAGTAGAAGAACCATTTCAGTGTTCCCTAATTACTTTTATTTAAGTGCCCCTATTATGCTATTTTAAAGGTTCCTAATTTTGCTTTGGAAGTCTCCTATACAAATCGGTTTATGTGCATCCAAAAAGTCCTTGTTTTCTGAAAACGGTTTGTTCGAAAATTCAGTCTCTCTTCTTTTCTTACAGCGTATGTCTGAAACTAAACACCTACCTGAACTTCAGCTCCGGAGGCTTCCTCAGCGCTTGATAAACACAGTAGTTTCCATTTTTCCTTATCAATTCAAATGCGAATCCTCATTCTTTTGAAATGCATGCAAAGTTGATTCACATCCTCTTAACTCAACAACACAAACCAAACTCTTTCAGGCCTCAGCTTCAACTAAAACATTTGAGGTCAGTCAGAGTAGATGTTAGGCAGCAAATAAAAAGCATATCTGGCATTATGCAGATTTGTTCTATTGTTATGTAGTTATGTAATGGGAAGTGAGACCTGATTTGCTGACATCTCATTTCAGCAGGTCAGAATCAGTTCTGAATCAGTTTTTTTTTGGTAGACACACATTTATTTGTGGTGCATCTTTAAAACTTTTACATTAAAAAACAAACAGCTATATTACACACTACATGAAAGTAGGCTGTTTTTTTTTTTTTTTTTTTTTTTTGTTTTTACAAAATAGGGGCACTTTAACAGTTCTTAAAAAACTTTTTATTTTTAGTGAGAAGAATACATTTTAACTGTAAATAAACTTTTGTTTATGGAAATGTTTCATGGATGTTAAAGGTTAATCATGTAGCCATCTGTGTCAAAAAAGGGCCTTTCATTTTAAGACATTTGTCTGACATTTGTAACTCACGATTCTGAAACTGCTGTGCTGTATATCTAGTAAGAAGGATCCCAAAGCCCTCGATTAGTGCAAGCAGAATTCCCCCCATCATTGCAGAGCCCACCATGGCTAGGGGACCACCTGAAATACAAACACATTTTTATCATGACAACTCTATGAAGATATTTATCGTAATGGATATGTCACTGTTAATGTATTTGCATTAGCAAATACAGGAACTTGCTACTGCCAATCCATAGCTGATACGCCAATACACTGCTGCGAGTAAGACAAATAGCATACATCAATAACCCATAGCAGATCTATATAGGTGGAGCTGGGGAAAGTGAAGGGTTTTAGAGGAACTCTGAAGTGTGCTGCAAACTGCTATAATGCATGTAACCAGCTATTTAAAGGGGTACTTCAGCGCTGGGAAAATTAATCTGTATTTAAACTGGGTCATTAATGTAGTAGAAATGTGAAGAAAATTTTTTTTAGTGCTTTCTAAACAGACAGAAAAGACAGAAAATGTATTATTGTCTCATGGGGACGAAAGACAACAATTTCCAGAATGCTTCGCTGCCCTACGAGGCCACTCCCAAAGCCACCGCTACTAGATTACTGAATCACTGATCACTCTCCCACCGCGACCGCGTTCATTTTCAAATCAGTTCAGTTAGAGTACACACTACAATTAAAAACTGAACGTGTCTGTTCAATATGTGATTTAGCCGCTGAGGAAGTGTCAGCACAAACGCAGCAGGAGTCAAATTACATACATTCCAGATGAGCTGAATGAGCTCTCGTGATGAGAGCTGAGGTAAACGCTACGGCACTCGAGGCATAGATTCTCAGCGCGTGTGCAGTCTGGGGGTTTTTCAGTTCATGCCTTTGGAAGCTTAACTTTCATAGGAATTAGTTTGAGAAGTTGAACAAATCTTTACAAATCTAAGACTTTACAAATTTAGTAAATCACGCTGCATAGTTAATTTAAATACATCCCATAAATTGTGTGTCTGAAAGGGAAATGCCTACAAATGCATTTGCAATAAGGTCAGCCGCAAAAATAACCCTGTTCATGCCAGAGTTAATTTTGCACTGCAAAAAACTGTTAATAAGTCTGGCACGTGTTTTTTCAGTTTTCATACGTCCTAGCAAAGAGACACATGTTTCTGTGTGAGTTTGTTGTTTACTGAAAGATTTGAAAGTCTGATAGTGTGTGATTCCCAGACTTACCTTTGTAACCATTTCTGTATGGTGTCTGAATCTGATGTTTTAAAATCTATTCAGATATTCCGGTGGTCACATTGTTATTGTATTGTGCAGTCACAATACAATTTTTCTGAAATTGTGTTGGGCAAAAAAAAGGTCCATCGTCCATTACTAGTGTAGCTATCTACTCACACAAAAGTCACTTTCAAACCATGCAGCTTTCTGTTGGTCAACATGGTGAAATCATGTGACCAACTTCAACATAAAGTAAAATCTGTGTGGCAAAATATTTCACCCTGATGGGAAATTCTCAATTGCACAGACTCCTATTACGATGACTGGATTTTCCCTGCCAAAATTTGCTGAACAATGGTAAATGTGACTGCGACATTATTTCTGTCAGGACCACTATCGTACTAAGGGATTAAACCGAAAAGAAACAACATAATGTATTGCAAATATCATTAATGTCCATATTTAATGTACAACATAATTTGTGAATTAAGTCGGATTGAAGGGGAATCCTGACTGACGAGAGAAGGAACTGGGGATGAAGGAGGGTAAATGAGCTGTGGATGAATTTGAAGGAGCTTATATATGTATGGTGATAGACATCATATTCCTATAGTTAGACGTATATCAGGTGACAGTCAGCTGATGCGAGCTTGACTAACGTGACCTGCCAGAACTAGCACTAAGCTTGATATGGGAGAATACTGATAATAGAATAATGACCACCTTACTGCATGCAACGTACAACTGCGTGCAATGTGCAACTTACTGCGTGCAGCCAGTATAGCTCCAGTCATGGCTCCACTGGTGATGGAGTTCCAAGGGTCTTCCTTACCCCGTAAACGCACAAGACCACAGTCTATGGTGGAAAAGAGTCCACCCCACACTGCAAAACTACCTGCAAGAGAAACAGAACCCATAGCAAAATTTATACTGAATCACTGTTATACAAAATGATACATAGTCAAAAGCATTATTCGCAGGGGATTAGTATTATAAGGCACTCTGTGATTTAGAAATTACTCCCCCACATCTGAGTTTTGCGTGGCGCATTTGCACGGGATAAGCAAAGCCTGTGATTTTACTCGAATTTACTGACATATGATGTCAAGACTTCTGTTCGTTATATATATAGCTGTATGAAATCATAAACAGGCTTCGATATCGTTTTGATTATTTTATAGTAATAAATAAACATAATTTTGTTCAGTTAGATAAAAGAATAACAACATGAACTGAGCACAGACTCAGACTCTAGTTGATGCTAGAGGCAGGAGTCAAAATTCATTCATCACAAGTGAGAAGCTGACATACGGCAGATGATTCAGTTTCAATGCTAAATGTAAAATTTTTACTTTACAAATTAAAGGCACGACTGATTCGCACAGGATTAAGATCACAGACATTCTCTGCAATTATTACAAATCATCAGAGGTCCCCAGATAATACTAGTCCCGTGCGAATAGGGCTATAGTGGTTTTACACTCACCAAAAGGTTTATTAGGAACACCTGTTCAATTTCTCATTAATGCAATTATCTAATCAACCAATCGCATGGCAGTTGCTTCAATGTATTTAGGGGTGTGGTCCTGGTCAAGACAATCTCCTGAACTCCAAACTGAATGTCAGAATGGGAAAGAAAGGTGATTTAAGTATTTTTGAGCGTGGCATGGTTGTTGGCGCCAGACGGGCCGGTCTGAGTATTTTACAATCTGCTCAGTTACTGGGATTTTCACGCACAACCATTTCTAGGGTTTACAAAGAATGGTGTGAAAAGGGAAAAACATCCAGTATGCAGCAGTCCTGTGGGCGAAAATGCCTTGTTGATGCTAGAGGTCAGAGGAGAATGGGGCAACTTATTGAAGCTGATAGAAGAGCAACTTTGACTGAAATAACCACTCGTTACAACCGAGGTACGCAGCAAAGCATTTGTGAAGCCACAACAAGCACAACCTTGAGGCGGATGGACTACAACAGCAGAAGACCCCACCGGGTACCACTCATCTCCACTACAAATACAATGAAGAGGCTTCTGGTCTGATGAGTCTCGATTTCTGTTGAGACATTCAGATGGTAGAGTCAGAATTTGGCGTAAACAGAATGAGAACATGGATCCATCATGCCTTGTTACCACTATGCAGGCTGGAGGTGGTGGTGTAATGGTGTGGGGGATGTTTTCTTGGCACACTTTAGGCCCCTTAGTGCCAACTGGGCATCGTTTAAATGCCATGGCCTACCCGAGTATTGTTTCTGACCATGTCCATTCCTTTATGACCACCATGTACCCATCCTCTGATGGCTACTTCCAGCAGGATAATGCACCATGTCACAAAGCTTGAATCATTTCAAATTGGTTTCTAGAACATGACAATGAGTTCACTGTACTAAAATGGCCCCAACAGTAGGCCCCCACACTAGGACAAAATGTACCTAGTGTACTAGTAGGTCCAAAGCAGACCAGCTAGCCAAAAGGCATCTGAATCTACCAAATATCACCTAAATCCTCTTTTTTTCTTCATCTTGCTTTTAGTATCTGTGTCGGGGAGCCTCTAACTCAATCTGTTCCATAATATTGAGTGCAGATATCGCTTAGTGTGCAGAGTGCAGATAGCGCACCAACAAAAGCTTAGATGATGTATTTAAGGATGTTCAAGGAATCAAAATCAGCCTGGAATTTACTCAAGACAAAGTTGACAAAATGGCTAAAGCACAAGAGGAAATGAATAAGTTGAAGAAGCTTGAAACAGAAATACTTAAATCAAAGGAGGAGTTGGACAAGATGGTTACAAAGCTGGATTTTATTGAGAACCAGTCACGAAGAAACAACTTTATAGTGGATGGCATTCCTAAGGAAAGAGGAGAGAGCTGGGATGTATCCGAGAAGAAAATCAAGGATATGTTGGTCAGCAAAATGGGTCTAAATAACAACAATATTGAAATTGAACGGGCCCACAGGATTGGACTGTATCAGGAGGGTGGAAGACCCAGACAGATAATCGTCAAACTCCTGCGATTCAAGGACAAGCAGACCATTTTATCCTCTGCAAAGAAATTAAAAGGCACACGTATTTATATAAATGAGGACTTTTCTGAGGCTGTAATGAAGAAAAGAAAAGAACTGCTACCCAAGCTGTGAGCTGCCCGGCAAAGAGGAGAAATAGCCACTCTGAAATATGATAAACTGGTCATAAAATCCAAGAGTGGAGGAGCCTAGTTAGAAGTATGTAAACATTCATTCTTTTGTTTTGCTTACTTGTATATTTGTCTGTTTTTATTTGTAATTTAGATCATGGCTATTGACTTGTGTCATTTAGCTTTTCCAATTAAGGGTATTACAATAGCGCACTTGAATATCTGCAGTTTGAGATACAAAACTAATGATATATATCAGATTTTGCAGTCCAATAGTATTGAAATCCTAGCTTTATCTGAAACACACTTAGATTTTAGCTTCACGGATGCTGATGTGAAGATAGATGGTTACAGATTGTTTAGGAGGGACAGAAATAGACATGGTGGTGGTGTAGCATTCTATGTTAAGGATAACATCCCAGTTAATGTTCGAAATGACTTCATATGGCAGAACATTGAAGCATTATGGGTACAAGTTCATATACCACACATAAAGCCTATCTTAGTTGGGTGTGTATATAGACCTCCCAGTGCCAATACTCTTATTGGATAACATATGTGAAATGTTTGATGCTATTTGTGATCAAAACAGAGAGATATTTATTTTAGGTGATTTTAACATTGACTGGCTGTCGCTGCAATATGTGGCCTAAAAGAAATCATAACTCAACCCACTATGCAACAAGTACATTGGTTTCATCTGCAACATGTATAGATCATATATTTACAAATGCTTTTGAACAATGCTCCAAAGCAGTCTCTGTGCCCACTGGTTGTAGTGACCATAATATCATAAGAGTCACAAGGAAAACTAAATTGCCTAAAGGAGGCTGTAAAATAATTCATAAAAGAACTTACAGATATTTCAACCAAGAGCAGTATGTGGGTGAAATTCAAGGTGTGGACTGGTCAGAAGTGTATGAAGACCGTGACCCTGACTCAGCCCTTAATAAGTTTATGGACATACTAATGAAAATAGTTGACAAGCATGCTCCTCTCAGAAAAAGAGCTGTGAGAAATAAAAGTGCCCCTTGGTTGGACAAAATTCTTAAAAATGTAATGCTGTCTAGAGATAACGCTAAAATAAAAGCTAACATTTCTTGCGAACTAGTTGATCAAAAACAATATAGAACTCTCAGAAATAAAGTAGTTAAAATGAATAGAATGAAGAAAAAAGAGTACTTTTAAGAAAAGATTAATGAATGCAAAAAATGATGGTAAAAAATGATGGAACACTTTAAATCAAATAATGGGCAGGAGTAAGTACTCAGCTGCTTCATATGTTGAAAATGATGGAGTGTTCATCACAGATCCAGAGGGAATTGCTAATTATTTTAACAATTATTTTATTAGTAAGGTAGAGAAATTTAGATCTGGTATGAGTCCAAATATCTCAGCATCTTATGATGCAATATTAAGTAAGATAATGAGTGAGAAGAACCATTCTGTCACTTTCTCATTCAGTCAAGTTGACAGAGGTTCTGTTGGAAAAATTCTTGCAGCTCTTCCTGATGGAAAGGCATCAGGCATGGACCATTTGGACTCCAGGCTTATCAGGGTGGCAGCTGAAGCTCTGTCCTTTCCCATTGCTCATTTGGTCAATTTATGTTTGTTGCAGGGCGTATTTCCTGAGAAATGGAAGGAGGCTAAAATTATACCACTGCCTAAAAATAAAAGAGCCACATTTACAGGACAGAATAGCCGACCTATCAGTCTATTACCTTTACTCAGCAAAGTCATGGAAAAGATTGCTTTTGAACAAGTTTTTAAATATTTTTTTTCTAATAGTTTGATTACAAAATATCAGCATGCATATCGGGAGGGTCACTCCACATGTACTGCTTTAACTCATATGACCGACAACTGGTTAGAAGAAATAGATGCAAACAGATTAGTAGGAGCAGTGATGTTGGACTTCAGTGCAGCGTTTGACCTGATAGATCACAAAATACTGCTTCAAAAATTAGAATGTTATGGTTTTACACCTTCGTCTCTGTCATGGATGGCGAGTTACCTATTCAATAGGAAGCAGCATGTGTTCTTTAATGGTCAATATTCATCTACTAAGACAATACATTGTGGTGTGCCCAGGGTAGCTGCCTTGGGCCTTTGCTATACTTGATCTTTACAAATGATTTACCTTTTATCGTGAAACATTCAACTATTATTACTAAACATTATGTATGCAGATGATTCCACACTGTACTGTTCTGCAAAAAATCCTCATGATGTTTCATATCTATTAAATCATGATTTGCAGAATATAAGCAAGTGGGTAAAAGATAACAAATTAGTTTTAAATGTAGACAAATCAACATCTATGTTTTTCTGGAAAAGATTGAAATTTACTACCCAGCCATCTTTGAACTTGTCAGTCAATGGGCTGCAGCTAAGACAAGTGACGCAAGCCAGGTTACTGGGCGTCACCTTGGATTCTTACTTGTCTTTTTCAGCTCATATTGATGGAATGATAGCTAAAATGGGGAAGGGTATTGCAATGTCCAGAAAATGTATGTCATATATTCCTATGTCCATTGCTAGACAGGTGGTCCAGTCTCTTGTTTTGTGCCATTTAGAAAACTGTCCAATTATATGGTCGTCTACATCACTAAAACATTCAAGTGGCACAAAATAGGGCGGCAAGGACTGTCCTCCAGTGTTCTTTAAAAAATGTGGCCTTGATGCATAAACGTCTTTCTTGGCTCACAGTTGACGACAAAATTAAATTACGATTACTTTTAATGTTGTGGAATGCAGTATTTATGAAACAGCCACAGTTTCTCTCTGAGCAGTTTGTTTTTGTAGGAAGCGGACACCTACACGCCACCAGGCAGGCACTAGGTGGTGATATAAAACTTCCGCTTCCCAGGACAAATTTTTTGAAACGCACATCACTTTACAGAGCAATATCTATTTGGAATAGACTTTCTATCTCATTACGCAGAATTCAGAACAAATACAAATTTAAGAGGACAGTAACCAAGGAACTGCTGCAAATAATCTAGTGCCAGCTGTAAATTGTCTTTTTTTCGTTCTTTTTTTCTCTCTCTCTCTTCTCTCTGAATGTAAGCGCAATGTTTGAATTATTTTTATTGTAATTTGTGTTGATTATTGTTTTGTGTGATTTTATGTTGTGAATAATTTTAAAAGAGGACCCCAGGAAGATTAGCTGCCATTAAATGGGCCGCTAATGGGGATCCTAATAAAATAATAAAAAACAAAAATCATTCACCAGATCTCAAACCAATAGAGCATCTTTGGGATGTGGTGGAACGGGAGCTTTGTGCCCTGGATGTGTATCCCACAAATCTCCATCAACTGCAATATGCTATCCTATCAATATGGGCAAACATTTCTAAAGAATGCTTTCAGCACCTTGTTGAATCAATGCCACGTAGAATTATGGCAGTTCTGAAGGCGAAAGGGGGTCAAACACAATATTAGTATGTTCCTAATAATCCTTTAGGTGAGTGTATTTCGCACAATATCAGACCAAGAAACACTAACACAAGATTTTTCTGGAACATTACCTCCAATTTGTGGTGCTCTTACTCTCACAGCATTTGCGCTCCCTCTTAGCCTGTGTCGTACACCCTATAGAAACAGAAGATGTTTATTAGTAGTAACTGTATTGTATTGTGTATTAGTAATGGTAATTGCTCAGTTGTTTCATTGGTGTCAGTAAAGCATACCACAGGTGCATTCCGAAAGCCTTTAACTGACTGGAACACCCCTCCTCCAATTGCCCCCATGGTAAATGCACCCCCACAGTCATCAACTATCCTCCATGGACTAAGAAAAGATGAAGAGCTGTGTTATTAAGTTATTAAGTTAAGTAGTTGAAGCATGAATTTCTAAGGCGTCTAAAATACCAACATGATCAAAACTGCTGAGAACCCTGTTGTACACAATCTTCTACCTGCATAATATTACTCCAAAAATGTCCCCCTTCAGGTCTTTTTGCTGTAGAGGGTAAATATGAAGCAACTTAAGTTTACTTGATTATCCATACTGTCTTTTAAATATACACAAATCATAATCATAACGAATATATATGATTTGATATATGTTTTTCCCACCACAATAAAAAACAAATAATTTAAATATCATATGCCAGACATTATTGAGAGATATAGCGTGATAACTGATATGTGTATAAGTAGTCTGTTATATTGTTATAAAGATTGTTATATCTCATTGATTTACACCAAATGTGCATATTTGCGTTCTGTTTAGGCCTCTGAATGTAACTGAGATTTCCTTCTTGACTATGTTCTCACATAACAAACTATATATGAGCCATAAAAGCCTGTTATACGGAACATAAAAACACACAAAAAATGTTATTTTATATTTATCTAAGAGTTCAATACAAAAGTTCACGATTATTTTCCTGACTTTACAGGGATTATTATTTTTAATAGGTACTAAACAAAGAGGAGATGTCTGATATTATTATATGTCTTTACAAGGATGAATCTATATTTATATATCTATAGCATATATCTGTATTTTGTCAACAAACTTAATACTAAACAAAAGTCAAAGCTGCCAGTGAAGGAAAATTGTTCCTCCTCAGTTCTGAGATGATATCCCACATCATGATAGCATGTTTATCAAACACTCGGTGTAATGTGTCAACAGTGTGTGTGAACTGTTACAGTAGGCTATATATATAATGAAAGCTGAGACAAACCAATGTAGCCTACAACACGAAAACAAATGAAAATCTAAACTGCTTCAAATAACAGCTATTTCCTGTCATGACCTGAAATGCGGACCCGTCAGAAGTGAAGACTATTATATACTTTACCAGGGTTCACGGGCATATTCCTCCATGATAGACTGCTTACGTCAGAGCGGTTACGTAATTTTTCCGTGACAGAAGGTTCAGTTTAGAACCAATGAACTAGGGCCTGATGTCTGAACGTTGCGTACGCAGAAAAACACACAATTTTCCAAAGGGGAAAATTTTGTCGGGATTTATACAAAAGAAAAGAGCCGTGGAGACAGCGAGTGAAGTAAACATAATGATTTTAAACTGTTTTAATTTTGATACACATTATCCAGAAGTTAAACAAATGGTAGGCTACATTTTATAGGCTTTAAACATGGCATCACGTGGATTGGAATATGCATGTGAAAATGATATACAAATGATGACATGCATAGGCGTTGTAAACTATTGAAATTAAGACATTTCATAATAGGCATATTTAATATGCAGATGAAACCTGCAAACACAACAAATGCAAATAAGCATAAATAAATATAATGATTAAATGTGCGATGAGATAAGGCTAAATGGGGGAATTAAAAATATTTTTAATATAAGGAAATGCGGGTTTATTCATTTGCGTGTTCATTAATTTATTGTTTTTGCAGGTTTCAATAATTTAACAAAGCACCAGACATATGAATGCAATGTTCCTCGCCAATCAAATAGGTATATTCTATTATCAGTTAACAATTTCACAGATTCCTTATAAATTGATTCCTTATAAAGTCTAAAAATAGTTTAGAGCGCATATATAGTCGCTTAGCGATGACGTTGTAAACGTCTAATAGGCCGTCAGATGGCAATGTTTATTTGTTTTCACATGTCTATAGTTTTAAATACCACCCTACATTTTAAATGATGAATAAATAAAGGACTTAGATATAGATGTTATCATTACAAACGCTTCTATATAAATACCGTATAACTATAATTTAAATAGTCTTTATTTAGTGCCTCGCCACCTCAATGCAAGTCATTCAGGGGCAAAATAAACTGGTAGCTGTAGTTGTCAATCTTATCCGGGCGAGGGCGAAGGTGTTACGACCCGTGTTGCAACTTGTCAAGAAAGTTTAGGTCGCCCTTGTAGCGCATAATGTCGGGGAGATCATGTTCTTCAGCTGTCAGTTGAATTCTCCAAGATCATTTGCGTGAAATCATGCTGTGCGTTCTGACCAGAACTGCGGTAAGTGATGGTTAATCCTAATGTACTACATTAACAATAACTTTAACAGTTAACAGTTAATTTACCAATAGTAGCTGTAATGTATTTTTGATGTGCTGCGCGTTTGTTTTTATCCATCGCTTGTATTTTTGGATCATATTGTACGCATTTGTTGTGCGTCATTTCGTCGTTACATACGAGTATGCTATCTAAAAACATGACGAACGAACAATGACATGTTGAGAGATGACCCACACAATTAGAGGACAAATCAGCTGCAAAATGTCAAGGAGCTCAAGGAGCTGTGTTGTCAGAAAATACGGATGCCACTGCATGCTTTGATCGCCGATCAACATTATGTTCAAGCCAAGGTTAGTGAGGCTAACGTTGTTTGTAAACAGCGAAAAACTGAAAGGTCGTCGTGAAAAACAAAAACAGTTTTTAATACCAGAAGTCTCCTTTCATACCATTGTTATATATTTTTTTATTAAGAGACAGAATTTGCCTTTGAAAACATTTTAAAGTAACATAAAACACAGTGAATTTATAAGATACTTTAATTGAATGCATTCATTGCACACTAACTAGCACAATAGCGCATGACGCCTAACCTGCAGAATATTAAATTAATAGTACTATTTTATGGGCCGTGCACAGACATTTAGGTGATCAAGTGAAAAATAAAGGGCACCCTCTCATAATTTGCCTAATAACAATTACACTACAGACTGTAAAACAGCATTACTGACAGAAAATAATATTTATAATTATACTATTATTTTAATATGCATTTCCACTGCAATTGCAGTTGCATGATGTAATGAAATTAGTGTTTAAAATGTAAGCGGGTCACACTGTATATTAGGTGTCCTTAACTATTATGTATAGTTACTATTATTACTATACATCAAAAAAAAAAAAAAAAAAAAAACAATGTACTGATTGTGTTCATATTGTATTACGAAACATTTTTGCTATTGAGGTGGTGTGGGATACTGGTAAGGTTAGGGACAGTTTTGGTGGTATGTGTAAGTTTAAAGGTAGGTTAAAAGGTAACAGTAAAAGACACCTAATATAAAGTGGGACCGAAATAAATATATATATATATATATATATATATATATATATATATATATATATATATATATATATATATATATATATATATAATGAAATGATACTTTTCTATATGATACTTATATGAAACTGAAACCGCCAGTAGGTGGCAGCAAGTCTTAAACGGGTCATGAACTGTTTTAATATACTGTTGTCTGAGGTCTTCTTACGACGTTTGTGTGTTTTTTACATTCAAACACATAATAATGAATAAGTAATAGGCTATATTCTACCCTGTTTTTGAGCCTCTCTCATGGAACACTCGATTTTTATGGATGTGCTGCATTACTTGGAAGTAAATGCTCACTGCTATGATTGGATAAGCTTTGCATATTATAAAGAGTGAGTACATGTGAGGGATTGTTTTGAAAGATGTGGTAAATATGGGAAAAAGGCAACCGGAATGATGATTCACCCACAGTGCTCGCAAAGTGTCCAAACAAAAACATTAATTTATCTCTAATCCACCTGCAATTATTTGGAATGTTATTTTTTATTACTTGGTCTGCCTGATCGGTGGATATAACTGTACATCACTAACACACACACCAGAGTCCTGCACGGGTTCGGGTACCCACGGGTCAACCCACAAATTTTGCTGAAACGGGTGAAAAACATCCAACTGTGTTGGATACGAGTGCGGGTCGGGTCGGACAAGGGGGAAAACACAGGTCAAACACAGGTTTAAAACAGTCACGTGCAAACATAAAAATATATGCATATTTTTAGGAACACATCTACAAAAATATGTCTAGCCTGAATTTCAAGTTAATAAAATAATTTCAAAACAATATCAGGTTATTTGTGCTCACGCCCCCACGCCCTACCAGGATTCTCTCACTTTCAAAAAAATCACACAAGGCTTCAAGGGGGTCGCACTTCGGACGCGAAGCTCAGCGCCGGACGCGCACATTATATAGGCCATATACAGTTTTTAATCCACGTCTGACAGAAGAGCTGCACGATGTGTGCATCTTGTAGCACAGGGTGAAATCAGTATATTGGCACTCTGTGGCGCGGCAGGATTTTACACAACTGCATGAGTCGCCACGGACAGGCTCCGAATACCGCTGCCAGTGTGCGTACACTCATTGAAAATAATGTGTTCAATTTTAAAGACGTTGCGTGGTGCTGTAATTACTTTTTTATGATCTGGCAATAAATGTGTAGGCCTATATAATGTTATATGCTAAACTGATTTTATTTCGGGTGCGGGTCGGGTGTCGGTTTTATTTTAAGCAGGTTGGGTCGGGTGCAGATTTTAATTAGTGCTCCATGTCGGAAAACGGGTCGGATGTGGTTTAAAGCACCGCGGGTACGGGCGGGTGCAGATTTACAAAATCGGACCCGTGCAGGCTCTGACACACACACAAACCTCGCTGCAGAGTTAGAAAAATCAGTTAATCAGCATGATCAAAACTTCCACGATTTTATTTTTCCTTTAAATATCAAGTAAAGAAAGGAATGTTATTTCACTATTTAAGATTCAAAGCCTGCTGACAGGCTCACGTTTTGGTAGCCGGTCTGGAAAACACATAGGCTAGCCCCGGGACGTTGGGCATTGCAGGCCCTGGCACATACATGTCCGAGTCTGGTCACACAATGAACCAACATTATATATCATATTAGGAAGGAACACCATACTAATACTGTGTTTGACCCCCTTTTGCCTTCAGAACTTGCCTTAATTCTACATGGCATGGATTCAACAAGGTGCTGAAAGCATTCTTTAGAAATGTTTGCCCATATTGATATGATAGCATATTGCAGTTGATGGAGATTTGTGGGAAGCACATCCAGGGCACGAAGCTCCCGTTCCACCACATCCCAAAGATGCTCTATTGGGTTGAGATCTGGTGACTCATTTTAGTACAGTGAACTCATTGTCATGTTCAAGAAACCAACTTAAAATGATTCAAGCTTTGTGACATGGTGCATTATCCTGCTAGAAGTAGCCATCAGAGGATGGGTACATGGTGATCATAAAGGGATGGACATGGTCAGAAACAATGCTCAGGTAGGCCGTGGCATTTAAACAATGCCCAATTGGCACTAAGGGGCCTAAATTGTGTCAAGAAAACATTCCCCACACCATTACACCACCACCACCAGCCTGCACAGTGGTAACAAGGCATGATGGATCCATGTTCTCATTCTGTTTACGCCAAATTCTGACTCAATCATCTGAATGTCTCAACAGAAATCGAGACTCAACAGACCAGGCAACATTTTTCCAGTCTTCAGCTGTCCAATTTTGGTGAGCTCGTGCAAATTGTAGCCTCTTTTTCCTATTTGTAGTGGAGATGAGTGGTACCCAGTGAGGTCTTCTGCTATTGTAGCCCATCCGCCTCAAGGTTGTGCGTGTTGTGGCTTCACAAATGCTTTGAAACATACCTCAGTTGTAACGAGTGGTTATTTCAGTTAAAGTTGCTCTTCTATCAGCTTGAATCAGTCAGCCGATTCTCCTCTGACCTCTAGCATCAACAAGGCATTTTCACCCACAACTCAACTCAACTAGACCCCTAAAGGTGTGTTGTGGTATCTGGCACCAAGGTGTTAGCAGCAGATCATATAAGTCCTGTAAGTTGTGAAGTGTGGCCTCCATGAATCAGACTGGTTTGTTCATGCTCAATTGGATTGAGAGCTGGGGAATTTGGAGGCCAAGTCAACACCACAAACTCATTGTTGTGCTCCTCAACCCATTCCTGAACCATTTTTGATTTATGGCAGGGCGCATTATCCTGCTGAAAGAGACCACAGCCACCGATGAATACTGTTTCCATGAAAGGGAGTACATGGTCTATAACAATGCTTAGGTAGGTGGTACGTGTCAAAGTAATATCCACATGGATGGCAAGACCTAAGGTTTCCCAGCAGAACATCGCCCATAGCATCACACTGCCTCCGCCGGCTTGCCTTCTTCCAAAGTGCATCCTGGTGCCATGTATTCTATCCGAACCAGCCTTAACTTATTGAGCAATTTGAGCTACAGTAGTTTGTCTGTTTGATTGGACGATACGGGCCAGCCTTTGCTCCCCACGTGCATCAATGAGCCATGGCCGACCTATGATTCTGACACCGCTTCATCACTGTTCCTTCCTTGGACCATTTTTGATACATACTGACCACTGCAGACCAGGAACGCCCCACAAGAGCTGCAGTTTTGGAGATGCTCTGATCCAGTCGTCTAGCCATCACAATGTGTCCTTGTCAAACTCAAATTCTTATGCTTACCTATTTTTCCTGCTTCTAACACATCAACCTTGAAGACAAAAAGTTCACTTTCCTAATATATCCCACCCACTAAAAGGTGCCGTGATGAAGAGATATTCAGTGTTATTCACTTCACCTGTCAGTGGTCATAATGTAATGCCTGATCAGTGTATATACATACACAAAAACACAAATGTGTTGCAAAAAGGGCACTTATCTAGTCAGAGACCAAAAGGGCAGGTGCTTGAGCACCACTATTGGGTTCTATTGGTGCACATGCCTGACTTTTTTTGTTAAATAATATTATTTTTTAATATAATGTTAAAAATATAATGGTATACATTTTTACATTTGTTTATTTTTTTGTAAAAAAAAAAAAAATGTATTTTTTTTTGTCTCACACTCGGGTATTTTATTCCATGTCCTATTAAAAATTAATGTTCATAATCATCTTTATTTTTAGACAAGGACGGGCCTGGTGAAGCCCTGCAGACTACCGACTTCAGTGCCAGTTGTTCAAATTTCTGACCGATCGCTGGTCCATCAGGAGAGTCTACCAAAGCTGCCCATTCCGCCGCTGAAGCAGACATGCGCGCGGTATCTGGCTTCGCTCGAGCCATTGCTCTGCGAAGAGGAGATGGTGCACACGCAGGAGCTCGTGAAGGAGTTCCTCCGGCCCGGTGGCGTAGGAGAGAGACTGCAGAAGAGCCTTGAGCGCCGGGCACGCAAAACCGAAAACTGGGTGTGCTGGTTTGCCATAAATCATTCTAACTGTATAATAACACTTTTTTAAATAATTTAATGGTTATAACAATTTACTTTTAGCACTTTACTTTATACTTTTGAATTGTCTTTTAATACCTCGCACAAAACAGCAAAAGAAAAAAGGACTGACTTTCAAAGTTTTTTTGGAGTAACTTTCAAATACTCTAAATATTCCAATTATTCCCTCTGTTATTGTATGATCCAGCTCTCTGACTGGTGGATGCAGTCAGCCTACCTGGACTCCCGAATGCCTGTTGCGATGTACACAAGCCCAGGGGTCGTTTTACCCAAAATGCATTTCCAAGACCGCCAGGGACAAAAGAGGTGGGTGACATTACATTTATTGTTGGATGAGACACAACTGGGCAAATTTAAGTATTGAAGTGTTTGAAATACATAACTGTTCATAACACATTTTAAATACAATACTATTCAAAAGTTTGGTAAGATGTATTTTTAAAAAAAAGTATACTTTTATTCAGCAAGGATGAATTAAACAGATCAAAAGTGACCATAAAGAATTTTACATCGCCGTTTCCACAAAAATATTAAGTAGCACAGCAGTTCTCAATATCGATAATATTAAAACATTGTTTCTTGACCAAATCAGCATATTAAAATGATTTCTGAAGGATCATGAGTACTAAAAATTCAGCTTTGACATCACAGGAATAAACAGTTGTTTACTGTTTTTACTGTTGTTTTTTGTTAGTTTTTTAACAAAAAAAAGTGTGAGAGACTTCATCTTCATCTTCAGAAACATTCAAAATTGTATCTACCCCAAACTTTTGACTTGTAGTGTATATTTCTTATTAATTAGCAGAAATTTGAATCCAAATGAACTAATACAGTATTAGCCTTCACAAGGACAGTCAGACTTCATTAACATGGGATTAAGTGTCATTGCTCAAGAGCACAATGGTGATAGTTCATGATAGTACCGGGTTCAAACCCTCATTAGGCCAGAGCATGCCTACATGTATGTGGATATATTCTTGAAAAGCAGAGAGCATTTGGATTGATTTTGTAGAGGTCTTTAGATTTGAGTTTTTAAAGGGATAGTTAACCCAAAAATGAAAATTCTGTCATCATTTTCTGTCATCACCCTCATGTTGTTCCAAACCTGTATGAGCTTCTTTGTTCTGCTGAACACAAAATAAGATATTTGAAAGAATGTTTGTAACCAAGCAGAAAGCGCAACCATTCACTACCATAGTAGGGTAAAAATACTATGGTAGTGAATGGTTGCTCTATCTGCTTGGTTACAAACATTCTTCCAAATATCTTCTTTTGTGTTCAGCAAACCTATACAGGTTTGTTACCAACTTGAGGGTGAGTAAATGATGACAGAATTTTCATTTTTGGGTGAACTATCCCTTTAAAGGACAACTCCGGTGAGAAATGACCCTAGGGGTAATTAACAGAGGGTTACCGAGTAGATCGTTCTCTGGGATGCGTTTTAATGAAAATCGAATGTAAAGAGTTTTATCTTTAAAAACAAATTAGCTTATAACACTAGTATATGGGGCACAGGGTAGACACAGGGTGGTAAAATTAAATCGCTAGTTAATACCACTAACAAGGCTCAAAATAGCCTCACACTAACACGGTAGCATAATGAGCAGTCCCTACATGCAAACCGAAGCATTGAGAACTTTGTAAGTGTACAAACAGTTTAATAAGAAGATACTTTATAAACATAGTCCCTTACGCGTTCACGGACAGGCACCATCTTGGAAAACAGTCTCGACTAATCGATCCACGAGCGCTGTTCTAAGTGAGCTGGTCGATAGGAATTAAGTTTGTGAAATGTAATAACATGGACATTTTTAGTTTTATTTATTTATTTTCTCTGTTGTGTTCAGTGTTTTCTTCCGGAAACAACGGACCATATGAGATTCCAAGTCACAGTTCATCACTTAGCACAGCGTTCGTGGCTCGATGAGTCGAGACTGTTTTCCAAGATGGCGCCTGTCTGTGAACGCGTAATGCACTCTGTTTATAATGTATCTTCTTATTAAACTGTTTGTACTCTTACAAAGTTCTCAATGCTTCGGTTTGCATGTAGGGACCCTCATTATGCTACTGTGTTAGTGTGAGGCTGTTTTTAGCCTTGTTAGTGGTATTAACTAGCAATTTAATTTCACTACTCTGTGCCCCACAGACTAGTGTTATAAGCTAATCTGTTTTTAAAGATAAAACTCTTTACATTCGATTTCCATGAAAACGCATCTCAGAGAACGATCTACTCTGTAACCATCTGTTAATTACCCCTAGGGTCATTTCTCACCGGAGTTGTCCTTTAAGTTTCACATTGACCTTTACACAGAGTTCTAGCTTTGCTTAGCTATTTTTGTCTTATGTGCTACTCATGGCATTGGACTGGTTTTTCAAAGGGATTTGCACTTTAGATTCGGTTGTGTTCCACTTTTAGATTGGCCTTCATATTGTGTAATCAACACCTATAGAGACATTTCATATAAAAACCTTAAAGTTTTTAGCTTAAAGGATTAGTTTACTTTAAAGTGAAAATTACCCCATTATTTACTTACCCTCAAGCCATGCTTGGTATATTACTTTCTTTTTTCTGATAAACACAATTGGAGATATATTCAAAAATATCCTGACGCTTTCAAGCTGACTACCTTCCGTATTCAACTTACAAAGAAAGTGTGATGCACTACGTCACATGTTGTGCCAGTTACACTTTCGTAAGTTGAATATGGAAGGCAGTGGAAGCTAGATATTTGACTTTGTAAAGTTTTAAATCAGAATTTTATAAAAAAACAAAAACAAAAAAACAAACATTGATTCGCTTTAAGAAGGTCTTTATAAGCCTTTCCCCTGGAGCTGTGCAGATTAATTTTATAATGGATGGATGCACTTTTTTGAGCTTCATCAAAACTCGTTGGCCCCGCTCACTGCCATTATAAAGCTTGGAAGCGTCAATATATTTATTAATATAATTCCAATTGTGTTAATCAGAAAGAAGAAAGTCATATACACCTACGATAGCTTGAGGGTGAGTAAATCATGAACCGATTTTCATTTTAAAATGAAAGTGTGATTTGAAGTGGACTTATCCTTTAATAACATTTTAAAGCTAACTTCAGTGCGAATTAAAACAAGTGTTATATAAAAATAAACCTTTTTGACCCATGTGCCTGTTTTGGCAAAAGTGTCATATGTTTTTGGCCTGTGTTTTTGGGTGTTCAGATTTAACAATTCCAGCATTCTCTTTTATAGATTTGCTGCTAAACTCATTGCTGGTGTTTTGGATTTCAAACATATGATTGATAGGTGAGTTATTTTATTATTTTATTAAGCAATTGGGAAATGTCCAAATTTATCAGTTTGTTTTAATCAACATTTTATTTGTGGCATAGTGAAACATTGCCTGTGGAATATCTGGGTGGCAAGCCTTTGTGCATGGATCAGTATTACCAGGTGCTGTCTTCATGTCGGATCCCTGGACCTAAGAGGGACACTGTAGTGAACCACGCAATTGGAAATAACCCTCCTACGCACATCACAGTGGTCCACAACTTTCAGGTGCTTCACCACACTTTCAGTCTTTTAGTTTTTTTACATTTTTAATTTTTTTTTAAAGGGTTTGTTCACCCTAAAATGAAAATTCTGTCATTCATTTCCTATCATCATTGTAGTGGTTTTTACTTTTGTCCACCCAAGGACACTAAGTAAGGTAGTGATTGGTACTCACATCACCGCTGACGTTGTGAATTTGGATCACACGCCACTTGGTTATGTAAGGTGTGGTTATGAGTACATCAGATGACCACCTTCCCCCCTCTTAGTTTGGGACACTAGTCAAGGCCTTTTACCTTGGCTGTATGAGAACACTCCGCACAGGAGGCTGCCCAGTCATTTATAATGAATGTAAAGGGGGGAGAGTTTGTCAGCTGATTTATCTGAAAGATTGGTGAGATTTCTAACTTGTAGAGCCTTTTCTGCTTTATCAGCACAAGGAAGACACAATTGTAATAAAATAGATTTTATTAACAAAAGATGAACAGAACAATTAACACAACTACTAAATGAATACAATGAATGATAAAGGAATAAAGTGCGTAAAATGCATAAAATACATGTGAGTAAGTTAAGTGTGGCTATAGAAAAGTTACGTTATCTTATGGAAAGATAAACTGTTGTTTCTCTGAAACTAAGGTGAAGAACGTTATTATGCATTAAACAAATAAACGAAAGATTATTTGTTATTAACTAGTATCAGTTATATTACTTGTAATGTAAATTACAAAATCATATACTGATAATATACAACAATGCCAAGGTCTCTAGAAAGAGGTTTGATTAATTTACGTTCCATGTGGCTGAGTAAGCAGTCCGATGGTGATGACTTCTTCCAATAGTTTTGCTGGGAGCCTTGAACACGAAGATCTGTGGGATGCTGATCTCCTGGGGCACCAAAGGGTCCTAAAATCTGGAACATGCAGATGAGGCCCTGAAGTAGGTGCAGAAGGTCCTTAATCTGAAACACGCAGACGAAGGAACCTTGAAGTGAAGGTTTGCTCTCCTGAGCTTAACCTTGTTGCAAATGTCTCTGTGTGTCTTCTGCCTCTGTGGACCAGACACTCAGAAGTTGGTCAATCTGCTCTGGTCTCTTTAGCATGGAGACTCGGGACGTGCTGTAGTCGTCTCGCTGGACTAAACTCTGAACGTAGTGTTGGTTAATGTCTCTTTCCTCACAGGCTGGAGGCTCAGAACGTTGTCGTATCTGTCACTGCCTCACAAGCTGTAGATTCAGATCCTTGGATCTTGTGTTGTCTCTCTGGTTAAACCAGAGGCTCAGAACTTGGTTGCTCTGTCACAGTCTAATCCTCGGCGGACAGACTCAGAACTTGGTGAACTGTTTGTCTCTCGGATGAGGAGACTCAGAACTTGGTGAACTGTTTGTCTCTCGCATGGAGACTCAGAACTTGGATAACTGTTTGTCTCTCACATGGAGACTCAGAACCTTGTTGCTCTGTCACAGTCTAATCCTCAGCAGACAGACTCAGAACCTGGTGAACTGTTTGTCTCTCAGATGTGGAGACTCAGAACCTGGTTGCTCTGTCACAGTCTAATCCTCGGCAGACAGACTCACAATGGAGAACTGTTTGTCTCTCGCATGGAGACTCAGAACAAGGAGTGTCTATTGAAAGGGTACCTTTATCCTTTTCCGAATAGGAGGAGATTGCAATTTGGCGCTTCTCGATTCCAGCGTTGCTATTGGCTGCTGGCATCAGAGAGGGCACACAGTGTGGCCCACCCTTCTTTCCCCTGTGGAACTCATTTGCATACTGTACACAGTTAGAAGTCTTTAAAGTGTCTTTAAAG
This sequence comes from Pseudorasbora parva, assembly GCF_024679245.1. NCBI lineage: Eukaryota > Metazoa > Chordata > Actinopteri > Cypriniformes > Gobionidae > Pseudorasbora > Pseudorasbora parva. The sequence goes on from NC_090184.1 coordinate 13,482,010, forward strand.
TTTATCAATGCATTTCTCACTTTCCAAACCACCATCAGAATACCCTTGGCAATATACTAAACAAATAGACACCAAACATGATGGAAAAAGATTGAACTGTCATGTGTTCATTAATTTGTTCATTAACAGCTGAATTTGTGGAAGATGTTGCATTACAAATAGCTGTCTCTGAGAAAACTTATTTCTCTGAATAAGTATGAAATGGATGTGTGTAGTTTACATCAGTCTTAAGGTTTCCAAACATAGTTGTGAATGGATTTGGATGGATCAGTTTTGGTCTTTCTTTGTTTCACCCACTACTGCTGAAGTCCTGAGGAATGTTTATGGCCGTCACAAACCAGGACATTAGGGATCCGTCTCTAGATGGGTGAAGGGCAGAAACTGCATGTGGACCAATGAGAAGTCCTGTCCTTCCTGGGCTTGGTACTAGAGGTGTTCTTCTTGCCCTCAAAGAGGTGTCTGGCTGTTGTCCAAGCATCTTTATCTGATGGCGTTGGACATCTTGTTTGTGCTAGTCCAACAAGATCCAATCAAAATGTAGCAAACCTTTGTCCACTGTTACGGGCAAAGAGGGGCCCGGCCATAAACTGGGCCCTGGAATGTGCTGTCCACTACATCATTTAGGTCCAAACCTGTAAGCTCATCATTCATCTTTGGGACATTTTGTGTGCAAAAACAAACAAAAATTGAAAAACTTTATTCAATAATTTCGTACTAGTCTGTGTCAGTCTCCTATGCAGTTTACGTTGTAAATGCAGTGCAGCTCCCGCCTCATCATCACACGCATGCGTCGTGGTGCGCACATGTGAACATCATTGGCTTGGATAGAACTTAAAAGCGCTGCACTGTTTACAATGTAAACGGCGTAGGAGACTGACACAAGCTAGAATGAAATTTTTGAAGAAAATGGGTTTTTTGCACTCAAATTATTCTCATCGCTTCATAAAATTAAATTTTAACCACTAGAGTCATCAATTATAACAATGTCTTTACTACCTTTTGGACCTTGAAAGTGTTAATTAAATTGTGTCTATGAAGGAGTCAGAGAGCTCTCGGATTTCATCAAAAATATCTTCATTTATGTTATGAAGATGAACAAAGTTCTTATGGTTTTGGAACGACATGAGGGTGAGTAAGTAATGACAGAATTTAAATTTTTGGGTGAACTAACACTTTAATGTTTAATGTTGCTGTTTGATCATGAAAAAGGTCTGCAAAGTTACAAAGCAAAGAGTCATGGTGAAGGGATTGTGACAGGAGGACGACTAGACCTCTGGGCGATGGCACATATCCGGAGTGCCACAGTGGCAACAGCCCAGACCGAAATCAAGGGAGAGAGGTGCTAGAGCCAAACAGTAGCTCAAGACAACTGACGGATGACCAACAGAGTCAAGGCTGAAGGATCCACTGGAGAAGACTGAGCCAATGGAGCCGAGCGACATCTCTGGCACTGGAGACCCAGGTGATGCGGCGACAACGAGCATCTGAGGCTGAGCCAGAGTACCTGAGGGCTGAGGCGGAGTTGGTGTAAGGTAGGACAAAGGCGAAGCCGAAGGGAAGTTGGAGCCTGCTGCAGCCATAGGGGTGGAGCAATGGATCGCAGCTGATGGCCCGCAAGTCCGTGGTAAAAGTGGAGTGACAACTGAACAGTGGAGAGCCGGTGATATAAGGAACCAGGTGGAGTCACATGGTCGAGGGCGTCTAGTGAAGCTGAAGATGGGAGAACGGGCCGACGGGGGAGAATCCTGGTGGCCGCAGAATCCTCTCGCTCAGGCACTGCTGGTGGTTCCTCTACATGAGGCTCAACGTCACAGCAGAGCATTCCTAAAGATGGCGAAGGGTTGCAAACCTTCAACCTCCAAAGAGGGTGGGGCTGGAGGACTCGCTGAGCTCTGTGGTGAAGGTGGCAGATGGAGACTTGACAAGATCAATGACTGTAATTCCAATTCCCAACAGGTCAGCGAAACAGTCTCAGTGCTGGTTCCTTGTCAATGATGATTCAGACAGATAAAAGTCCAAACGGTTCTTAGTTCTGTCTAGAAAGAGCGATGAAGATTCAGAGCAAATTGACAAATCATAGATTAAACAGTTCATAGTGCTGTTTAGAAACACGATGAGGAACAAAAAAACATGATGGGATAGGCTGGGAGTCGATACCTCCTCACTGAAGTCCATCAGCCAGTCCTCAGTCTCTATTTCCACCATTCAGACACCCCTGGTCAGACTCATTTTGGGGCTCCACTTTAAGAGCGAGGATCAGCTCAAACGTATTCTAGCAGACCCCAAAAACAAAATTAAGACTTTGTAAAAGCATCAATCTTACAAACCCCAAACATTTGGATGGTAGTTTACAATTTTTTTTAAAGGATTTTTCAGTTTTGACAAAATAATTTATTTCAAATGGTTATTGCATATTTGAGCTTTGGGTTTTAAGCTTTGGTATTTGCCAATGACACTAAAGTCACTGTTTGTTGAACAGTTTATGACCCAAGACCAGTAGTGAAAAATGAAGACCAAGAGTCAGGAGTGTAATTAATTAAAAGAAAAATTTACTTTGCAGTTTTTCATTGTTTGCAGTTTTAACAGCAGAAGACAGCTTCAAGTCTCACAAGGAGATCATAGGCTGCGCCCGTCTTGTTGCCCCGCCCTATTGTACATACAATTGTCCCAACAGTTATACTGTTTTCAAGGTCTATCCACATCATTACTGCAATGTGGATGGTTCTGATTGGCTCAGAGAAAATTAACAGTCATGGTAAATTTCCACATGTCAGCTTATCTAATGCACGTTTCCATACACGTGTCACTTGTTGACGCTTTCATCCTGGAATTAGGCCTGTAGTGACCTTCCAGGTCTAGAGCAGGCACCAGCTTGCCCAGAACAACAAGTCCATCCATCTCTTAGGGTGCCCATTGTACACAATCTCAACACTGATCTGTAACGCAGAATATTACACAGTCTCTCCAAGGTTGGAGCTGATTAAGCTCCAGTTCTAACCAAAACATACTCATAACATGTGCTTTCTCTCAGTGAGAGGTACAGACAGTAGTACAGGCAATATTCATCTTGACTTTTTAGTGTTTCAGTAAAAGGAAATATAAAAAATAATATATTAAATGAAAGACAAATCCATATTTCCTATCTGGAAGCCGGGCTAAGTGAGCAATCTGTTTCTACACTCCTGGTATGTTAGGGGTGTGTGATACCTCAAAAATCCAAACACGCAACACCTTGTTGCTATCAAGTGTTTAGTGACATCACGCATCTCTAGGCTAGACGCTCAGTCACTCCTCAGAGACCAAATACATACTTTAGAAAAACAAGAAACGGGAATTCAGGGGTTTTCTTAAGCAAAATTATAACTGGAAAGAATCATTATCTATATTGAAGCGGCAGTGGAATTTATAACCCCCCTTTCAAAAGATAAATACTGTATGTTTTCTTTCCACAACTCACATACTGTGTATCTCTGTACTCCTCAGTTCTTCGTTCTGGATGTGTACAACAGTGATGGCTCACCACTGACTGTAGATCAGATTTATGTTCAGCTGGAAAAGATCTGGAACACTTCCCTTCAGACCAATAAAGAGCCAGTTGGCATCCTGACTTCCAACCACCGTAACACCTGGGGCAAAGCCTACAACAACCTTATCAAGGGTGAGTTTAATGGACAGTTGTATGCTGTGCATTTGATTGAGCCTTTGTATGACAACAGGAAAAGACTAGGGAAAAGACTCGCAAAAAAAAGATATTAATCAAGTTTCATATTTAAAAATCATATAATTATTTAAAATACCAAATAATCCTATTTTTTTGTCATTTTATGTCTATAAATAAACATATTTTAAAGTATTTTGGTTTTCTCAAATTTGAATAATTTACATTCCACCCTCAAGAGCTCAGATTAATTATTCAGTACTGGGCATTGTGGTGGACATGGTGTTGATTTTTTCTGTGCATGCCTGTGCCACTTTTTACACTGTTCCAGATAAGACAAATAAGGAGTCAGTGCGGGCAATCCAAAAAAGCATCTTCACAGTGTGTCTTGATGCTCCAAAGCCACGTGTGTCAGATGAGATGTACCATAACAAGGTGGCAGCTCAAATGCTCCATGGCGGAGGCAGTCGCTGGAACAGTGGAAACCGCTGGTTTGACAAAACGCTGCAGGTTACTATCATGCATTTATATCTGTGCATACATGTTCATTGAATACAGTGTATGCTCACAGGTCAAATATGAATCCAGATATATACAGATATTCTTCTCTACCTGCACTCGTTTCTGTTTACAACAGTTCATAGTTGGGGAGGACGGATCGTGTGGACTCACTTATGAACACGCTGCAGCTGAGGGACCTCCCATTGTTTTCCTGGTGGACCATGTTGTTGACTATATGTAAGGATATGACTTCATATTTTTAAAAGGAATTTTCAGCAGAAAATATAGACTACTGTTCGAAAGTTTATTACAATGTTTTAATGAAAGAAGTCCCTTTTGCTCACCAAGGCTCCTTTATTTGATCAAAAATACAGTTAACTAATATTGCGAAAAATTATTACAATTTAAAATAACTATTTTCTATTTTTTAATAAAATGTAATTTATAACTATGATGGCAAAGCTGTATTTTCAGCATTATTAGTCCAGTCTTCAGTGTCAATGGATCCTTAGAAATCATTCTAATATAATGATTTGATGCTCAAGAAACATTTTGTGTTATTATCAATGTTGAAAACAGCTGTGCTGCCTAATATTTTTGTGGAAACTGTGATACATTTGATCAGAACACTTAAAAAAGTTCAAAAGAACAGCATTTATTAAAATTAAAAACATCTAACATAGATATATAGATTTAATGTCTATACTGTTTTGATCGTTCTGAATGTTTTGAAGTATTCATTTCTTTTAAAATATGTCATTGACCCCAAATGTTTGAATCATATGTAAATGTATAAACCAGCAGATATGCACTGATAGTTTGTGTAATTATTTTCAGACAAATAACACATTTAAATAAAACAAAATAAAACATTATAACCTCGGGATAAACAGAGAGACCAACATTAGCGTAGATGCAATTCTTCTTATGATCTAACGAATACATCAGGTATTATGGGAATAAACATGACATAAAACATTATAACAGAATTAAAATGGATTTTCATTTTGAGATTTGCTAAAGATTACATTCAACAGTGTTATGAAATTATTATTGTTATTAAAAGGTTAGTTCACCCAAAAATGAAAGTTCTTTCATTAATGACTCACCCCAATGCCGTTCCACATCCGTAAGACCTCTGTTCATCCTCGGAACACAGTTTAAGATATTTTAGATTTAGTCCGAGGGCTTTCTGTCCTTTGAATGTAAGTGTATGCCCACTTGCTCTCCACGTCCAGAAGGTAATGAAAACCTCATCAAAGTAGTCCATATGTGACTTCATTTGTTTAGTTAGACTTTTGAAGCATCTGCAATACATTTTGGTCCAAAAATACCCATTTATTCAGCATTGTCTTCTCTTCCGCGTTTGTTTTCAAACCTCAAATAAAGAACCAAACGGTTGCGAATCAGCAGATTGATTCGTGATTCATAATGTCACGTGATTTCAGCAGTTTGCCAGTTTGACACGCGATCCGAATCTTGAATCATGACCGTTTGATTCTTTATTTGAGGAACACGGAAGAGAAGACAATGCTGAATAAAGTCGTATTTTTGGTTATTTTTGGACCAAAATGTATTGTCGACGCTTCAAAAGAGTCTAACTAAACAAATGAAGTCACATATGGACTACTTTGATGAGGTTTTCATTACCTTCTGGACGTGGAGAGCAAGTGGGCATACACTTACATTCAAAGGACAGAAAGCCCTCGGACTAAATCTAAAATATCTTAAACTGTGTTCCGAGGATGAACAGAGGTCTTACGGATGTGGAACGACATTGGGGTGAGTCATTAATGAAAGAAATTTCATTTTTGGGTGAACTAACCCTTTAAAGATTAACTTTAAGGTCAGTAGGCACTAGGCAGAGAGTAGGTGAACTTTTAAGGCTGTTCAAACACATTCAACCACATGGTCGAAAGTGGAGAAGCTCAAGATGTTTTAGACCCATTTACACCTGTATTTAGCGTTGTCCACTTGTGATCCGATCAACCAAAACACATCTTAATATCAGCTTAAAACAGGGCCTATGTGAGCATATGATGGTAATATAAACAAGGAAATGAGCATGCATAATCAAATATCAGCCATATCAGCTACTAATAAAAAACAATTCTCTAATATTGGCCTCTAACCAATAGTATTGTGCATCCCTATTAAGGCACCAAATAATAGTGTTTTTTGTGTGAAAATGTATTGTTCTTCAAAACGTTTTTAGTTGATTTGTTATACAACATGTATGTAACAGGAGGAGAAATGAGATGGTGCGAACTCCCATGATTCCATTACCTATGCCACTAAAGCTTCGATTCAACATCACGCCAGAAATCAAGAAGGACATTGAGAAAGCCAAACAGAACATGAACATGTAAGGACATTTCAAATTGATATAACAGGCTTTGAATCAGTATCTGTAATAAATGAATATTAAATCATGTACTTCCTTGATACTTTTATATCCTAGAATGGTCCATGAACTGGATGTTCGAGTGCTCAACTTCTCACACTATGGAAGGAAATTCCCGAGGTCTCATAAAATGAGTCCTGACGCATTTATCCAAATGGCTCTGCAGTTGGCATACTACAGGTAACTTTGACACACTAGTGCTGAATAAAGCACTAGAAACTCGTCTCTGATCAACCGTCTCTAATAATCCCTAAAAATCTGTAGTCCTTCAGATAGTATTATGTTTTTACTTCCCAATGGCTTCTCTCACTTCATTTTCTAGGTTGCATGCATGCCATTTATGCCACATTTCTTTTTGTCAGCATCTTTAAAGGTCAAGTATGTAATTTTCTATGTTAAAATCCTTTCTTCTGACTTAGTTTATTGTGCAGAGTGATATAAGTCAGTCATTTTTAGAGCTGCGTTTAAGTGCACATTTTATACACCATTTATGCACCTTACCCTGCTAACTTACACTTGATGTAAATCATTGCTTACGGTGCACAAGTGCCCAGTACTGGCGGAACCCTCGCGATGGGTTTAAATGGAATGCCCTAAGTGAAGTGAAGTGCGGGCACTGAGAGTTGCTGTTGTGATATCACAGTTAGGTTGCATTGTTGTCTATGGAGCTGCCTGAAGTGTACATATGAGTAGATTCGATCTCAAGTTCAAGTTCAAGTTCAAGTTCAAGAGTTTTATTTGTCACATACACAGTTATACAGAATACAACCGGCAGTGAAATGTAAACAGGTCCGCTCCATGGACAGCAAATAACAATTAACAAAAAAAGCACAATAAATTATAAAATAGGGATAGGATAAAATAGGAATAGGATAAGGTGCTATATATATATACATATGTAGAATTATGAATAAATCAAGTAAAAGAAATAAGAGATGTGGAATAAAATAAGTGAGATAAAGTAAACTGGAGACTATAAAAATAAATCTGTGGATAACAGAAGTGCAGGAGTGTAATGTGCAAACAGCATTATAATGAGTAGTGACATGAACACAAGAATAAAGTGCAGTGCAATATCAGTATGTGAGTTTGTTAATACTGAAGTGAGGTGAAGTCACATGTATTTAAGTGACAGCGTTCAGGAGTCTGATGGCCTGTGGGAAGAAACTCCTCCTGAGTCTCTCAGTTTTGGCCATCAGGCTACGGAAGCGCTTACCAGAAGGCAGCCGGGTGAAGTGGGGGTTGGCCGGGTGATTAATGTCCATGATGATTTTTGTAGCTCTGCCTCTGCATCGTTTGATGTAGATGTCCTGCAGAGACGGGAGAGCTGACCCTGAGATGCGCTCGGACAAGCGCACCACTCTTTGCAGGGCTTTGCAGTCGTGACTGGTGCTGTTACCATACCACGCTGTGATGCACTGAGTTAGTAAACTTTCTATCGCCCCTGAATAGAAAGTTTTCAGGATAGCTGGTGAGACCCGGAATTTCCTCAGCTGGCGCAGGTGGTACAGTCTTTGCCTGGCCTTTTTCACCTGAGACTGGATATGTGCAGTCCAGGTCAGGTCCTCGGAGATGTTGACACCCAGGTATTTGAAGCTGCTCACTCTCTCTACTGGTGTCCCGCTGATCATGAGAGGGGAATATGACCGCTGCTGTCTCTTCCTGAAGTCCACAATCAGTTCTTTGGTCTTGTTCACATTCAGAAGGAGACAGTTGTCTTGGCACCATGATGTCAGTTGCTCCACCTCATCCAAGTATGCGGTCTCATTGTTGTTGGAAATGAGGCCCAGGACAACAGTATCATCCGCAAACTTGATGACAGAGGTGGAGCTGTGTGTGGACAAACAGTCATGCGTGTAGAGAGAGTAGAGCAGGGGACTGAGGACACAGCCCTGTGGAGCTCCCACACTCACGGTGATGGAGGTGGAGGTGAACTGTCCTACTCTCACCACCTGAGGTCTGCCAGTGAGGAAATCTTCAATCCAGTGACAGAGAGAAGAGTTCAGTCCGAGATCCAGGAGTTTGTTAGTTAGCTTAATGGGAACTATGGTGTTAAAGGCTGAACTATAGTCAATAAATAGCAGTCTTACATAGTTCCCATTCTTGCTGTCGATGTGTGTGAGGGAGGAGTGGAGGACGTGAGAGATGGCATCTTCAGTCGATCTATTGGGACGATAAGCGAACTGAAGAGGGTCCAAGGTGTCAGGGATGGAGGTGCAAATGTTGTTTTTGATGAGTCTCTCAAAGACCTTCATGACTAAAGACGTGAGAGCCACTGGGCGATAGTCATTTAGGCAAGAGGGTTTACTGTTCTTAGGGACAGGGATGATGGTGGATTTTTTGAATGAGGTTGGGACCACAGATGTAGCAAGGGACTCATTGAAGATGGATGTGAGGAGTCCAGCGAGCTGATCAGCACAGGACCGCAGGACACGACCTGAAACACCATCCGGACCAGCAGCTTTCCTAACATCCACACGTTTGAGTGTCCTACGAACGTCATCCTCCGAGACAGAGATCACGTGATTGTTGCAGCTCTGAGTGATTCTGTCTGACGCGTCACTCGGCGGTGTCGCGCTGCCGCGATTGCCATCAAAGCGAGCGTAGAAAGAGTTTAACTCGTTCACAAGCAACGGATAAGCTCTCACTTCTGCAGAGGATTTCGTTCCAAAAGCACAGATGGTCCTCAGTCCCTGCCACATCCGCCGGGAGTCGTTGAGTTGGAAATAAGACTCCACGCGATCCCTATAACGGAGCTTTGCGGCTTTAACGGCGCGTCGGAGAGCATAACAGGATAATTTATAATCCCTCATATTCCCTGTTAGTAGACCGGCGTTGTATGCGGCAGTGCGGGCGTTCACTGCAGCGCGGATTGAACTGTCCACCCACGGTTTCTGATTAGAGAAGGACGTTATAGTTATTGTTTGTGTGGCTTGCTCTGTCAGTGTGTTGATGAAGCAGAGCGCCACATCAGTGAACTCGCTGACGTCCGATGAACTCGCTCGGAACATGTCCCAGTCAACGTCGTCAAGAGCTGCCTGTAGCGTGATCTCTGAATGAGGCGACCAGCGTTTAACTTCCCGCCTCACCGGGGGTTCCTGAACGAGCCTTTGTTTGTACTCAGGTGTAAGGAAAATGGCGGCATGGTCCGATTTACCAAAGGCTGGTAGTGAACGAGCCTTGTAGGCATTCTTATACAGAGAATAGCAGTGATCCAGTGTGTTTGCTCCTCGTGTGGGACAGGAGACATGTTGGTGAAAGTTAGGCAATACTTTCTTAAGGTTGGCTTTGTTAAAATCACCCGCGACGATGAAAGCCGCATCGGGGTGGCTGTTTGTGGAGCCGCTGATGGCATCATGGAGGCTAGATAAAGCCAGTCCCGTGTCTGCCTGTGGTGGAATATAAACCACAGTGGCGACGACTGAAGAAAACTCCCTAGGCAGATAGAATGGGCGGCAAATTATTGATAAATGTTCCAGGTGAGGCGAGCAGGATCGCGAAAGGATGGATCCTGCTCGGTCAAAATTGGATCTGGATCTCGATCTCGAATTGGATCTGGATCTCGAAAGGATCTCTCAGTCAAAATTGAGTCTGTCTGAATACGCATCCCTCGTCCAATTGATTAGTTAAATGCAGCCTCTGGCTCAAACAGTGGAGGGAATCTAGGGTGGAACTAAATGTAGGCTATAGGCATTTCGATAGACAAAGGGGGTGTAAATTTATTTTAGGTGCAATTCTGTTTAGTGCCACTAGTGGCATTTGAATTACATACTTCACCTTTAAAACATGCAATGCATTCTGGAAGTGGAGAATTGGAGAACTTGAACAAAATTATACGACATGGAGTTTCTATGTGATTGGAAACTGGTGTGCTCCAAGCATTTGCATGCTTTCAGCTAATAAATGAAAGTAAATTTAACCAAAAACTGAAATTCTGTCATTAATTCATTAATTCCTCACCCTCATGTGTTTCCAAACCAGTAAGACCTTTGTTTATCTTTGGAACACAAGGTTAAGATATTTTTGTTAAAATCCAAGAGCGAAATTCTGCCTTAAATTTTGTGTGAATACTTTTTTGAAAAAAAAAAAAAAAGCTTTATTTAACAATTTCTTCTCATCTGTGTCAGTCTCCGACGTTGTTCACAATGTAATTCAGTATTGGCTGGATCCTGCGTCAGCAACGGCATCGAAGTCTGTCACGAAAGAGAAGAAATTGTTGAATAAAGTCAAAATCAAATCAAATCATTTTGATTTATATAGCCCTAATATAACTAATATAATTCCAATTGTTTTAAAGCAGCTTCAAAGTATTAACAGGAAGATGCAACAGAATTTGATTCGGCCACTCTGGTGAAAACGGTGATGTTATCAGTTCATTTCAATTATCATACAGTGTCAATGCGGGAAGATCGGTAATATAGTTGAAATTTTAGTGTCCCCAACTGAGCAAGCCAAAAGCCAAAGGCAACTGTGGCAAGGAACCAAAACTCCTTCAGGGCCACAATGGAGAAAAAAACCTTGGGAGAAACCAGGCTCAGTCGGGGTGCCAGTTCTCCTCTCAACAAACAGTGTACGATTATGATTCTGGAAATATTACAGGTCATATTAGGTAAATAGATAATTGTAAGATTATTGGAAAGATCGGAGGCGTCATGCCGGAGACAGGTTTATTGAGAATGTCGTCTTGATGCCGCATTTATGGGGCGGAGTTTAATCGACGCGCTCTCTGCAGACACTTCAGGGATGCGTTGGTGCATATCTAGGTGCAGGTCCACCATCTGATCTGGATCCGGCCCGGATCCGGCTGACTGCAGTAAACCTCGGGATAAACAGAGAGAACAACATTAGCGTAGATGCAATTCTTCTTATGATGTAACGAGTACATCAGGTGTTATGGGAAGTGTTCGCGGTTCTGGCTGACCTAGTTAATGCAGCCTAACAATCATTTAACTGATTTGAATAATAGAAATTTATAATATTCTAATAAATAAAAATAAACTATAAAAACTATTTTAACAATGTCTTTGTTACCTTTTCTGGGCCTTGAAAGAGGTAATGATGTTACTGTTACTTGGGGTCAAAAAAGCTCTCAGATTTCATAAAAAATATTTTAATTTGTGTTCCGAAGAAGAACAAGGGTCTTACAGGTTTGGAACAACATGAGGGTGAGTAATAATGACTAACCCTTTAATTGCATGTGGATAAAAAGTACCTGTTATTTACAACTTCTCTGGGTGTATGTTAAATTAAAGTAATAAATTAAAGTGTGGCTTGGTTTTTGTGTGTGTGTGTGTGTGTGTGCCTGTGCTCTTTAGCACTCAAAGATTGCTAACTGCAGTGCCAAGTAATGCTACATGTCCTTGAAAATCCTTTTTTATGTACCCTTAACCACACCAGTCCACTGATGATTGATCTCGTTCCTGTGTTAGGATGTATCAGATGTGCTGTCCGACCTACGAGAGCGCCTCCTTACGCATGTTTAAACTGGGCAGAACGGAAGCCATTCGATCCACCACCACAGAATCGCTTCGGTTCACACAAGCCATGGATGATCCAGCAAAAAGCGTACGAGTTTACGTTCTCATTTGTTGCTCTCAATTAAGTTAATTTTCTATGTTATTATATCCATGTTGTTTCATTTTCACATCTGCAGAATGTAGAGAAAGCAGCACTGCTCGATAAGGCAATCAAAGTCCACAGAGAGCACACACACATGGTGAGCGTCATATGATCTTTAAATATTTAAGTTTGTTATGTTATTTTATTAAGAATACTCAATAAATATGATCTCTTTTTTTTTTTTTATTGATGCTGTTACAATTTTGCCTCCCATTTTGCCTCCTGATGTCAGTTTTTGTTTCCTTTTTAATCAGGCCATCCATGGGCAGGCTATAGATAGGCACATGCTGGGTCTAAAGATGGTAGCCATTGAAGATCTGACATCTTTACCTGATATCTTCATGGACACATCATTCGCTGTGTCTTCACATTTTAATCTCTTCACGAGTCAGGTTTGTGACTGCTTAATAACAATCTCTACACACAGAGTGCTATTTATGGGAATTATACTGCAATTTATTCTCTCTTATGCCATCTCATATTGCACTTTCTTCTATGTTTTGAATAATATCTTGTCCATCTTTTTAAATAAAATGAAAATTTAATGTCATTTTCAAAAATGACAAAAAACATCATAAATCCAAAAAGTCCATCTGGAAGTGCATCTGGAAAGTATTTACAGCGCTTCACTTTTTGTTATGTTCCAGCCTTAATGACAACGTGAAAGAAGTTGGTTTGAAATCTTTGCAAATGTATTAAAAATAAAAAATAAAAATCCACATATACATAAGTATTCACAGGCTTTGCCATAACACTCAAAATTGAGCTCAGGTTCATCCTGTTTCCACTGATCATCCTTGAGATGTTTCTACAACTTGATTGGAGTCCACCTGATTTGGAAAGACACACTCCTGTCTATATAAGGTCCAGCAGTTAACAGTGCACATCAGAGCACAAACCAAGCCATGTTGCCAAGAAATTGTATGTAGACCTCCGAGACAGGATTATATCAAGGCACAGATCTGGTGATGGGCACAGAAAAATGTCTGCAGCATTAAAGGTCCCAATAGTCGCGTTTCCACTGTCGGCCAGTGCGAGCCAGGGCTTTCTATGGGCCGGGCTAGGCTAATAGCATTGGACCTGCAGCACCAAGCCCAAAACTGTGCTACGTTTCCACTGTCAGGCTAAAAGCTCAGCAGCGCTTCACTAAAACCAGCCCATTACATGCCTCTCTGAAACAACGTCACACAAACCCATCATTTCACCAACAAATGGAAGTCTATCAGAAAACTAATCAAAAAGAAATCACTGGAAACTATGCAAAAACAATATGATAAAAGTAGGCGTTTGTTAGCATTTTTGTTGTTTCCTTAAGATTTAAAACCCAAGCATTGATGTTTTACCACAGTTTAAGTGATACATTGATTATAATGAATTCATTTGTCGAGATTGTCAGTAGTCACACTCAAAGAAATAAAGTTGTATTTACCATTATTTCACCCAAAACAAGGACATGCTTATTCAGTCACATCTGATTCTGTTTATTTGTAGTCACAGGACAGTTTATCACATTTAGAAAGAACAATAATTTCTACATATTTTCCAACAAAAATACGTCCTGAGCAGCTTTAGCACTCTCTCCAGTGACAGTCCAAATACAGTTATTTTCAGTCAGAGAAACAGCGAGGAAGCTCCCGAAAACCGGAGTTTCTTTATTTTATATGCAGAGCTAAATATGGATATAAGACAGTCTGGTATTTGGAGACGAGATGCACTGACAGATAAAATAAATACACGATTGTGATAGCCTATATGATATGTCTGAACGGTCGTATTTACCATGTTTACTATGGTAATGGTTAGCACAAATAGTCTTGGCATGTAATGATTTCTGCCTTATATAGTGATCAGAATCCACAACAAATCACAAACATGAGTCATTCAAACACTCGCTGCTGTCTTTAAAGTGAGTTTTGAGCTAAAGTTATTTTAAAAGTCTTTAATGCAGAGTATATGGTATATGAAATCATCAGCGCCCGCGGCACTACAGTCTCCAGAGACACAGATAAACCCCCTTTTTGTACTTAACCACTCCTCTAGCCCAAGCTGGCCCGTTTTGGACCAGTATATTTGGCAGGTCCAAAAAAACCTGTCTGTTGGCCCAGAGGAAGCCGTTAAAAGGCCCGATCAAGCTCTGGAAGTGACAGTGGCCTGACTAGAAGATAACTGGCCCTGGCATGCACTAGCACACCTGCTTTTGGCCCGACAGTGCAATCGTGGCTAATGACCATAGTGGCCTCCATCATGCGCAAATGGAAGAAGTTTGGAACCATCAGGACTCTTCCTAGAGTTGGCCACCAGGCCAAACTAAGCGATCGGGGGAGAAGGGCCTTAGTAAGGGAGGTGACCAAGAACCCAATGGCCACCAGGGTTTCTCTGTGGAGAGGAGAACCTTTCAGAAGAACCATCTCTGCAGTACAGTCCCTGACAAAAGTATTGTCGCTTGTGTACAAATTGACCTAAAGTGCCGCTGAAATATATTTCTAATCAAGATTTTTTTACAAGAAATGGCTCATTTTAATCCCACCAGCTTTTGTGATAATGTTTCAGTGAAAAACTAAACTTTCAAAAAGTATTGTAATATTCACAGCTTGATAAAGCCCATTGAGTCAATTTTTGCAAAGACATAAGTGTTGTCACCTTGTCATATGAGCTTCACCTGTGACTAATAATGGATCAATTAGGTCTCAAGTGTGTATAAAAAGAACCCCAGTACGCTAGACCTTCACATCAACTGCAACTAGACCTCTACAAACATGCCTAAGAAATAACCCTGAGACTAAAGTTTTGATTATCATGAGGCTGAAGACCAGATCCACTGCTGATGTGGCAGTGACCTTCAATGTGTCTCAGCATCAAGTACAGAGGATAAAAAAAAGATTTGAAGAGACTGGAGACGTTTTTGACAAGCCCAGGTCAGGCAGACCCCGCAAGACAACTGCTCGAGAGGACCGTTTGTTGGCTTGAAAATCCAAGGCCAGCCCATTTTCCACTGCAGCAGAGCTCCACGAGACCTGGTCACCTGAAGTCCCTGTGTCAACCAGAACAGTTTGTCAGATTCTGCTTAGAAATGGCTTCCATGGTCGAATCAGTGCCCGGAAGCCAGCACTAAACAAAAGACAATTGAAAAACCGTGTGGCATTTGCCAAGGCCCACAGCCTGCTAAAAGGATGGACGCTGGAAAAGTGGCAGAAGGTGGATTTTTCAGATGAATCTTGTGTTGAATTACACCACAGTCGCCGCAAATATTGCAGGAGACCTACTGGAGCCAGAATGGATCCGAGATTCACCCAGAAAACAGTGAAGTTTGGTTAGCGGAAAAATCATGGTCTGGGGTTACATCCAGTTATGGGGGTGTGCGAGAGATCTGCAGGGTGGAAGGCAACATCAATAGTCTAAAATACCAAGAAATCTTAGCTACCTCTTATTCCCAACCATAAAAGAGGCCAAATTCTGCAGCAGGACGGTGCTCCATCGCATACTTCCATCTCCACATCAAAGTTCCTCAAGGCGAAGAAGATCAAGATGCTCCAGGATTGGCCAGCCCAGTCACCAGACATGAACATCATTGAGCATATGTGGGGTAGGATGAAAGAGGATGCATGGAAGATGAAACCAAATAATATTGATGAACTCTGGGAGGCATGCAAGACTGCTTTCTTAGCTATTCCTGATGACTTCGTCAATAAATTGTATGAATCCTTGCCAAACCGCATGGATGCAGTCCTTCAAGCTCATGGAAGTCATACAAGATATTAAATTTGGATCTCACAGCACCACAACTTAATTTGTTGACATATTTTTGTATTTGCAGTAAATTTGTTCAATTTCTGTATAGGCGACAAAACTTTTGTCTTGCCAAAATTTGACCTTTCTGTCTTGATTAAATGATAAATATTTTTTCTGTGAAAATGATTTATTTCAGTGCATTAAACATCATTTGGGAGGGTTTTAGCTTTTCATATGAGCTATTTCTAACACCAATGAATTAATTAAAAGTCAGGTTAATATCAGGTATTTCTAGAAAATAGATAAGCGACAAGACTTTTGTCAAGGACTCTACTCCACCAATTATGCCTGTATGGTAGAGTGGCCAGACGGAAGCCACTCCTCAGTAAAAGGCACGTGCCAGTCCACCTGGAGCTTACCAAAAGGCACCTGAAAGACTGTCAGACCATGAGAAAAAAAATTTACCTGGTCTGATGAAACAAAGATTGAAGTCTTTGGCCTGAATGGCAAGCGTCATGTCTGGAGAAAACCAGACACCACTCATCACCTGGCCAGTGCCCTCCTTAAAGTAAAGCATGGTGGTGGCAGCATCATGCTGTGGGGATGTTTTTCAGCGACAGGAACTTGGAGACTAGTCAGGATTGAGGAAAAGATGAATGCAGCAATGTACAGAGACATCCTTGATGAAAACCTGCTCCAGAGCACTCTGGACCTCAGACTTATGAAGGTTCATCTTCCAACAGGACCCTAAGCACACAGCCAAGATAACATGGGAGTGGCTACGGGACAACTCTGTGAATTTCCTTGAGTGGCCCAGCCAGAGCCCAGATTTGAAGCCGATTGAACATCTCTGGAGAGATCTGAAAATGGCTATGCACCGACGGTCCTATAACTATACACGATCGTGTCGTTTACTGATGTTTACTCACACATAGACATTTGAAGCAGTTTAACTCACCGCCTGTTTCCAAAGCAGGACCGAACCTTTATCGCTGGGACCGCTCCGTCAAAAACACACTTCTTTGGTATGATTTGGTGAAGTCCTGTGACTGCATTGACTGTGGAGATGCGCGATGTTGTGAAGCTTCCCGTCATTTCTGCGTTCAAATTGGTTCAAATGCAGCGCTGCCTTCCCGGAATGCTGTGCTGAAGCTTTGAAGTCGCTTGATGTCACCCATAGGAATAAAATGGAGCACGGCGCGGACTATAACGACATAAGTGTTCACAGACGAGTGGATCTGCAGCTGAAGGAGTGTTTATGGGCGTGCATTTCCTCTCTTGCTCTAGTCACGCGTGTGTGCACCCTACCGGGAGAAGAGCCCGTACGTCCCATACAAGGACCTTCCGCTCTATCGACGTCATGCCGACCCATACTCGAAAAAAACTCTCCGAAACTTGTGAGAAACCGGAAAGACTATTTTTGACACAGAAATGCTCCATCAAACGTCCAACATTAGTTTTTGAAACTTTGTCTATGTTTAGGATGGGAATCCAAGTCTTTAACAGTGTAAAAAGCTCAGTATGCATGAAATAGGTGTGCCAAGCTTGTGGCTTCATACTCAAAAAAGACTTGAGGCTGTAATTGGTGCCAAAGGTGCATCAACAAAGTATTGAGCAAAGGATGTTAATACTTCTGTACATGTCATTTTTTATTTGGAATACATTTGCAAAGATTTCAAACAAACTTCTTTAAAGTTTTCATATGGGGTATTGTTTGTAGAATTTTCAGGAAAATAATGACTGTCATCCATATTGGAATAAGGTTGTAACATAACAAAATGTGGAAAGAGTGAAGCGCTGTGAATACTTTCTGGATGCACTGTACGTGACCAATTGCTTACTCTCATCTTATTGTTTATTTTTGCTACTGTACATTTTAGACTTCTATATGTAAATGACCTCTGTTATAATTAGTTAACCTCTTTGCATGTAAAATGAGTCTTGTGGATTTGCATAGCTGGCCTACTTTACATTGTGTCAGGTTCTCAAAACAAAAACAGTTAACACCATGTCCTAACCAGACGTGTTGCCAGGGCCGTCGATAGCAGGACAAAAGGTGCTGACGATTCTAGGGGCCTACAGTAACAACCTACAGCCCTGCACGTCGCCATAAGATTCCAGTGACAATCAATATGTCTGTCCACACCAGACACGTCTCAAAGTCGTGACAAAATCAATAAAAAATCAGCCAATCAGAAGAGCATGTGGGTGGGCTCTCTCTGCAAGCACACTGACCTCATTACTAAATTGATAAACACATAACCATATTCATTTTAACATTAAAGTTGCATTGTGTAATGTTTATGAGGCACCATTGACAGAAATTCAATATAATATACATAACTATATTTTCAGTGGTGTATAAAGACCTTTTTTTTTACCTTAGAATGAACCCTTTCTGTCTCCATACACTGGGGGTCCCTTACAGTGAAGTCACCATTTTGCGCCGTCATGTTTCTATGTTGGCCCTAAACAGACAAACTGTTCTACAGAACGCTAGCCACACTCATCTCAGACAACAACATCTTCGTTTTGTGTCAGCCAGCGTAGCTTCTCTATGTAGAGTCCTGCAATGGGTCGGGTACCCACGGGTACCCACCAAAAAGTGGCTATAGAGTCTGGGATCGTGACGTAAGCAACGCAATGCATTTTGGGACTTTAGGTCACGGAGGCCGCTGTCGATACTGTGTTGTATAGGAAATTGACGCTTTTAGTTCTAAAAGTAGAACTAATTCAGCTAAAAACAGTTACAATAGTAAACGCTGTTGTGTCATTAACTGTCATAATCGCACTCACGACCGCAGTGGAAACCTAATCGCAAATGGAGTGTGATTGTTTAGCTTTCCCTCCTGGAAACAGCACATTGGATCTCATTCGTGGACTTTAGGACACAGACACTACATAGCGAATGTGTAGTAGTGAAGGTAGACATAAAAACTTGTGTTAGATAGTTAAAAACACATTCTAATGGTGTACGCTTGCTGTGTTATGGACTGCTATAGCCGCTCTCATAAACTGCGTGGGGGTAAAAACCCTCAAATGACGTGCAATTTGTCAGTTTACCAGCTTGGAAACAACAGGTGAAGGTGAAAGTAAACCTCAATAAAAAAAAAATAAACAGCTTACCCAAAATGTGTCTTTATAATTTGTGTTCATATATTTATTATTCATAACCGATATATTACAGATTTATGATTTCTGAACCGCATATGCGTAACGTTACCATAAATAATGAAAACACATCTGGAAATTCTTCATTGCTTCTCTCAAAGGACTCTTGTACTTGCACCTTTTAAGTCCAGTAAAACTGTTTAGTACTGTAACTTAGGCTAAAGTTGCGTTCACAATTCAAATCATTTCAAAGCTGCATTACAGGCCATACTCTCATATGTTATCCCTTATGATTACGTTACGCTATGGAATTGCGATATGATATATGTTGATTAAACAAATGACCCACTGGCTGAGATCAAGCAATATTATTTTAAATATCAGATACAGACCTTTTCGTTAGGCTATATTAAAAAACTGCGAAAGAGAAATCAATGTGTAGTCCTGTGTGTGGTGCGATAGACGTCCGTATGATTTCTGATTGTATGAAATGAGATGAATATGTGCAATATCCTGGCATTACGACTGAGTGCTCATGTACGCAAGAGATTCAAATATTAGGACATTCATTCCAAGTGAGTGCAAGCAGTTCTTAAATAACGCGAATACAGTCGTTTTTTCTCTAGTGATTCGTATTTGTTATCATTGTACGCTCCATAGACAGTAAAAGAAATGGACGGAGCGATCCCATTGCCTTCTACGGCGTTAAGTGATGTCAGTATAGGAGCACTCACTTCCTGATGGCTGAGCGAACTGCGCAGGCTCAGACTGAGCTTGACGACGTAGATGTGACGTGAGCCTCCTGTCTTACAGCTGTAGGTCTTCTAGTAGTTGTGGAAAGTGAAAGCTGAATCACGTTGTTTAAATATTTTCTCCCGTTGCTTTTGGCTCACTATGGGCTTCTCCCCATTCTTCCCCCTTGACTTTATCAGACTTTATGTCTCCACGTCCCCCCGACTGTCTCATAGACAGTAAAAGATTGCCTGTGAGCGTCTCCTCAGGTCTATACGGTAATTTCTCAACTGTGCGACAGAGTCGCGTTGGTTATGACGCAATCGTTAGCCTATTTTTACAAAAACAGCTTCTACGGGGCGATAGTGTAAGATACAAGGTAACGGAGCCTTTTATGCATTGTCGTGTTTCTTTAGAAATAAACAATGGACAAATGGAGTCTTTAAACGTCTCTGATGTAAAGTTATTCACTGTCAAAGTGACTCAAAAATGAATGGGAGTCAATGGGATGCTAACAGCAGGTGATGGCTTGGTTAGCAATGGCAGCCCCTAGGGGTGGAACGCTTTCCGAGCGCTAGATTACCCCCTTGGTACGCTCATGAGCGAGACCTAAAACATGGCGGCGACTGCCCAGAATGCAACGCGCAGTGGCGTTGATTCCCAGACTCTATAAAGATGGTGGATTATGACATACCTAAAATTCACTGGCGGGCGGATAAGGAACTCCTTGCGGGCTGGTAGCGGATCTGGTGCTGAACTTTACGGGGTATGGGCGGTAGCGGGTCTCAAATTGGACTAGGGATGTGTTGAAAAAATCGATTAACCAATTCTGAATCGATTTTCATATTAATTTCTAAAGATCGATCCGTAACTCAGAGGATCGATTTAATAATAGGCCTACATTTTCCCCGTGAATTTTAATTTGCCGCGTCATTGAATTAACGCATGCGCGCGAGGTGGAGGGACATTAAAACAACGAACATGGCAGCTTTGAAAACTCCAGAACCGCTGCGGACAGAGAATACTAGAGTAGGTAAACAAACTCAAGCCGAAGTTCTCGTCACTATACCGCCGCTGCCGTGCTGAAGAAGCGCCGCGGACAGACCGAGTTTTCCCTCACTCTTCCTCTTCTCTCGTTACCGCGGCGGACAGAGAATACTAGAGTAAGGTAGACGAGTAAACTCGGACTGCTGGATATGTCAAGAACGCGGCTTAAGTCACAGCTGTTCTCACTGCAGCGCGCGCTTAATGCCAAGGAAGTTGTAATGGCTGGCTTGTCATGACAGCACGCGCCCTCTCCACAGCGCACAGTTGTTCTTTACAACCATCAATACTCCATTAATTTGCAGTTGAATGTCTATAATAATAGTATCAATATGTTGCATAACTACAGTTCTGTAATATTCAGGTAATAGCTGGAAAAAATGCTTTCTTTAAAAACACTTATCTAAATCTCAAAGATCGGATCAGATCGGATCGAATAATGATAATCGATTCAAGATCTTGAGATTTTTGAAATTTGAATCGAAACCCAGCCCTAAATTGGACCTGTGCAGGTCTCTATGTGCTTCGAAAGGGAGCATACATACTAACCCTCAGCCAGGACCAGCACAATGTTCGATAGACCTCCCAAATCTAGATACAAAGAAATACTTAGTATCTTCTTCTGGTGTGTCTATCCTATTTTCTTGCAACTGAATATGCATTGATAATAAGGGGGGGGTCATAGTGGTTATGGTTTTGTTAGAATCTATAGGGATAAGCTTTTTTTGTTGCAAAGAGCTGGAAGATCTTGTGTCCCATTTAAAGCCCTTCTGGAGACTCTGAGAAACAGTTTCTCACTGACATGCAATACCTCGCAAATCATTCTGCCATGTTGGTGCCCTTTGATATAGTTTACACTTAACAGATACATAATATCTTTCAGCTCTAGTCAAAGAAAGGATTGTTTTGAAACTGTGTTTACAACTGTATTGGCAACTAGGGGTGTCACAATATATCGATAATGACGATGATGACTGTATATTTTCACATATAAATACTGATATAATGATATATAACTGATATATGATATTAGTTGCTGGCCTGCTTTACATTGTGTCAGATTCACAAAACAATCCTCAATGCGCCTCTCAAATAGTAAAGACCATGCAATATGTATGTCCACACCAGAAAAGTTTCGTAGTCGTAAAAAAAATATTGTAGTTCAAACTAAAATTGTAATTCTTTCCTACTGTTGAAGGCAATGGGTCCTTGAGCCTGTTTGGTTGCCAATATTCTTCCAAATATTATCTTCTTTTGTGTTCAGCATAAGAAAGAAATTCATACAGGTTTGGAACAACATATTTTTCATTTTTGAGTGAATTATCCCTTTAATGGTTGTTGGCACCCATCATGAAATGTAAAAATGAAGACAACAACGCAGTGGCTGAATCCAAATACGCTTACTTTTCTCTACTATGTAGTAGGCAAAAAAACAAGATAAAAATAAGTTGTATGTCTGTTTTCAATTAGTAATGCAGGCAAATACCCGGATGATTCACTACTTATAGTGAGATTAAGTACGCATCCAGTGTACACTTTACTACACCACATGACGCTATGGGAGAGAACTGACATAGAACTGATGCTGCAGTAGGTCACATAACAATGACAACATGATGATTGTAGTACATCCAAATTTAAATTTATACTATACATTCATACTTTTTTTTTTAAAAAAAAAGCAAAGTTCTCAAGAAAGTTTGCGATTTTGGATGTAGCCAGTGTTTAGCTACAAAATCATACTGGAGATGACAGACGAAAGCAAGATTCTACCCACAGGCAAAAAAAGTTAGTTGTGGTAACCCTAATTAGTACTTTCACTTCATAACACTTAATTTGTTGTGTTATGGGAACTATATCTGAAATTTCACATCTATTAAAGGGATAGTTCACCCAAAAATGTAAATGACCCCATGATTTACTCACCCTCAAGTCATCCTAGGTGCATATGACTTTCTGCATTCAGACGAATACAAAAGTTATATCTAAAAAAAAATCCTAGCTCTTCCGAGCTTCATAATGGCTGTAAATGGCTGTTTCTGTTTGGAAGTCCATAAAAGTGCATCTATCCATCATAAAAGTGTCCCACACGGCTGCAGGGGGGTTAATAAATGCCTTCTGATGCAAAGTGATGCATTTATGTAAGAAAAATATCCATATTTAAAACTTTACAAACTGTAATTTCAAAACTGTCATATGCGCGTTCACGTGAGACTGGTTTTCCAGCGTATGATGCTCCGTCGAGAATATGCTAGTTCTCACGAGAACCAAGTTTTGGTTTTGCTCTATCTTCTGCACTTCCACGTTTGTCGCCGGAACTTAAACTACGCCTGCGTCCTACGCTGGAACGCCAGTCTCTCGTGAACGTGCGTACGAAAGTAAGCGCAAGTTAGAGATTACAGTTTTTCTTTCATCTGCAAAACAGATCTTTGTTTGTGTTTTTATTTGTTAGCAGTACAATAAAAGTCAATGGGAACCAATGTTGTTTCAAAACATTATTTTACATACTGTACATTATGATGTTTGGGTGTACTGTCCCTTTAAGAGCTTAAATGTTTTGTAAATCTATATTATTGTGAAATGGAGCATTTTCATGTAAGCTGCGGTTGTATTATTTTCAGGTTGGATCAAAGACAGACTGTGTTATGTGTTTTGGACCCATGGTTCCTGATGGTTACGGAGTCTGCTACAACCCCATGGATGACCATATCAACTTTGCTGTGACGGCCTTCAATAGCTGTGAAGAAACCAACGCCACCAAACTGTCCAAGTTTCTAGAAGACGCACTTCTGGACATGAAGACTCTTCTGGAGCTGGTGTCTAAGTCCCAGTGAGTGACGCCACTTCTATAATGGCAAAAGAAACTCACCGAAGCCCTGAAACCTTATCAGACTGGAGGCTTTTTCCACTTTCAGTATCATTAAACTGACATGTATTATTGGCTCATATTGGTATTCCATATGAGCGTGACGTGCGTGATATTTTTTTTCTTTCTCCATTATTCAGAGACTATAACTAGGAAAATCATTATAAGGTTGAATTCAAAAAGTATACAGTGTGACTATGTGGTGCTTTTGAAACTTTGATCTGTTTGTTTGAGGACATTGACTCAGTGGCTGCTGGAAGCTGGGAAACCTGTTTCGAAACTGTCATTTTTGCAGTATATTTTAATGATGCTAGTGGCACAGAAATTACACACTTCACTATTCAGGGAAGTGACTATGGACTAAAAAGCTGCTACAACTCAAAGGGGGACAGACGCGTTAAATTTGGTTTTACAGTTTCAATTGTAAAAATGATAAGTCTGAGAAGGCTGTCGATGTTGTCCAGTCCATATCATGTTAAGCCAAAAGTAAACTTGTTTGTGTTTGTGTATGCTAGTATATGTGTACAGTGAGCATGAAGTACATTTCATTATCCCATTACAATCAAAACAATTAGTAAAAAAAATGTTAGGGTTAGGGTTGTCATGTGAGCATTAATCAATATCAGAGATCCGTGAACAAGCAATGTTTCGTTAAATTATTGAGATATTTGCTTCAAATTTCAAGGAAATATTTCAGGTCTAAGGGGTTCGGCTGCAAAAAAGTTTGGGAACTGCTGAAACTGACTCTACTTTGAATGACTATGTGTTCGTCTGTATACATACACTAAATGTGCGCATAAAAACCAAATCTTTAAGCTTTAAGGAGGTTTGTGGTAGTTTCACAGATGGTAGGTAGGACTGTTATTCTAAATCAAAACTCACACAACCACATTGAACTTTTCAGAGTCACTCAATTCAATGTTATGAATTTTTATTTCTTTGTGAGGTAAATTAGCAGTAGACTTGGCACACATTACTGTCAGCAGATTAACTCATGTCCATTACAATAAATATACAGAAGTACTTATATATAAACAGTAAATTGTATTTGTTTTTAAATTATATGACAAAACAAGACAGAATACTTATGATTATTTCTTTGATATAAAGTTAATAAATCCTCCTATTGTGCTAAACTTGCTAAATTATGACTAGGATCATTTTTTAAATGCGCTCAGGCTCTTAATGGACTAATAACGCTCTTACAAACTACACTGGTTCTTCTTCAGAAGGATTAATATATGAATACTCTGCCCTGAACATTCCCTTGATTTGCTGATACTCCCCGTGGAATTCCACTTCAGCCCTGCTTCCTGAGGAGCTCCAAAGGAAGAGCTGTGTCCCTCTGAATATGGTCGTCTTTAAGGCATCCACATCACGAATCTGGATAAGCAAAAGAAAACAAGAACACAGGACATCAGAGCATCGCAAAAATCGTAGTGCTTGCCCGACTACTTATTTTTACTAAATGCCTGGCTCAGTGTCTATCTTATGTAAAGGACCCCCAAAAGAAAGTGCAGTATTAGCTGTCTCTTCTGTTTCAGAAGCAGCAGTTTGCTTGCGTGCTTTTTGAACACAAACTGCTTGAGTTTTACTTTATTTAAGACCTTTTTTTGACGACCTTGTCCCGGTCTCAACCACATTTCGACTCAGTCTTGTCTTGGTCTCAGACTAAGAGGACTCGGGATTTTGTTTCAAGACCTGCTGGGATTTTTTTGTTTCAAAAACTCCTGGGATAGATCACTAAATTGCCGGTGCATTGCCTGATTTATTTATTAACATCATTAATGTGATTGGATGTAAAACTTACTGCTTCAGATGCAATCAATAACTTATTTCTAATGTGATTTATTTATAGTGCCCATTCAGAAATTAATTAGGGATTTGCAAAAATGTCACCAAAAATGAATACAAATGCTCACAAAATTCAGGATATTGTTGCAAAAATTATGAGATCTGGATTTATAACGTGATATAATTAACCAATATCACAAGAACAAGAGAGCTGTTTTCAGAAATTTGAGCATGAGTGCAAACATGATATTGAAAATATTAAAAAATACATTATTTATGCATTTGTAATTTACCAATTCAGATGCATCTTCTGTACCACCTCTTTAGCACAAAGATGAATTGTGTTGTGAATGATTTCATTTGATTTGTAATAGTTCTATAGTGTCTTATTCTAATTATTTTTATTATAAGTAATTTCTCAGGTGGTAATGTGGATCTCTATGAGTTTATGGAGTGCTGGTCTGGTCTTGGTCTTGTCTTGGTCTCAACCCCTCAAAGTCTTGGTTTTGTCTTGGTCTCAACACACATTGGTCTTGGTGTCGGTCGGATTAGGTGGTCTTGACACCCTACCAGGTGCTAAGCAAGTGTTTTTTACTAGTTTCAGCCCGACGCAGTTACCATTTTTACATCGAGCGCCACTTTGTTTAAATAGCAAATGCACTGGCTATTCTGAATATGAAGTGTATTCAGGCATGTTGTTGGTGCGTTGCTATTTTGAGGCAACTGAAAACGACTACGCCATTGACCAACAGAAACCTGATCTGAAGTCAATAGCGCATTATTTTTTGTGTTATTTAAATGGCGCATTGGTAATATGATAATTTGGTGATTAATGTTGAAAACTGTCGTGCTGCTTAATAGCCTATACACTGCTTATTACACACACAGGGACGTGCAGCAGCACACAAATATTTTTAAATATTAAAATAAAATGTTTTCTCTCTGAAGAAGTGTTCAATCTTTCCGAATCTGCCATGGTGCAAGCGCAACTTGCTACCAAAACACACCCATGACTCATTAAAGGGTTAGTTCACCCAAAAATGAAATTTCTTTCATTAATGACTCACCCCAATGTCGTTCCACACCCGTAAGACCTCTGTTCATCCTCGGAACACAGTTTAAGATATTTTAGATTTAGTCCAAGTCCTTGGAATGTAAGTATATGTCCACTTGCTGTCCATGTCCAGAAGGTAATGAAAACATCATCAAAGTAGTCCATATGTGACATCAGTTGGTTAGTTAGACTCTTGAAGCGTCGACAATACATTTTGGTCCAAAAATAACAAAAAATACGACTTTATTCAGCATTGTCTTCTCTTCCGCGTTTGTTTTCAAACCTCAAATAAAGAATCAAACGGTCGCGAATCAGCAGATTGATTCGTGATTCATATCGCCAATGTCACGTGATTTCAGCAGTTTGCCAGTTTGACACGCGCTCCGAATCTTGAATCATGACCGTTTGATTCTTTATTTAAAGAAGAGAAGACAATGCTGAATAACTCGGACTAAATCTAAAATATCTTAAACTGTGTTCCGAGGATGAACAGAGGTCTTACGGGTGTGGAACGACATTAGTGTGAGTCATTAATGAAAGAAATTTCATTTTCGGGTGAACTAACCCTTTAAGAGACTAGGTACATTAAATAGCTAAATTAGATTCAAATTCTAAGTGTATCTGCGCCATGCACTTTAGACACAATGTGTTCAGATCGTTAAAATAGGGTCCATAGTGTGATTACATTTCTTCATTTGTCAGCCAGATTATTATGCTTATACATTACCACTCAAAAGTTTGGGGTCTGAAAGATTTGTTTTAATGTTTTTGAAGAATTATCTTATGTTCTTCAAGGCTGCATTTATTTGATCAAAAATACAGTGTAAACAGTAATACTGTGTACTATTATTGCAATTTAAAATGTTCAATTTTAATATATTTTTTAAATGTGATGGCAAAGGTGAAATTTCATCAGCCATTACTTCAGTCTTCAGTACAATACAATACAGCTTTATACTAAACAGATTGTTTCAAAGCAGCTTTACAGTGTCACATAATCCATTAGAAATAATTAAAATATGCTGATTTGGTACTCAAGAACATTTTTCCTATTATTATCAACATCGAAAGCAGCTGTGTTGGATATTATTTTTGTGTAAACTCTGATATAATCATATATCATATATATATGATCATATATACTGTACAGTATATTTATACAGTATATATATATATATATATATATATATATATATATATAAAGACAAAATAACAGGATTTATTTGAAATATAAATCTTTGTAACTTTATAAATGCCATTACTGCAATACTTTAATTTTTAAAATATCTTAATGACCCCAAACTTTTGAACAATAGGGTATTTATATGGAAGATGGATGCACAGTGACTTACCAGTATGTATGTTGAGTTTGTATCAGTATTGTTGAGCACAGAAAGTGCTCTGATCTGAATCCTCAAAGCTGGAGGAGCATCAATGAACACGCGACAGGTCTGAGTGTTAGAGGTGGAGGTGGCTGGACTCTTGATCGGATTCTCAATGAGGCCAGATGGAGAGAACAGCTGAACATCACACTCTTCGAGGAAGATATGTACTGTCACAATCTTTCAGATTATTTATATCTTGGGTAAACCTAAAACATACTTTATAGCTCATCCAGTACTGAAAATTCTGTCATCATTAACATTAGTTTAGGGTCCAATTCTCTCTATTAACTAACTAATAACTCTGACCTTTGCCTCAAACTACTGTTTATAGTTAGTAAGGTAGTTTGGTATTGGGTGGGATTAAAGCTACACTATGTAACTTTTCCGTCTTCTAGAGGGAAAGTCTAGAAAGTCTGCTAACTTTTCTTGCCTATTCAAAACAAAGGTGTAGTTTGATGACGCCAAGTCTGAGTTCAGAATCTTGGGACATGTGGTTTTCACCTCACAGCAGGTGGAAAAGAATCGGGATAGGACTCGGGCAGAAATCATGTTCATGGATGCGGTTATTAACGTCTCTGTAGTATGAAGCAGAGCAGGACCAAGTGTTGAGGGAGCTGAGCAAGGCCGCTGGAGCGATTATTGCGCAACACACGCCTCGCGAGCAGCGGGACTTTTATTATGACGGGACAGTCGCCGGCGGCATTTACGCTTTTCTGCTCATGAGTATGAGGTAACACAGCTCTGTCATATTAGAAACATTTAAGTGTGCTTAAAATGGTGTTATGACGTTACTCTGTGCATTCGCTGTGCATTGCTGATGTGACACTTGTTCACACTGCTAAGAGTAAAGCGCTTCTGCCAAAATAAAACGGAAACGGAGGGTAACGCAGATTTGACGCAACTGACAGGCGACTCCCTCAGACGTCCCGGTTCCTTGGTTAAAATAGCAATTTTCTCAGATTTTACAAATTGTTGGAAACAATTGGGATATTGTAAGTACTCAACTGAACAAAATATGTAACACTGGCCTAGTGGTTTTTGGATATCTTACTGCAAAAATACTACATAGTTCACCTTTAAGGGATGTAGAAAATGGTCATGCAGAATAAGGCATTAATATGTGCTTTATAAGTACTATTAAACAGCAATATTCTAGTAATATGCATGCTAATAAGCAGCTAGTGAGAATTGGACCCCAAAATAAAGTGTTACCGTCTTGTCAAACCCCTAAGACTTAGAAGTTAACAAGACGTAACTCCTTACAAGTGCCAACAAACTCAGATTTGGTATGACATGGGGAGTGAAATATGACAGAAATTTTAAATGTACTATACTTTTACAATAAAATCTATATTATATTTAAATAATGTTATTTACTCTAATTTACATATTTAAACAAATATTAAACATTTTGGACTCACTTTATATTAGATGGCCTCAACTATACACAAACATTTAAATTAATAATTTGATACAATGCACTTATTGTGTACATACATGCCTTTACATTGTACTTACATTTAAAAAATGCATGCATATAATTACATCTGTTATTAATTTCTGTAATTACATTTATAATTACACTGTTGACCCTTCCCTTACATCTAACCCTAACTTTAAAGCTACACTGTGAAACTTTTTTAGTTTATTCTTAGCTAAAAACACTTAGTTCTTTCAAAAATGTGCTCATTAATGTATATTTACTTCTTTAAAGTAATAAAGTTATTCTCGTAAGTTTATAATATGCCATTGAAAATCCATACGGGTGAGGGGTTTGAATGTCGGTCGCCATGTTGCCCCTCCATCTTGAAAGTACATTAGCCAAAGGGGGACTACCCATAAATTCAAGCTTCGCCTTTCGCGTTTTAACACTCGATGGCACCATGTCGAATGTGAAGAGGGGGATTGCCATGTTAATCTTGGACTAAATCGGCCACTGTAGGAGTTAAAACGAAATTGGAATTGAGAGGAAGGGAAACTGGATGGTCATATACCTTTTCACCGCTAGATGGAGGAAAATATCACACAGTGTAGCTTTAAACTTCCCCATACCACCATACTGTCCCTAACTCTACCCTTAAACTCACCCATCCCACCACACCTGTCCCTAACTTTACCTGTATACCACCTCAATATCAGCAAAAGTGTTTTGCACTTTTACTTATTTTTTGATGCAAGTACAGAGTAGTTAAGGCCAATATAAAGTGGGACCAACATTTGTATGCAGTTTTTAATAACTCACCTCCATGAGGGCTTTTTTTGTTCTTTACACTCTGATAAAATAGTACCACTCCGTTGCCAGGGGTCAGGCGGCTCTGACGCACCAAAAGAACATTTGATCGTGATTTCAGCGTTTTACCAGACATCCTCTCGCAGAGACGCATCAGGATGAGTCTGTCATACAGGGCGATATTCTCCTCTGAAAATATACACAAAAATACACAGAATTCACCACACTAGTACTGCATCAGATTCCAATGTCTGTCCGCAAGTTAAGCTCAGTACTTACTTTGCTGGCAGTTAAGAGTGCTGGATACTATTTTGATTTGAATAACCTCATCAAGAGGCCGGCCAATAGCAAATATACACCTTGTCTGAGTGACATTGCGTAGATCGATAGTCCCTGAGTCTTGGAGGAGGAGTCGCCCACAGAAACCTGAAACCAGAGTACATGATTTATTCCTCACAGCTTTTTTCAATCTACTCCTCTGTCTATTCATATATCAATCCACAGAATTGAAAAACCAAACATGATATTATATATAAAAGTAAATGTAAGTAAATGTTAAGTAAATGTAAATCATATATAGTTATCTGTCTGAAAATATGTAGTTAAATATCTGATAATATATCAATTTAAATCCAAATATTTACCTATAACTCTGATTAAAATGTAATCATCAGTGTAGTTATAACTGAATACATGTAAATGAAAATGGTAATTATGATGTAACTGAGAAAATATACATTTTATTTGGCCCTTCAGAATAATGTAATGTATATCATTTAAATCCAGACTCAAAACACATCTGTTCAGCTGTGCATTTCCTGAATGAGCACTGTGCCACTGTACATCCGACTGATTGCACCCTATCTTATCTCTTTATTCTTTTTATTATTGTTATATTTTACCTTTGTTCTTATTTTTGGTTATTGTTATTTTATATTTTCATTTGAGTTAAATATGATGAATGAAAACTGGGTTTGATGGAAATTGTAAGTTTGACAATAAGGTTTGAGAATGTGTAAATCTGTGGAGGGTATGATTAGTGAAAATGGGTTTAACAAGAAGGTTCCTGAGTAAAAATCAGGGAATGGTGATTAAAATGGATGTTATGAACGTGTTTGAGAAATAAATAAAGGAGAGGTGTTCTAATAGAGATGGTACATGTATGTAGGCTGTAAACTGAAGAATGTTTTATTTTTATATCAGACCATTATTGTGGATCTGACCATTTTCTTTTCTTTTATTTATTATTATTATTATTATTATCTTTACAAAGGTTTTAACTATGCTTGTTTTTAATTTTTTATTCGTCCAAATGGTATTCTTTTTTCTCATGCATTTGTTACCACTGTTTTAATTAATTTCTGTGTAAAGCACTTTGAATTTACCATTGGGTATGAAATGTGCTATACAAATAAACTTGCCTAGCCTTGCCTTGCCTGGCCTTGCCTATCATAATAGAAGTACATTTTACATAATTACAACTAAACCAAGTCCTAACCTTAACAGTATAGTAAATACATGAAGTTAATTAATATTACTCAGTACTTATTTGTGTCATTACACTGTAACAACGTCACCTTAAAATTATACCAAATATTCCAGACTTCAGGAATTTCAAGAAAGATTACAAAATTATAGAATATGCCCCGTTTGGACACTGAAATGGTTTTCAAGGCTGGAGTTAGCAGACACTTGCCACCTAACTGGTCTGTGGTGGTTCTGTTGGCGTGCTCATTGTGCTTTTCATCAAATCCACCGTGGGTACAATGGCTGAAAAACTCTTCTTCATCTTCATAATTCGGACAGCTGGACCTAGTGTGGTTTTTGTAAGCACTCGTGGAGTTCTCCATGTCCCCTCTCCTCTCTGGTGCTCCGACTGGACGTGAGTGACGTTGGGCTCTGGCGTGGAGGTGTGGGCTGAGGAACAGTCAGGGCTATAGCAGGCCTGGATGGTGATGGGCTTTGGCAAGTGGAGGCAAAGAAAGGGGCTAACAGGAAGAGGACTGGATGGACCCTTACAGGACACGGTCCGAGACTGGATCCCGTAACCACATGAGACAGAGCACTACATTACAAAGCAGAAAGAAAATGAGGGATGGAGAAGAATGTTTACAATATTATTTTAAAATATGCAATCTCTAAATCCATAAAATGGGACTTTGGCTGTGAATTGTTAGCATATGTAGTCTGGATGATAGATGTGTTGGCACATTACCTCACTCCACTCATGCACATCCCAGTGGAAAGAACAGACTTGAGTGAAGCATGGTGCAATGACGGGAGGTTTGTTTCCTGACTCACACCGCTCCTCCTCCACAATCCTCTCTACACCCCCCTCATACTGAACACACTGCACTCTCCTCACAGATACGCCCATCCCGCAAGACACCGAACAGTCGCCCTGCTGTCCCACCTGCCACCTACAGAATCATTTCATCAATTAAGACAACGTAATCCTAATAATATAACAAGAAAATCAGTTGGTTTTGCTTCAAGACAATAAGCATTGAGCATCAAGTGGTGACCCAACCAGGGTTATAATTGATAACTAAAACAAAACCATAAAATATTTTTCATTACTTGAAATATAATACACATTAACTGAAATAAAATAAAATATAAGACTAGATGAAATAATAAATGTTGCCTTGTAAAAATTAGTTTACTAAAATCAGTAAAACTAAAGACTAAGATGTAATAAAAACTATATAGACATATTTTTTAATAGTAAAAATGACAAAAGCATACAATAAAATTACTTACACTTTAACTAAAATTAAAAAATTCCAGAAAAACTATATCAATGATGCTATAATAAAACTGGAACTATTATATGTTACCCCTGTACCAATTATGTTTAATTTTCAAAAGTGTCATGAATTAACAAAAATGGACATTGAACAAAAATGTTTCAACATGAACTGCATTGGCTTTTGCTGCTCAACCGTGGGGCCGGAGCCCACTAGAGGGCCTCAGCACACTTTCAAATTATTTAAAATAAGACAAATGCAGCTAAAACAGCTAACAATCAAGATTTGGAGATCTTATTTAAACCTAGACAAGACATGGGAATTAATAAAATCTTAAGAAATCATGGGAATCTCAGTAGTGAATATAATTTTATTCAAATTATATAGAGCTCTAAAATATTTTGTTTAAATTATTTATAAAATTCACTGCTAATAATTTGCGAAAATCACGAAAGACTGGTAAGTCATGTAAATTAATTGCACATTTTTTAAAATATATTGTTACTCCTAGTTTGTAACAACAATATTCAAAAACATGGTATAGTCTGAATAGAAAACAATTTATTTTGATATCCTATTAATGTATGAATGCTTATGGTGGCATAGATTATGGTTAGTTGAACTTTATTATTTGCATTTAGCACTAATTATTCACCTGCTGTTTGTGAACCAACCAGGGTAGACCACAGGCCATGTTTAGCTTATTAAAACATGCCTTACAGATTCTTCCCGGAATTATAAGTATTTGAATTAACACTTTTTATAATTTTAAGTCTAATGTTTAGGTTTAATGTTTAATGTAAACAGGACAACAATTTTACTGGCTATCCTTGGCAACAGGCAATATTAGCTATTGTTACTGCCACCATTCTTCATAAGATTAAAAAATAAATAAATAAATAAATAAAAAAAATATATATATATATACATACATGCATACATACATACATAATATGTAATAACTAACTGGGCATGTGAAATTGTATAAATACAGTCAATGATTTAATTAGTTAAATTAAATCATTTAATTAGTTTAATTAGTTAATTAGTTAATTTAATTAGTTAATTCAATTAAAAAAAATTATTGTCCGTTTTTTTACTGTTCAATTAATGAATTATGCTGCGTTCCAGGCAGGATTTTGAGCCCGTAAGTTACGACTTCAAACCATGACTCACAACTTTTGTAACATTCCAGGCAAAGTCACAGCAAACTGCCTGAGCGCAAGGAATTGTCGTAGCTAGATGTAAAAAAAGCAAGTACTTATGCTCATTTACAATCCTTTCTATCACCAAAGGTGCTTACTCCTTGCCTATCTGAGGGAAACTGAGGAGAAAAAAAACATTGCATAAGGCAAGAGAAGATGTTACAGCTTTTATTTTACGTTATTTGTAAAATACTGTTTACGACTTCCATAAACACAGCATCCATAGGGGCTGCCATTGTTGTTTCGCGGGCTATGTGACGTCAGAGCTCGTAACTGGAAGTATATCAATGTAGTACGAGTTCAAAGGTGAGAAGTCTACGTTCCAGTGTACTTTCACGGGTAGAAAGTTGGAAAAACACAGATTACGGGTTGCCTGAAACACAGCATAACACTGTATTTTTGTCAAAATTTCTAGATTAAAAGGTCAAGTGATGACATTCTTGGTCAAATATCTTGCCCTGGTTTTTTTTTTGGTTTTTTTTGCCAGTCTGAAAATAACAATTGAGTGTAATGTGTATAAACAGGAAGTCAGTACACTGTAAAAAATTATTTAGAAAAAAAGTTACCTGGTTGCCTTAAAATTTTGAGTTCATCGAAATTAAAATTTTGAGTTAATACAATGAACATTTTTTGAGATTTGACAACCTTTATTCAAATATTATTAAAAGATTTTGTAAGCATATTGGGTAATTGTGTGTGTTTTATTTCTGATGATGCAGTGAAACATGCCAAATAGTGCTATTTTCATGATTTATCAATTTTTTTATGTGGTTCAGATACAATAATATTTTGAGTTTCTATTTATTAAACAAATTTCCTTCATTGTATCAAATCAAATTTTTAATTTCGAGAATAAACTCAAAATTTTAAGGCAACCAGGTTACTTACTTTTTTAAGTTAAACCAACAAAAAACAACCAAAATTGTTTACAGTGTATAAACAGGAAGTCAGTACTGTCTGTCTCTTCATATGTTCATTAGAGATGAGGTACGTACAGTCTGTGATTTTTTTTACCTGGCTGGACAAATTTCTGTATTACACTCCACTACCTCTGAAGGTCTTGGCACAGACTGACAAGCAGATTCTCCCACCACCAAATCCTTGTTTCCGACTCCTCCCTTTACCCTCTGGGAACAGTACAGGACTCTTTTAGCTAAACCACCTCCACAAGAAACACTGCACGGTCCCTGTATGAAGCGCCACCTGATAAAGAAAGACACGGTGGTCATCATGTGTGAACGTATAGGAGAATGTCTAAAAACCAAAAGAAGAGTTGAAGTAATGCTTACACAGCAGGACATATTGATGGGCTACAGGGCTGAATATACAGCTCTGGTTTACTGGTACGATCACAAAGGAACTCTGGGACCTCTAGACGTGATTGGTGATCCATACAGGAGAACCAAACCTGCTGAGATCCTGCGTAAATGCGTAAGGATACACAATTACAATTGTATACACAACCAGAATTGAGTTTTGTCCTTATTTCAGCATGTGCATTTAGATGTCTCATTTACCATTTCCACAGGTCTTGGAGCA
Organism: Pseudorasbora parva; assembly: GCF_024679245.1. Lineage (NCBI taxonomy): Eukaryota > Metazoa > Chordata > Actinopteri > Cypriniformes > Gobionidae > Pseudorasbora > Pseudorasbora parva. The sequence continues at coordinate 13,517,631 of NC_090184.1, forward strand.
CTGGCCAATCACAGGGCTCCAAACATAAACTGGAACCATTCTGGAACGGGGCATTACATAGGAATCTGTACGGGTCATCTCGGTCTTGAAGACATTTTAGAACAGATCACATGACTTTTCAGCATCACTCCAGTCTTCAGTGTCACATGATCCTATAGAAATCATTCTAATATGTTCAAGGAACATTGCTTATTGTTATCAATGTTGAAAACAGTGATGCTTAAGAGTTTTGTGGAAACTGTTATACTTTCCCCCCAAGATTCTTTGATGAATCAAAAGTATTTATTTGAAATAGAAATTGTTTGTAACATTATAAATATGTTTAGAAGTTTAGTAATGTAAATATGATATAATAGTCTGTGTGTGGAATTTCAAGTTAATATTTAGAGTAACAGCACAGAGATGCTTCATTGTTTGGAATACAACTGGTGTGGAGTGGATGTGGAGAAGATTTGTGTGATTTTGCCATGAGCAAAGGCCGCATGGGCTTTTTGGAAGGCAAATTATTCTGAGCAGCATTTCTCTAACCAGATAGTAAAGAGAGGGATGTAGAAAACCCAAAATGTAGCAGAGTGACCACAGAACTTGAGGATTGAGGGGAAATTACTGCCAACCCATTCCACTTACATCTTTTTCCAGTCCATGCGTTTCTTAGTGACATGCAAACACTTGGCCATTTGTTTTAAACATAAGTTACTTGATATTGACATGTTAAATTGCTGAGGATATTGATAATATTAACTTGTAAATAACTGAAATATCGCACTAGCAATCGTGTTGATATTCAGTACAGTAGTCCTTGCTTGTGTAATACTGCTTAATTATAACTTTACGTAATATACAATACACAATGACGCCAAATTTATTTCGTTATTATTTCACAATACCTCTTTTTGGCTATCCCAGCCAATAGGACAAACGTCCACCACACAGGGAACATGTTCTGGTGGTTTGGGTTTAGAACACAAATTTTGGTCAACCTCAGAATCAGATCCATGATGGGTGCGGACACAAGATACCGTTCTCTGGGCCTCCCCGGGTCCACACACAGCCGAGCACTCACCAGGCTCAGACACCTGCCATCTACAACACACACACATACACATACATATGAATATTATATACACACACAACTGCCAGAATGCCTTAATACAGACTCTCCAAACCATTGTAAACAGTTGTCATCACATCAACTGACCTTAACGGTGAACAATGAATCTAAATAGTCCCAATATCAGCGTTACTATTTGTTAATATATGGAATGAGATATTTTAAAGTTTTCTATTGTTTATTTTATAATTTATAACAACTTTGCCAGATACTATTTTAATACATTTTCTTGTCTCATACTAAAAGATTTCTATGTGCATAAAAAAATGTAATCTTTGTAATCTGGTATAGGGTAATGTACTTCACTCTAAAGGTCCCGTTCTTCGCGATTCCATCTTTCAAACTTTAGTTAGTGTGTAATGTTGCTGTTAGAGCATAAATAATACCTGTAAAATTAAAAAGCTCAAAGTTCAATGCCAAGCGAGATATTTTATTTAACAGAAGTTCCCTTTCAAAGCCTACAGCGAACGGCCGGTTTGGACTATACCTCTGCACTTCCTTCAGGAATGACTTCACTAGAACCGTTTGTTGACTAACCCTCCGCCCACAAGTACATGCAAAATAGGGGGCGTGGTCTTTTTGCTCTCTTACGTTGAGAAGAGCGCGCATTCAGCGCTAGCATCTCCCCGTAATGGTAAGAGGCGGGACCTTTCCGGGCAAAGTGTGCTAAACTGCTGTCCAATCACAACATGGGAAGCGCTGGCCCAATCAGAACTCGTTACGTGTTTCTGAAGGAGGGACTTCATAGAACAAGGAAATCATCAGGCCGTTTTTAGGACAGAGAAAACAACGCTGTACAGATAAGTAAATTGCGTGAAAAATACATTTTGTGTTTTTTTACACGCGAAACATGAACTTATGTTATATTGCACACTGTAAACATAATCAAAGCTTCGAAAACACGCGACGAACAGGACCTTTAAGACTATCTAACTTGCTGATTCATCTCAGTCTCACACACTTTGGCACGTTACCTGGCAGGACAGATTTGGGAGTTGCAGGTTTCAGTTGTTGGTGGTTTAGAGTCAAGCGTACAGTCAGAGTCAGGCAGCTCCACTTTCACCATACCTTGCTTCTGAAAACATGTGACAGAGCGCACTCGCTCTCCTACACCACAGGGGGCGCTGCAGGGTCCAAACTCACCTAACTCCCAGCTGAAACAGATACACAAATTAAACTCCTGTATTCAAAGGCCCTGTCCCAAATGGCACCCTAACCCCTCACAGTCTTCCTCTGAGTCCGCACTTTCACAACATAATGCCGCTTTGACTGCCGGGTAGAAGTCCTCTGCGTAGCTCGCAAACTTGCAGGCTCAGCTAATTGTGCACATCGATGCCGCATAGCAGCCACAAAGGGGGCGCTCACAAGCACCCTTCTTTAAGCTTAAAGGATGAATGGGAAACCCTACGGTCTTGTGGACACGCGCACACAATGGCCATTGTAAGTCCACAAGGCCGAAAGTCCACATGAAGTGTGCCATTTGGGACAGAAAAATTATACTGAAAATTACACATTCAGCCCTAGTATTCGTCCCTCAATAAATGTTATTTATAATGAAATATTAATTGTCGGGTCCTAATCCTGGCTTAATCTAAGACCAGAAACTGACAGGTGAGTTTTCTCTGTTAGACAGGTGAACCCTGTTTGGTTTTCAGACAGTTTCAGACTGAATTCGGACACCGCTGAAGTCTACATCAAGTGGGTCATGTTGTACAGAGTGGTTTCCTTTTTGGTTGTCGTCAAGATAAATGAAAACAAATATTTGAAACTTGTATTATAGTTCCTAGTATGTTTGATTGGCCGCTTGTTCCTCTGAGGCAAAACTATGAACCTGAAACACTGAATGGAACCTGGGTGGGCAGCTTGGCAGAAAGCAGGGCTGCAGCAGATCTGGTGTTTGAAGGGATGTACTACAGAGCTCATCTTCCAGGTGCTCGAGTGTGACCACATCTACACAGTGCTGACTGATTTTCTGGATGCCTACAACAGAGAGATCAGATCAATCAGTTCAAAAACAAATTACATCTATAAATGGTATGTACACAAATACTGGGCATACAAATTTTTTTATCCGTATTTATGGATAATTTGGTCCTCCCTTTCGGGGTGTCCCTGTCCCCTTTCGTCTTTACCAAAGTCACAGAGGCTGCCCTTGACTTGGTGCTTAGACACCACAGCCGATTGGGGCTTGAGGTCAACTGGGAAAGAGCAATCTCTCCCTGGTTCAGATCATCTCTTTTCTTGGGAAGGAGTTGGACTCAGTCACTATGATGGCGTGTCTCTCAAACGAGCACACTTCGGTAAGTACAGTACAAGTCGGTACTGAACTGCCTGAAGTCATTCAGGGGAAAGACATTGGTCCCATTGAAACAATTTCAGAGGGTCCTAAGACATATAGCGTCCTCTGCCGTGGTTATGCTGCTCAGGTTTGACGCATATGAGACCACTTCAGCACTGGCTCCAGACTCAAGTCCAGAGATGGGTATGGTCAAGCCGATCTGTTGCCACAGATGCCGATCTGTCATTTGGACAGACTTAGCAATTCTATGGGCAGGGGTTCCCTTAGAACAAGTGTCAGTTGTCTAGGTGTGTTGTTATCACAACAGACACATCCAAGATATGCAATGGGCACAGTTTCAGACTTCTGGACAGGTTGACCTGGATGGACAACACCGCAACTTTAGCTTTTATAAACTGTTTACGTTCACGTCACATGTCGAAACTCACCCACCATCTCCCATCACCTCCAAAAAAAGGCAACTTCCCCTGAGGAAGGACCTTTGAGGCACATTTTGGCACCAGCGCCCAGACCTCTGGAACTTACATGTTTGGCCGGAAGACCTAAGTGAACTACCACCAGTAGTGGTAGATCCTATCACTCAGGCCAGAGCCCCCCAGAGCGGCTCAATGCCTTGAAGTGGCATCTGTTTGCAAGCTGGTGTTCTTCCTGAGGTGAAGACCCACAGAGATGGGCAGTTGGGTTGGTGCTTTCCTTCCTGCAGGAGGATGAAGGGGCGGCTGTCCCCCTACACCTGTGTGTATTTGGCCACCATAGTGGCACATCACAGTGCAGTGGACAGTAAGTCTTTAGGGAAATATTACCAGGTTCCTCAGAGGTGCCAGGTAACACCCCCCACCCAAGACCACACCTTATTCCCCCTAGGACCTCTCTGTAGTCTCCTTTTGAGCTCCTGGAATCAGTAGAGTTGTGTGCCCTCTCTTTGAAGATGGCCCTCCTTTAGATGGTCTGAGCAGCAACTTTTTGGGGAAGGCTGTCTCCAGGGCCAGTACTCATGAAGTATGCCCTTTCACCTCAACCCATGTACTTGTGGCTAGGTGCTCCATATGTAGTAATTCCCTGACTGTAATCCCCTATGATGTATTTTCCATGGTGCAGTTTCCCCACTGGTAAACCTGTGGACGGCGTTGCTTATGTGGGGTGTTGGGAAGAATAAAACATTGAGAGAGGACTTGTTACTCGGCTTGCAGTAGCTTTCCGACATCTACACTGCCAAAACCTCATAACATGGTTAAGCTGGTTGTGGGATTTTCTCTGTGTCAGTACATCAACACAGCGTCGAAGTGACTGACAGATATGGAATGTCTTGATTACTGTTGTAACCTCCATTACCTGATGGAGGGAACAAGACATTATGTCCCTCCCATAACATTGGACTACTCTCTAAAATGGCCAGGACACTGTCTCGTCTCCTCACCACAAACTTGAATGAGTGGATACACTCCATCTCTGGCAAGTGGCATATGCAAATTCTTTTCCTTTCTCTAATTGTGAAATGTGTTTGGGCTCCAAAGTGCGAGTACCCTAGTGTCAGTACTTCTCATTCTCTCCATCAGGGAACGAAGGGTTACAACAGTAACCAAGACATTACCTGTGCCACAGGTTACTGAGCAGGCTGATATAACAGTGGACCATCTGCCCTCAACAGCTCTCTCCACTGAAACAGCATCAAATGAGTAGTACTGGTATGAGATGTTTGGACTGGTAAGGTCTCCATACTCTTGCCCATATTTCCGAAACACCTAAAAAAGCGAAAAATTTTTTTACAAACAATGATTACTGAAAATTGATATTCATAAAGTAATACACAAAGAAGTTGTAACAAAGAATGATTATAATTCAGATGCTACACCTGTATGTGGATCTTGTCTGTGACTGGTCCAGAAATAGTGAGCTCTTCAGTTTGAGGTTGGTGGTCAGGTGTGAGGTAGAGGTTATAGATCATGGGGCTCTTCTCCAGAGGTGAGGGGTATGTGATGCTTAGCCCTGGGCTTCCGTCTCCAGACACCACATATTTATCATTTAATAGCACCGCTACCGGAAAGAGGAACAATTTCTTTCATATAGTCTTTCTGAAGGATCATATGACACTAAAGTCTGGAGTAATGGCTGCTGAAAACTTAGCTTTGTCTTCAAAGGGATAAATAACATTATTTCTGAGGACTCAAAACTGTAATGTGCTGTTGTGTGAAAGTAGCTACACTCACCAAGGTGTGTAAAAACCGGCTTTGTGTTAATCACATGAACCCGAGAGGCGTTCAGAGGAAGGGTGAGGAAAGTGACATACTCTTAAAACAACAACAGACAAAAATTGGTTATTATGCCTATTATGGAAAGCAAAAAAAATGGACAAATGATGGATATGTCTGAGAATGACCCGACCTACCTCCAGCCTCTCCACCTGAATAGGTCTTTGAGATGAACTGGCAGGTGGAGCCATTGCCCCCACACACCCCACACACATCCTCCAACTTCCCAGAATGCATTACTCCATCACAGCCAAACAGCTATTAAAAATAACCGTTATTATATGTGTTAAATATTCAGTGTCCAATAAAAGTCAAAGTGGACAGAAACATACTTCAATTAAATATAAAGTAGACTTTGTTTACTTTACATTATGAGTGTGACATTACCTGGCACTTTCCACCCAGACAGGCAGAAATGGAACCAGGTGGCACAGAATTACCAGCTTCACACCGCGTCCCATCAATGAACTGAGACCCGCGACTCACCATGAAGTCCTGCTCACGTGAGCGACACATTAGTTTACACTGAGCGTCACCTGGAAGGGAGAGAAAGACTTGAGAACAGAGAAAACAACAAGAGACAAATTCAACTGGAAGACCTTTATTAGGTTGACCTGAGGTGAAGCTGACGGCAGGGATCCAAGAGTAGACTGAGCTGGAGTCTGTAGACACTGAAAGAGGCTGCTGGTCTGTGGCTGAGCACTGCTGAGACATGAATTCCAGCTGAGTCGACTCACATGGCTGTAACAAACAATGGGAAGCCAGGTAAATCACAATGAATTTACTGGGTTAGATAACATAATTTAAAGTTATGTCTTTAAGCTTTCTTGCACTAAAACAGCAGTACCTTTTATTTGAACAGTTTTACATTAAAGCTTTTCACCCTCTGTCCGACCATAAACAAGCTGTTTTATGTAAATATCCTGTTATTAAGGTGCAGTCACACTACACTTTGTTCCATTGACTTCCATAATTTATTCTAGATCAGGGTTTCCCAAACTGGGGTTTGTTAACCCTGGAGGTTAACAAGAGAACCGCAGAAATTAGTTGATGAAAAACTAGTCATTAATACAATTATAAAAATGTAACATTAAAACAAACATACATACAAATAAATAATTTTAAAAGAAAGACAATCAAAACAAAACATACCAACAAATTAAATACTTTATTGTTTACCTGCATGTCATGTGACTATTTACCAACAGTAGAAAACCATGACTGTCCTTTTAATTGAATTATTAACTTAAAAATTTCTGGGTGTTATTATTTTGCGTAAATATTATGCTGACAAAAAAAGAAAAAACGAACTATGAACTTTCATTTAATTTATTATATTTTATTTTATTCTATTAATTTTATACTTCCTTTTACTGAAACACTAAAGAATCAAGATGAATATTGCCTGTACTACTGTCTGTACCTCTCACTAAGAGAAAGCATGTTATCAGTATGTTTTAGGAAAGTTTCTGGTTAGAACTGGAGCTTAATCAGCTCCAACCTTAGAAAGACTGTGTATCCCTGTATGTGCGCAATATTCTGCGTTACAGATCAGTGTTGAGATGTTGTACAATGGGTACTCTAAGAGATGAATAGACTTGTTGTTCTGGGCAAGCTGGTGCTTTAGACCTGGAAGGTCACTACGGGCCTAATTCCAGGATGAAAGCATCAACAAGTGACATGTCTGTGGACACGTGCATCAGATTAACTGACATGTGGAAATTTACCATGACTGTTCATTTTCTCTGAGCCAATCAGAACCATCCACATTGCAGTAATGACATGGATAGACCTTGAAAACAGTATAATTGTTGGGACAATTGTATGTATGAAAGGGCGGGGCAACAGGACAGTGATCGAGTGAGCGCGGCCTATGAACTCCTTGTGAGACTTGAAGCTGGCTTCTGCTAATAAAACTGCAAACTATTCATCTTCTAAAAAAAATTTTTAATTAATTGCTCTCCTGACTCTTGGTCTTAATTTTTCACTGCTGGTCTTGGGTCTTGGCACTTGTGTTTCCCTTGTTCTCTGTCAGTTATTGTGAATGTAATGGTTGCTGTTGGTTCCCTTGCGCACAGTGTTCTTTGTTGTTCTGTTTCTTTCATTAAACTCCTGCAAATAAATCTATGTTTCTGCCTGCCTTTTCTCGTCCCACATGTTACAAATATTCCATTGTTCAGTGTTAATTCATGTCATCGTAATATTCATTTATACAAAGGTTTCAAATGTTTTAGTGTATGGAGAAATTAACACAATTCTAAATTAATAAATGATACCAGACGCTTACAATTCAATCATGTTGAAGTAAACGTTTTTGTTGTTGTTGTTTTAAATGCCTGAAATAAAGTCTGTGGTTAACACAAGGTGTAGGTATGTTCATGTTTTATTCTATGGCATAAAATACAGTACATCAGAAATACCCTGTTCTTGCTATTATGTAACAAATGGCTAAATGGGACTACAGATTTTTGGGGGGAAATCAAGGGGAGCAAGAAAACTTACTCACTAGTCCCCTTTTACACCCTAATTGTGTTTATAAATCACACTCTTGCAAGACTGAAAGAGTTGCTGGAAGATCAGTGATGTGAAATAATAGAGGAAACCTGAAAACTGTACTCATACATCTACACTGAAAATGCTATTTAGCAATAATAGAAATAGAATAATAGAATAAATGACATAAAAAAGGCAGGCCAGCATACAGATATCACTGCAGCCTTGTGGCAATGTATAGATGCAACCCTTTAAAGGGTTAGTTCACCAATAAAATAAAAATGATTTAATTAATTACTCACCCTCATGTCGTTGGACACCCATAAGACCTTCGTTCATCTTCGGAACACAAATGAAGATATTTTTGTTGAAAGCTGATGACTGAGAAAGTCTTCAGATAGGCCTATATTGGCATTCAGTACATTCCCACTCACAAGACCAATAAAAGACACTAAAAACATCGATACAAAGTCCATCTCACTACAGTGACTGCACAATAATTTTACAATGTGACGAAAATAGTTAATGTGCACACAAAAATCTAAATAACGACTTTATCCATCAAGTTATTGATGTGGACTTGAAGCATGCGTGAGAATATGATGCAGATCCGCCGTTAGAATACATGACCCAGAGGAGAACTGCTATCGCGTGAGTTCACGTCCGAGACTTACACGGAAGACAATAACTTGGTGGATAAAGTCATTATTTTGTTTTTTTGCGCACAAAAACTATTCTTGTCGCTTCGTAAAATTAGTGTACAGCCACTGTATTGAGATGGACTTTGCATCGATGTTTTTAGTGCCTTTTATGGGTCTTGTGAGTGGAAATTTACTGAATGCTAATGGAGGCGTATCTGAAGCCTTTCTCAGCCATCAGCTTTCAACAAAAATATCTTTATTTGTGTTCCGAAGATGAACAAAGGTGTTACGGGTGTCCAACAACATGAGGGTGAGTAATTAATGAAAAAAAAAATACATTTTTGGGTGAACTAACCCTTTAATTTGACTAACATGACCTACGGAGGCCCAAAGTAAACATGCTCGGTAGCGGTTACCTGCCGATTACAAAGTTCAGCTTCTATGTCCTGTCCTTTACAGACGGAACCACCAAAGGCTGCCCTGAAACACAAATGTCAATCTAAATACATATATACATATATTAATTCAACAATATTATTGATCTGACAGTACTGCCAATGTTGAGTGAGAACTGAACTGAGCTGCATGATGATCTCTCTCCTTTTTTTTGCAGAACTGCTTTATAGATAAAATTAACTAATTTAATAATTGATGATCTTTACAACGAAACCTGAAACAATACTGAACTGACTTCAGCTGAGCAACAGCTGAAATGCATCATTTTCCTGATATCACTGTAAACCTGCCTTGAAACAATCTGTATTTTATAAGGCACTATTTAAATAAGGACTATATTAGCGTGGGATTTAATAAATAACCACAAGTTTCTCAGTTAAAACTCATGGATACACTGTAAAAAATAATAATAATGTTTCCAATTAAAAATTTTCTATTTCAATTTGGCCAACTGAAAAATTTAGATGTGATCAGTCACTAGAAAATTTTCAATTGGAGACCTGATTTTTTTTTCTCCAGTGTATGCATGCACATTCATAATAATGTCATGCTGGACATCGCATTCTACCTTCTACATACAATTTAAAGTTGGTGTTTGTTTTAGTAGCCTGAGTAGATGTTATTGTATGCTCCTATTTCTGACACCAGCTGTCCCTGTCATGTTCTCACTCTCGCACCTGGGGTTGTTGCACTGCCTTCTGCGGTGAGTGATTCCTCCTCCGCATGTTCGCGAGCAGGGAGAGAATTCGGACCATGAAGACCATGAGCCGTGAACAATCATGGAGGAACCCAAAGTGGAAGGAGTCACACACCGACCTTTAAAACACCACTACAGCAACACAGAATGAGAACAGTAATGCCAATCTGTATTTGTCATGTACAATGCATATTCATTCGATGTAAAAAAGGGTTGGTCATAGCAGTGTGTCACCTGACTGGGCCCACACTCCGTCCCGTCCAGTAGTGGAACAAGGAGACGAGTACACGAGCTACGGTCACGAGGGTTGATATGGCAGGACAGAACCCGGCAGCTTGCCTTGATGACACCAGAGAGAAACAAACATCATCACAACTAACCTCAGCGGAATGTCTGGGAGAGATATTTATTGACAAAGTAAAAACTGCAATCAAACTGTGATACAAACCCCTTATAAGAGGTTTTAAAGATTTTTATTTTTATTTAAAGTCTCTTATGTGTATCAAATCCACATGTATTTGATCAAAAATCCAGTAAATCCAGTAATATTGTAAAATATTATTACAATTTGTACTCCTGTAATGACAAAGCTGAATTTTTAGCATCATTACTCCAGTTTCACGTGATCCTTCAGAAATCATTTAAATACGCTGATACGTTGTGCTGCTTAATGTTTTTGTTTTATTTCTTTATCTTTCATGATTTTTCGGTGAATAGAAGCATATAGCATTTCGTTGAAAAAGAATATCGGTCAAACATTTATTTGGAAATATTTATATGGATGTAAAATAATGCCAAATGTATTTGAAACAAAAGAGCTTGTTGAATTGCAATTTAAAACATTACACACACATTTACATTATGATTATTAAAAATTTTATAATCCATTTTCATCTTTAGATTTTGCATCCAAAATATTAGGTCTGATTAAAAATATTAAGCTAAATATATATATATATACACACATACACACACACGCATTATCTCTGTCCATTTTATTTTGTTTTACAAATTCGCTTCCACAGTGATTAAAATTCCACAGAAAATTAAACATTGCACATCCGGGAACTGCAGTAATGTTTTACATTGAAATATTTACAGCTTAAATATATAACCAGGTTAAATTTTAGCCTATAAAAATGAAAGTCCTAAAAATACAACGCATTAAAATATAAGCATGGTTAATGCAATGCATATTTTTTTTCAATTGCAATTTAACAAGCTTTTTTGTTTCAAATACATTTGGCATTACTTTTCTTCCATTAATTTATTTCTATCAAAAACAACATTTTACTGACCTCAAACTTTAGAAAAATGTAAAGTGCTCTGTGAAATTAGACTAGAAATACTGAAGACTCATGGTGCATTTTACAGATTTTTGTCCAGTCAAAAATGATACCTTCTGCCTGTTAACAAGTGGAAAATTATGTTCATGGGTGTGATGTAACCAAAGCCTACTGGGTATTAAAAAAAATAGCTAACCTCTTATATTACACCCATCTTCCTGTATCAATAGGAAACATGTCAACACAAAACAGAGAACTGCATTGGTCAAGCGATTTCAGGTCATTAAAGTTAATCGAAAGTTATCCAGGGATACTGCCACGATGTATTGTCATAGGATTTGCAGTGTTACGGTAGGCTGATCACTAGTAGTCCTTGCTGGTTCAGCTACATTTGATTTGGTCACACACATCATGATGTGTGTGTGTGTGTGTGTGTGTGTGTGTGTGTGTGTGTGTGTGTGCGTGTGTGTGTGTGTGTGTGTGTGTGTGTGTGTGTGTGTGTGTGTGTGTGTGTGTGTGTGTGTGTGTGTGTGTGTGCACTCTTGACCCTTTAGCTCCGCCCACTGCACTCCTCCACGAGTTTGGCTATTTTCGGAAAGACTCTGTACAGTTTATCTGTCTTTTATCAATATGATAAAACTAAAGACTCTTCGGAGATATGAAGGATGCTATACTACTCTATAGGTACTCAAGATTAATATGAGATTGGCAAATGTGTGTTTTGTACCCTCTGATGATTTACACTGATAAATGTCTTATGATGGTCATTCTTACTCACCATATCATCCTTAGTGAAAGAACAAGCAGTAGCTGAGCTGCCAAATGCTATACGGCACTGATCGTCCACTCCATAGAACAGACCAGGCCTCCAGTCCTGCACTGAACCACCCAAGACCGGAACATCCTTAACACACTCTGCTTTGCCAGCACTACACAGCAGACAGCGAACACACACTCGTGTTATAAAGAGCATCCACATGATGTGTAGAACATTGTAAATTACTTAAAATAACACTTTAAGGATACCAGGGGGTAGGAAGGGAGTTCAAAGGGCATACTCTATAAAATACACTACTGTTCAAAATTAAGTATTATTGGTGGATGATTTTTTTAATTGTTTTTTGAAAACTAATTTTATGCTCACCAAACATGCATTTGTTTTATCAACAATAAAGTCAAAACATTGATGTCTTAAAATACTATTACAATTTTAAATAATTGGCCCCATTTTTTTATTTGTTAGCTATACAATGAAATGTGCATCCACAGAGTGAAATCGTGTCTGGAGACACCACAGTATGACCGAAAGGAAAATTTACTATTAGCGATTAAAGGGCCCTTCTAAAGACAACCTAAATATGCAGAATTGGGAACATATTTGTTTTATATAAATTTTCTAATCAATATTTTCAAACAATGTAAGTTTAATAAGGCTATATGTAAAACTATGAAAAAACGTATATTTAATAGACTACTCAAAAAAGTTTAAACACACTTACAAGCCAAGTATACTTTAAATACGTAATTATACGTTTAAGGATATCTCAATCAAAAGATTAAGTATAGGCCAAATATACGTTAGACTTTTCTCTCAGTGTAAGTCAAGTATACTTAAGTGCATTTTTAAGTATATTTCTGAGAAGTACAAACTCAGTTCCATAAAAGTTGGGACACTGTACAAATTGTTAATAAAAAAGAAATGCAATAATTTACAAATGTACATATAAGGAACAGCTGAAGGACCAATTTGCATCTTATTAGGTCAATTGTCAACATGATTGGTATAAAAAGAGCCTCTCAGAGTGGCAGTGTCTCTCAGAAGTTAAGATGGGCAGAGGATCACCAATTCCAGCAATTCTGGAGTGAAAAATAGTGGAGCAATATCAGAAAGGAGTTTCTCAGAGAAACATTGCAAAGAGTTTGAAGTTACCATTATCTACAGTCCATAATATCATCCAAAGATTCAGAGAATCTGGAACAATCTATGAGTGCGTAAGGATCAAGGCTGAAAAACAAGGCTGGGGCCCTTAGACATCACTACATCACATACAGGAATGGGCTCAGGAATACTTCCAGAAAACCTTGTCATGAACACAATCCACTGTGCCATTCGCCGTTCCCGGCTAAAACTCTATAGATAAAAAAAAAAGCCATATCTAAACATGATCCAGAAGCGCAGGTATTTTCTCTGAGCCAAGGCTCATTTAAAATGGACTGTGGTAATGTGGAAAAGTGTTCTTGTGGTCAGATGAATCAAAATTTGAAAGTCTTTTTGGAAAACTATGACGCCATCGCCATGTCATCCGGACTAAAGAGGACAAGGACAACCCGTTGTTATCAGCGCTCAGTTTAGAAGCTCTGATGGTATGGGATTGCATGAGTTAGTGTGTGGCATGGGCAGCTTACACATCTGGAAAGGCACCATCAATGCTGAAAGGTATACCCAAGTTCTATACCCAACAACATATGCTCCCATTCAGACGTCGTCTCTTTCAGGGAAGACCTTACATTTTCCAACATGACAATGCCAGACCACATACTGCATCAATTACAACATCATGGCTGAGTAGAAGAAGGATCCGGGTACTGAAATGGCCAGCCTGCAGTCCAGATCTTTCACCCATAGAAAACATTTAGCGCATCATAAAGAGGAAGAAGCGATAAAGAAGACCTAAGACAGTTGAGCAACTAGAAGCCTGTATTAGACAAGAATGGAACAACATTCCTATTCCTAAACTTGGGCAACTTGTCGTCTCAGTCCCCAGACATTTGCAGACTGTTATAAAAAGAAGAGGGGATGCCACACAGTGGTAAACATGGCCTTGTCCCAACTTTTCTGAGATGTATTGATGCCATATTTAAAATCAACATATTTTTCCCTTAAAATGATACATTTTCTCAGTTTAAACATTTGACATGTCACGCATTCTGAATCAAATACTGAAATTTGAATCTTTCACATCATTGCATTCTCTTTTATTCACAATTTGTACAGTGTCTCAACTTTTTTTGAATCAGGTTTGTATATAAAAAGTAGACTGAAAGTGTACTTTCATATTTCTAGTTTAAAAAAAAGTGAATAGAACACTTGAATTAACTTTATAAGGGAAGTGAGTGACACCTGAAGAAGTTGTGGAGCTGATCCCTGCTGCACTGGGACCAGGTCAGATCGACACTGTTATAACCTCCGTCAGATGCCATCATAAAGCCACTAGAGCTGCATGTGTTGTCTATTCCATCGTGATTTATGCCAAAACTGAAAAGACAATAAGCAAGACTTGATTTACAATAATTCAGACTGTTTTTTAACTTACATTTTAGCATAGCAGTATGAATCATCTGAGTTTTTTTTTTTTGTGGAAATAAACTTCTCAAGGTTACCTGTGGCCAATCTCATGTGCAATGGTGATGCCAAGATCAAAGCCTGTATCCTCAGTAATCACACAGTTCCACTGAGTAGAACAAACTCCACCCAGCTGAGTTACACCTCTCACAAGCTTATTCCCATTAGGCAACACCAGATCAAACCTTAGTGATGTCAAAGAGAGTTGTAAAATGCAAGTATGCCAAAAGAGAAGATATTCTTGAGATTTTTGCAAGATATCTAACATCTTGCTCAAAAAAGGATTTAAATTTAAGAGTTTTAGGCATTATTTTAGAACACACACAAGGAAAGTTCCATAATTTTCCAAATAGTTTACTGTCTGCACAATACTGGACAAAATTGCACAGTAAAGAGGAATGATGGTGTTTTAGTTCAGAGAGCTCTCTATGGATTTTGAACACACCTGGTAATGTATAACAGCAGATCTGCATGTAAAGGGTCAGTGTCCGCATCAGGGTTGACCTTCTGACCCCACTCGCACACACTTTTCAGAGAAGAGGTTATATTTTCAGAGATCTGGATGTCTGGCTGTGGAATAAAACAAACTCTATTGTCCTTGTGGATTCATATAATGGCGTTAGGTCAAACAGACATTTGGACAAACCTTTGGCTCTGTGAGAATGACCATACGGACAAGGTGAACTCTTATATTGGCACCAAGACTAACATCTCTCAGAAGCTCAGAGGCCTGCAAGTGTAGAAAAGATTGTCCAAAAAAAGTATATTTAATATGCACTAATCCTATTCCATATTTTGTACACACTACATTACCAAAAGTATTGGGACAAGCATAAATCAAGCACACAGGCATGCAGGCACTTCTACAAACATTTGTGGAAGAATAGATCACTCTCAGGAGCTCAGTGCATTCGTGAAATTTCCTCACTACTAAATATTCCACGGTCAACTCTTAGTGGTCTTATAACAAAGTGGAAGCAATTGGGAACAACAGTAACTTAGCAACAAAGTGCTAGGCCACGTGAAATCACAGAGCGGGTCAGCGCATGCACAGTGCACAGAAGTCGCCAACTTTCTGCAGTCAATAGTTACAGACCTCCAAACTTTGTGTGGCCTTCAGATTATCTGAAGAAAAGTGCCTAGAGAACTTCATGGAATGGGTTACCATGGCCGGCTGAGCAGCTGCATACAAACCTTACATCACCAAGTGCAATGCAAAGCTTGGGATGCAGTGGTGTAAATCGTGCAAAGTTCATGTGCATGTATAGGCAGGCATCCCAAATTGTTTGGCAATATAGTGTATGTTAAATTCATTGTACATATATTCATATACAATATTTTGAAAATGTAGATTAAACACACACATACGATGTTGAGGTTGGTTAGGATGTATCTCTCAGTGTCTTGCCTATGGACATCATAAACATCTGGACCAACCACCACTGCTAGCTCCAGATGTGTGACCTCTGACCCCAGAGGTGTCCTCCGTAACCTGAACTGGCCTAAGAAAGATGCAGATCACGCAACTGAATAAAAGCAGCAATAATATTGATAAAATGCGGTTTAATTTCTTCAAAATGGTGTTTTTAGATTTTTGAGGATTGTAGTTTGACCAAATTAGCAGTTTGATAGTACTTTACATCTACTTCAGCATACTGAAACTGGTTTAGCTGTAGAAACAACTAGCATCCTTTATGATGTTCAGACAAACAGCTCGATTGCGAATGTGATATTTCTTTTATATAACAGTCCAACAAAAATAGTAATTTTAGACACATTTTAGATTCATTCTTGGCAGTTATGTTGTACATGTATTTCCATGCTGTTATGTTGTATGCCTGTTGTTGTGTGTTTCTGAACAACAAACATTAGTGGTATTTAATTCCTCAAAGAATTCCTCTAAAATGTCAAATGGGACACCCTATGCGCTTTTGTGGACTTCACGATCACCCGTATGCGGCAGCCATTGTAAGCCCACAAGACTGTAAATAAAGTGCATCATTTGAAACAGGGCTAATGTTTTAAACTAATTGTTTGTACTAATGAATGAATCAAATGATTCTGCACTGTATGTTTAATAAGTGCATTAATATATTAAAGTTTTATTTTTAAAACTGTTATAAAAAAGTGTCACAAGTGCACTCAAAAAAAATGCACTTGCACCGTTGTTAGTTGCACTCATATCATATTTCACATTAATTAAAAAACTCATGTCCCTAATTTAATTTAAGTTTACTGAGTTGTTGCTTTACTAAAAATGAGTTTTGTCAGCTTTACTTAATAAGTGTTTGTTCGGTCAACTTAAAGGGTTAGTTCACCCAAAAATTAAATTGATGTAATTAATGACTAATGTCGTTCCACACCCGTAAGACCTCCGTTCATCTTCGGAACACGGTTTAAGATATTTTATATTTAGTCCGAGAGCTTTCTGTCTCTTCATAGAAAACGTATGCACAGTATACTGTCCCTTTCCAGAAGGACCAGAAAGGTAATAAAAACATCATCAAAGTAGTCCATATGTGACATCTGTGGGTTAGTTAGAATCTCTTGAAGCATCAAAAATATATTTTGGTCCAAAAATAACAAAAACTATAACTTTATTCAGCAGTGTCTTCTCTTCCTTGTTTTCAATCCTCAAACAAATATTCAAGCGGTTATGAATCACTGTATTTAATTCATGATTCGGATTGTGTGTCAAACTGCCAAAATGCTGAAATCACGTGACATTGGCGATCCGAATCATGATTCAATACGGTATACTGTGTGTTTTCTATGGCGAGACAGAACCTCTCGGACTAAATAAAAAATATCTTACACTGTGTTCTGAAGATGAACAGAGGTCTTACGGGGGTCGAACGACATTAGGGTCAGTCATTAATTACATAAATTTCATTTTTGGTTGAAGTAACCCTTTAATAAAGTAAATTAAATCAACAAATGTGTTCACCTAACATAATAAACATTTATAAATGTAACAACCTTATTAAGTATACTACACATATAAATATTATGTAACAGTGACACATTCATCTGGTTTGGATTACTTAGATATTTTGTCAGCTTTACTTGACATTCTTTTGTTCATATAACTAAATTGTTATTTGTAAAACTTACTCAATATAGTTGTGTGGAACCACTTGACCACAATTTTTTAAAAGAGAAGTAGTGGCCGGCATGCAAATGACCCCTCGAACATATGGGCAAACTTATTGCAAAATGTATCGTTGTGGACTTCAGGCCACTAACAGGCTTATGTTCAGTTAAATCGTACGGTACACTGTACATCAATAATCACTAAATTGTTCACTCACTCTTGGGCTGTTTAAGATGTGTCCTCACTGGTAATGTGTGGGTTAATAGCAGGTGAGGTACACCAGCAGGTAAATCCATAGTAAGATCCTTCAGATGGTCTATGTGTTTCTGAAGCACTGGGCGAATATTCAGCCTCCTCTCCCCGGACTGAATCAGACCTTGCTGAGGACAAATATAGACTGAAATTAGCAATTTGTCTCCTATAGCTATCCAAAAATACTGTATATGGGACGAACATAAAGCATAGTCATAAAACATCTTCTTACTAATTTGCCATGGCAGACGGGGAGAAGAGTTCTTGTATGTGCTGGTCTCAGTAACTTCAGCTGCTCGCAGCACATGTCCTCCCTCTTCTTCACCACACTGACTGTTGAGTTGATCACCATCTCCAGACTTGTGGGACAGGACACCGGTTGTTCATCTCTGTGCTGGCCCAACTCAAATCTCTCTCCTTCGGTTTGAAACGAGCACCTCCACAGCCCTCTGACAGACTCATTCCTCGAGCAATTCACCCAAACCAGCTCAAAGTGAGGCACTGAAGAGAACATACTCAAAATCAGGATATTTACATATTTAGTTTAAATACAGACTTGTATGTGTGTGTGTGTATGTGTATGTATGAACCTAATGGCCTATCTGTAAACCTTTTGACTCCATACTCGTGACCACTCTTTCTCAATATCTGAATCAGACTCACCTGATTTAGTCGAAATAGTATCAAAATAATAAAACAAATCTTGAGGTTTCAGTGACTCTAAAAAATCCTGGGAAGAAGAAAACAAAACAATTTGATTTTGAACAAACAATACCATTTAAAAAGCTTTACACAGAAAGACTGTAAAAGGATGGCAACAAGCAAAGGTAATATCATTTAATTTAAAGTTTTATACAAATATTTGCACTACTGTTCAAAAGTTTAGGGTCAGTAAGATATTAATTTAATAAAATAGAAATGTATTAATTATTTAATTCAGCAAGAATGCCTTAAATTGATCAAAAGTGACAGAAAAGACATTAATAATAGGCATGTTACAAAATATTTTTTTTAATAAATGCTGTTCTTTTGAACTTTCTGTTCGCAAAGAATCTTGAAAAAAAATCTACATAAAATGTACAGCACTGCTGTATTTAACATTGATAATAAACATTTCTTAAGCAGCAAATCAGCTATTATAATAATTTCTGAACAATCTGTTAAAACAGCTATTTAAATGGTTTTAATATTTCTTAATATTAATGTTCCAACTGCATGTTTGATCAAATAAATGCAGCCTTGGTTAACATATAAAAATAATAATAAAAATATCACTAATCCCAAACTTGTGAATGAAAGCTAGTACATGTCCCCTTCTTCATGTTATTTTATTACTTTGTTTATTTTCATATTTTTATTGTTTTAATATTACATTGATGTCAACAGCAAGGGAAATTCCTTGTACATCTGGACGTTCTAAAATTTGTAAACATTATAAAATAGGCCATAACTTTGCCTTTTTCAGCTTAAAACCACTTACCTTCTGCAAAGTGCATTGTGAAATCAGCAGAGCTGTTGTTTTTAACAAGCCGGGAGCTAGAAAGAGCCAGATCAGAGTTCCCATGTTCGACCACATCCTAAAGCACTGGACTAACCAAATCAAATGTAGCTGAACCAGCAAGGACTATTAGTGATCAGCCTACCGTAACACTGCAAATCCTATGAAAAACGTTTGAAGTTGGTTGAAAAAGTGTCCTGTACATAGACCAATGTGTTTCAATGTCTCTCACACTGCTTTTTTTTTTTTTTTTTTTTTTTTTTTTGGAAAGATCAAACAAAAAAAGGTTATTGATCAGCAAAGAGAAGCCCCACTGAAACACTGAGTTGATGAATGACAGACAATATTTGTTGACACACCACGATCTGTGTAGAAGGTAACAAGCTGCGATGTGGTTGGCTCTCTCCATTGATGCCTGTTTTATTGATTTATGACATTGCTAGAAAACTGGAAGATAATTCTCATGTATGAAAAATTGCAAATCACAGGTACAGGAACATGATGGAGGGGGACACTGCATTAAATAAATAATTTAGGAGGGGGAAAAACAAGCTTTGTGAGAGAAAGGATCACTCAAACCTATATTGTGAGGCATAATTATTAATTAATGCCCATGGGCATTATGTTGGCAAGCCTTGAAAGGGCGAAGGCCCTTTTCGTGTGAAATCTTTTTATTTTATTTATTATTATTATTATCTATTTTTTAAAGAAAAACGTCCTCTGGAATTTGATATGCTTCTCAGAGGAAACACATTGAATTGCAAGCTGATTTTTGATATCTCGAACAGTTTGGGCGTGGCATTGAAATTCATTTATGGTGAAAAAAGATAACAGGAAACGTGTTATAATGTCTGCATACATTGACTGATTTTAATGAAACTACAGCAGCATGTTTGTTGAAGGGGCTGATCACATGGGTCTGACTGTTGTGAAAGTCAAAGTCATAACGCCAGCAGGAAGTTTGCAATTTTCAAAGTGCTATACAATCACTTATTTTTTACCCAGTTTAATTCAAACATCATCAGAATAATGTCAAGACACGTCAGCCATGTGAAGGAATTCTTGATATCTTAAATAATATTGCAATGACATTGGACTCTAATGCTTCAAATTGCATGAAACTTGACACACACATCATCAGGGCCAGTAGGTATGGAATGTCAAAGCTGCCAATATTAAAAATAAATAAATACATAAATAAATATACAAAGAAATGTAAAAAAAAAAGAAAAGAAAAAAAACTAAATCAATAAATATATATATATAAATAAATAAATGTATAAATAAATATACATAGAAAAGCAAAAAAATAAATAAATTTGGGGATTAGTTTTAGAGTCACCAAACTCCACATATATTGTTCTCATCTAGCTGGGCAACTTTCAAATTTACAGTCATTAGCTCCAGTGAATTAGCCTGACGTGGTCATACTCAATTCTAGTCAGAATATGAGTCTGAAACTGCTCCATTGGGCTGTGATTATGGGGCGTGTTTCAACCGAACCAGGAAAGACCTCAATTGGATAGACCTACAACCAATCAGAGCAACAAAGCGACGTCAACAGAGCTCAACTGCACTGTGTTGCCATGTCTGCATTTTTTTTCCCCCGCACCCGCGGGTTGTTTTCTATGTCCGCAGGAAGCGACTATTATGTGATATGATATATAAACCTATGAGTGCAACTTTTAGCAGACAACCTTGCCAAAATAACCCCCCAAACACCTTTTTTTTCCGGAGAACTGTGTGTCTGTGTGTGTGTGTGTGTGTGTGTGTGTGTGTGTGTGTGTGTGTGTGTGTGTGTGTGTGTGTTTTCCTAAAGCCACTGGTGTGGAGGTGGCGTTGGGGCTTGGGCCCATCATTACGGCTTGCAGCTTTAATATTTATTGTCTGTTTTGATCATATTCCATATAATTCGGTATGTACTGTAATTTATTAAATAACTGCTATAAATGAAAACACACTGACTGGCTGATTTAACAGATATTCAGTTATTCTTGTCTTAGTTTCATTTCTATGGACTGGATGTTTTTTAATGGATGATATACGTGGCAACTTTTTTGAGCAATGTTGTTAAGTCATGCTGTTGGGCACTTTCCCATTGAGAATAGGCAAGACATTTCTATCTGGATACTTTAGATGGGTCGTGGGCTCTGTGTCTCACCTGTTTGCCTGTTGTATCACCGTTTGTTTGGTTCTATTTTCCTTTGTTCTACTTCTAGTTATTTTGTTGTCATAGTAACTAATTACAAATGAAATAAGATTATTGAATGTGTTGTCTAATACAGCATGTCATGTTTTACACATAATAATAATAATAATAATAATAATAATAATAATAATAATAATAATAATAATAATAATAATAATAATAATAATAATAATAATAATAAAAAGAACTCCTGCATTTAGCCAGTCTGCATTCTGTGTTTATGAAATAAAGAAAGTGAAAGTTCAACAAAACTCACTTGAGAGGAAAGGCTAAATACATTATTCTTCTGTGCCTTTTTGCCTTTTTAACTGACGTATCATTTAATTTCCAGTTTCATTAAAAACTGTTCCAAAAAGAATGGTGAACATTTGTAACTCTATTTGTCTTTTCTATATCTCAGTGATGATGCAGTGTTTGTACCTTAAGAACAAGCACAGGAACAGACAAAAATATTTGAAATGTTTAAAATATGCCACAGTAAGAAATCAGGTTAAGAAAGAAAAGGAAGGGAAAAGAAAGAAAAGGAAAAAGAAAGACCACGAGGAGGACAGATCTATTTTGATGGTTCAAGCATACAACACATGACAGAGGCAGATTTTATTTTCAAAATGTTAATGTACAGTTTTATACATATACAATTGGTACAATATCATGAAAAAATTAATAAACCAGTTGCACAAAGGCAGAAAGAGTATAAAATGTCTACAAACAGGGTTAACCGACTTATATTTAAATTTAAATAATTGCCAGATCATTTTGCTTGACCTTGAGTAACATTTGTTTAGGTAACACACACACACACACACACACACACACACACACACACACACACACACACACACACACACACACACACACACACACACACACACACACACACACACACACACACACACACACACACACACACACACACACACACACACACACACACACACACACACACACACACACACACGTGTTAAGGGTGTATCAAAAGGATGATGAAGGAGTGTCATCAGTCACACCCAAACATAATTAAAAGAAAATCAACCACATGCTGTATGGTTACAAAAACGTTCTTATAAAAAGTTTTTTTTTTAAATGTAAAACCGATGAAAACAACACAGCACTTCACAGTAAGCACAGTACTTCAGAGCTGCATGATTCACATGGTGTCAGTGAAAATTTTAGAATAAAATCCTACAAAGCAAAAAGTAATTTATACAGACAAATAAATGTGAAAGAATGCTTGTGACTCTAACATACTTGTATAAAATCTTTGCAAAACATTCATGAGGTGGAGCTATAGTCTGGAAGATGTTATCTGATAAAACATTTCATCAAGTTAATTAGAAACTGAGTAAATGCACAAGAACAAATTCGTTTTTTTATTTTATTATTATTATTATAATAAAATATGACATGAAATTCCTCAACATTAAATTGGTTATGGCTGATGTGGTTTATGGTCATAGTGGTACCAGCTGGCTGCAGCAAATGTGGCATATTCTAACGATTTTGACGTTTATTTTATATTTACCCACTTTAAATGCATATTGCCTGCCATGCCCACATGTCCTAAAGTGGTTGGCGGTGGCAGTGAGGCTTGGGCCCATCATTGCTTGCAGCTACACATACTGAATGTTATAATTGCATTAAAATAAATAACTGAATAATATTTCTAAATTTGATGCAGTCTCTGAACTCTTAATGCTCAGAAAAACTTATAATGACTTATTTATTATATTTGCTGGGTCCAAAAGTATGAGATCACATTGAAAATCTGGGAATATATAGGCAGTCTGATTCATGTTTGCGATACAGTTACTCTGAATAGTTTAATTAATATGTTTAAAAAAATTATTCAGTGATTCTATTATGCCATAATGTCAACAAAAAGTCACATGCATTCATGTTTTCCCCAATTAATAGGGTGTAATTTCCCAATCCCCAGTTCCCTGTGATGTCCCAGTTCAATATTTGCAGATTCAGATAAAAGCATAACATCATTTAATATTTACATTAGTAGCCTACATCCCATTAGTCTACAACTCTTGGCTGGAGAGGTGTTAGTCTTTTTTTTTTTGTTTGTTTAAATCCTATAAACTCTGTGTTGTTGCCAATGTTGATAAAACAGTCACTCAAATCATTCAGTTTAAAGTAAAACCAGTTATTGCATAGTGAAGAAATAGTTTAGTTAGTAAACAAATCAGACCGGTTTTGTGAACCAGCTCATTAAAAATATGTTTTCACCTGGAAATAAACAGAAAGGGACAGGTTGTAACATGTTTAAACAAGAAAACGTTGTGAGGTGGACGTTTTTTAATCTTAACTTAAAACTCTCAACATTTTATTTTGACCATATCATTTGTAATAATCGTATTTTAATATCTACGTCTAGTAATACGTCATTCTCTGCGGCACGGCTCTAGACTTTTATTGTATTACTGTAGTCTGGGCTTTTATATTGAAAAACAGCTTTTCCCTCGTTGCGACTGCAAGCTTCACGCTGCTGTTTGTAGGGAAGCGCGTGCTGTCGGTGGGCAGGTAAAAACACAGCATTTGAGGGAGCGGAGAGGGTATGTCTGCGATGCCGAAAAAGTGAAAGCAAACCCATTATCGTCGACTTGTAAAAAGAGCTTATGTTTTTATCTGGCCAGTGACTACGAGTTTACGTGACTTGATATCGCCTCATTATTAGTGGCAGATGAGCTGACGTCTGTTGTCGGTTGTTCGTAGCATTAGCAGTGGCGCGGCGTGGTGCTGCCCAAAACAGTTAGCCGAGCCTGTTAGCATCTGTTTGTTTTTATAATCCCGTCTATTCTAACCGTAACCAAACTGACTATAAATGTGACTGAAATATGTTTTAATTGAGCTAAAACATCACTTGAATAATTCGCTCACTCGCTCGAGTTTGCGCGTCTGTTGCTAAGGGCCATTTAACGGTTGCTGGTGGATCGGTGTGGTTTAAGGTTGATATACGTGATGATCGCGGCTATTTCAAACCGTTACCGCGATTATTTTTAGACGGCCATTAGCTGAGATGTTTTCGTTGCTCGGCTCATCAATCCCCCTAAGTTACATATAGACCGCGTTTTTGGCCGAACTGCACGTTTGCTTTGCCGTTTCGGTAACGTTAAGTTTTGAAGTCCTGCCCTTAAAGAGATGTAACGTTATTAAAATAAAATAAAAACAACAACAACGTGTATTTATCACCGTTTAATCGTGTCAGACCCAAAACTAACTTAGTTTTAGGTGAACGGTCCCTTTACGATTGATGTGCGGTTTATATGTTGTTGCAGTCGTGTTTTATTTTTTCAGGAGTGGGGTTTAGGTGGGTGTGTAAGTGGACACCAGTCCATACTATGTTTGCATGGCTATATTTAAGTGCTGGACAGATAGGGGGGTGATAGTCTTACATAGCCCAGTGCAGAGAGTTAAACTTGCCCCAGGCCTGCTTGCACCTGTCACTAGCCTTTTCTTACACAAACATCTTGGGAATACTTTTTTTATAGTCTTGTGTGTAGTAATTGGTCTCCATCTCCCCTCTTTCTCCAGACTTTTCTATTTTGTACATACATTATTTTGTATATACTGTTTATGATGACTTCAGTGGTCACTGATGCTGCCAGGGGCAATCGGGACAGAGCCCTACAACAAACCACACACACCTCACAGCCACAGAAACAGATACAGGTGAGCAACGCACACATTCCATTGGTGGAGGGGTGACTTATGAACGTACCTACGTATGACACTGTGTTCTGATTATGGATGTCCTCTATCTTTAGGCCACAGCGGAACAGATCCGACTTGCCCAGATGATTTATGACAAAAACGATGCAGATTTTGAGGGCAAAGTCCAGCAGGTGAGCAATGTCAAAAGGAGAATTGACCGTTCGCGAAGACCCGCCCCCTTTAGTTTGAACTGTTGCTTTGTCCGACAATTTTTCTTACGCAGTGAAGCGACTTTTCCATCACAGAGCAAAGAGGATCCTGACAGGTTACTTTTAATATGAAACAGTCTCAACTCAAATGTAAACAATAAGTTCCCAGGGCTCCAGACTAACTTTTTGCCTTGGTTGCACTGGTGTGCCTAACTTTATTTAGGTGCACCAGAACACACAATTTAGATGCACCCAATTTTTTCCTTGGCTCACGTCACCTAACGCCACAATTTCAAGGTTACCTTTTTATCACACTCCATATACATTCATATATATTAAAGGAGGATAAAACACTCATTCAGTCAATCTTGAGTACCTATAGAGTAGTATTGCATCCTTCATATCTTCGAAAAGTCTTTAGTTTTATTGTATTTATAAAAGAAATATGGGCTGTACCGAATCTTTACGGAAAAAAACGAGCGCCTGGAGGCTTATCGTGTGGGCGGAGCTAAAGAATGACGAGCACGCAAAACGTCCTCAAGTGTGGGGAAACCCATGGCTATCGATCTCAGCTAATAGATATATGATCCAGAATCATTCGGAGGCTGAAATAAATTGAACAGGAGAAACAGCAACAGCAGGACGTCCGTCTCTGTGGTATGTACTGTATTTAGTGGCCTGTCAACATTTGTGTGTCTTTACTCGCAGTTTATGAGGTAGCAAGCAAAACAGTTTTGCACGTCAGACTAGTGTAACGTTATACATAGAACAACAATGGAATCCGTTAGCGCATTTGAATGACGAAGCACGCGATCGTGTCGTTTACTGATGTTTACTCACGCGACGATAGCCAACAGCACAGACATTTGAAGCAGTTTTACTCACCGGCTGCTTCCAAAACAGGACCGAACCTTTATCGCTGGGACCGCTCCGTCAAAAACACACTTCTTTGGTATGATTTGGTGAAGTCCTGACAGCAGTGACTTGCTGTGCTGAAGCGTTGAAGTCGCTTGATGTCACCCATAGGAATAAAGTGGAGCGCGGCACGGATTGTTTATGGGCACGCATTTCCTCTCTCGCTCTAGTCACGCGCGCGCGCACCCTACCCGGAGAAGAGCCCATACGGCCCATACAAGGACCTTCCGCTCTATTAACGCCAAGCCGAGCCATACTCTAAAAAAAACTCTCCGAAACTTGTGAGAAACCGGAAGGGGTATTTTTGACACAGAAATACTCCATTAAACTTCCAACATTAGTTTTTGAAACTTTGTCTTCATTTTCGTGACGTGCAGAGACAGCAGAAAACGCCCATGTGTTTTCTTTACTTTACAAAAGCATTGTAGCATTTACAAAAGTTGTTGTTGAACACAAATAAAAGTAGATCCTTTACAGGAGACCACAAGCGCCCGTCGTTAACTATCTCACAGACTGTGACTGCCACTTGATGTGGAGTTTTTTTGTTTTGTTTGTTTTCTTCGACTAACCGACTAATACAATTTTGGTTGAACAAGCATCTTCGTTTTAACTATTAGGGGGCAGACCTAAAAAAATCTCACCACATTATTAGGGCCATATGATTTCATGATATGAAAGACTCCACATAAACTTGATTTAAGCCAATTTGGCTTAGTGCAATTTTATTTTGTGACGTTTCAGTCTGTTGCCTTTGGCTTGGCTTGCTCAGATGGGACATGAAAATGTGATTGACACACATTTTCAACTAAAGCCCTGTTTCCACCAAAATTACCCGGAACAATTTGTACCAAGAACTTTTTTACAGGAACTTTTCTCCCCCCCAGACCTGCAACTGTGCGTTTCCACCGCGATAAAGTTCCGTGAAGATTAGGCAAATTAGTCCGGTGATGTAGGACCGCGCGACTGCTCCTCCAAGTCAGTGACGGACAGTAATCATTTTTGCGTGTACCGATAGAAAGATTTAATGGCCTGTTTACATGAGACGTTATCTAAACCGATCTGATGTTTGCATGTGATGACTTTCAGTCGCAATCATTTTGTCACATGCAGTTTGTCTGCCGCATCAATAATCAGGGTCCCCGCGGAGTCTTAAAAAGTCTTAAAAAGTATTACATTTCAGAATCAAAATATAAGGCCTTAAAAAGTCTTAAATTCGCGGAAGCATTGCGTTCTAGGTCTTAAATCATGTTAAACAGGTCTTAATTTTCCTACGTCCATGTAACGCTACCTCATTGAAACGCTCTCACATCCCGCAGCATGCGCGCACATGTGTGTGTGTTTGTTCCGTGGTGTTTGTAGTTCTTTCTTTCGCTAGACCAACTATTGTTCGCTCTATTACAACTACAAATTAGGCAAGCATGCCACGTGTATTGCAGCCAATCAGCTTTCGTGTTATTGGCACGAGCTACTTTCTGATTCGTACCTCACAGACGCATAAAACGGATTTTATTCTTCAGCTGAGTCTGACGGTTCTTGCAGTTCCGCGATCATGAACGCGAAGGCGAATCTTTCTCACCATCTTGCATAATGACCAAATAAAAGTATAATATACTCGATTGCACTAAATAGAGTTAATACCAGTGATAACGCCGAACTCAGATGTCAGACTGTAACGTTTTGTGTTTGCTGCCTGTCAGCGCTCGCGCGAGTGTATTGAATGTGTTATTTTTAGGCTCATTAGCCTAACGTTACTCTTGAACGATCAAATGTACACATTATGCATATGTCTATATCCTGATTTGAGTTAAAAAGTGTGGGAACTGTCAGTAAGTACTGGGCATTAAAGCTCTCAAAGTGAAAGCAAACTAATATAGCTTAACAACAACACAAATGCAGGGTCCCCGCGGAGTCTTAAAAAGTCTTAAAAAGTATTAAATTTCAGAATCAAAATATAAGGCCTTAAAAAGTCTTAAATTCGCGGAAGCATTGCGTTCTAGGTCTTAAATAGTCTTAATTTTCCTACGTCCATGTAACGCAACCTCATTGAAACGCTCTCACCTCCCGCAGCACGCGCGCACGTGTGTGTGTGTGTGTGTTTGTTCCGTGGTGTTTGTAGTTCTTTCTTTCGCTAGACCAACTATTGTTCGCTCTATTACAACTACAAATTGGGCAAGCATGCCACGTGTATTGCAGCCAATCACCTTTCGTGTTATTGGCACGAGCCTCTTTCTGATCGTATCCCACAGACGCATAAAACAGATTTTATTCTTCAGCTGAGTCTGACGGTTCTTGCAGTTCCGCGATCGTGAACGCGAATCTTTCTCACCATCTTGCATAATGACAACATAAAAGTATAATATACTCGATTGCACTAAATAGAGTTAATACCAGTGATAACGCCGAACTCCGATGTCAGGCTGTGTGTGTTTGCTGCCTGTCAGCGCTCGCGCGAGTGTATTGAATGTGTTATTTTTAGGCTCATTAGCCTAACGTTACTCTTGAACGATCAAATATACACATTATGCATATGTCTATATCCTGATTTGAGTTGAAACGTTTGGGAACTGCCAGTAAGTACTGGATCTGGGCATTAAGCTCACAAAGTGAAAGCAAACTAATATAGCTTAACAACAACACAAACGGGGAAACAGCACTTACACTTAAAGGAACACTCAAACTTTTTTAGAAATCGGGCTTATTCTACTTTGCTACATTTAGATATGTGGGGAAATGCATTTTAAGCTAAGCTAGCGGCGACCCTGCCAAACTAAAACAATGCATGCACTGAGACAAATGCATTTGTCAAAATATCTAAATGGGGTTTATCCAAAAGAAGTTGAATAAGCCCTATTTCTAAAAACAGTGGAGTGTTCCTCTTTGTATGCATCTTAATGTTGTATTTATTTGTCCTATTGTCATTTGTTTATAAGTATATATTTTATTACTGACCGATTACTTGATTACGTAATTACAACGTTTTACTTATATTAAGCAATTGCTTATTGCTGTGGTTTACTTTTAAGATGTTGGTCATATTTCCCACCCCAAGCGATCGTGTTATTAAAGATAGATATGCACTACTGGAACAGCCTTTTGTGTCTTTGTAATATGCCTACCAAACAAGATTCATGCATTTTGTTAGTTTTATTGCCATGTGTGATCATTGTGCATCTAACATAATAATATGGTTAATGTTGCATCCTAATTATGAAAAAATAAAAATGTATGAAAGTGACCACCACAAAAAAATTATATATATATATATATATATATATATATATATATATATATATATATATATATTAGGGCTGGGTATCGATTCAGATGTTCAGATTCGATTCGATTTTGATTCACAAGTCCTCAAATCGATTCAATTTCGATTCTCAATTCGATTTTCGATTCAACTCAAATGAATATAGATTTAATAAATACTATAGGTATTTATAAAAAAGAACAGTGAACATAAATGGGTAATTAAAAAGAAATGAAGAGCCACAATCATATATGTTAAACTTTTTATTTTAGGTACACCTGAGTACATTAAAACAGAACGCAACTCTATATTTCAAATCCATACAATTGTTAAATACAATTTTGATGCAACTTTATTTAAAAAATTTATCTGAGAAGTATTTTATGGATGTTTTGATTTATTTATTCTAAAACATAAAAAGCTAGGATATTGGATGTTTTTTTTATAGAAATTTTCAGTACACGACAAGCTTTTCTTGCAATTTTGCTGCTCATGTGTGCAAATTTACTTTTCATACATGAGAAATGCGTTCATTATTTTTTAGTCTATGGGTGAGTAGTTGTCGTGGTAACGGACAACAATACCTGTGGACTAACTATTATTAGAGGAAATCTGTTTATAATATAAGCTAATAGGGTTTGAATTATTGATCCTGGGCTGTATATGGACTATAATTTGAATATGTCTATAATGGCTAACGTACGTGCTTAAGTGACTGCTCAAGTTTGATCCTAATGCAAGGCAAGCATTCGCGTGTATGTAATTATTTTTAGCAGTTGTGTGATTGGCTGTGTGTGTGTGTGTGTGTGTGTGTGTGTGTGTGTGTGTGTGTGTGTGTGTGTGTGCGCGCTCGGCTGTGTGAGTGTTGTCACATAAAATGGTTCCGCAGATTTTTAGTATTACTACAGCATTTTACCTCAGCTTTATAAAAGTCGACAACGCACCGGAAGCTGCCATTTAAACACTGAATGGATAAATGATGTGCGCCTGTTGCTCCTTTGTAAGATCACGCAAGGCAAATGGGTGACATCTAGTGGAGAAGACTAGTAATTAGATTTCAATGTTAGCGGAAATAAATATTTTAAAAAATCGATTCATGGCATTTGAGAATTGATTCTGAATCGACCAGATTTTAAAAACCGATTAATCGAAAAATCGATTTTTTTTTTGCCCAGTCCTAATATATATATGCTAATCCTGGTGGGATTGAGCTATGAATAATAAGTTCACTAATACTTTGTTCAATTTAAAATAAATTAAATAATATAAGTTTAAGTAATTGAGTGATTCTGGATTTCTTATGCATGTTTTTTTATTGCGCAATATAGGTCTTAAATTTTATTCATAATGGTCTTAAAAAGGTCTTAAAAAGTCTTAAATTTGACTTGGTAAAACCTGCAGATACCCTGAAATGGGGAAACAGCACTTACACTTAAAGGAACACTCCAACTGTTTTAGAAATCGGGCTTATTCTACTTTGCTACATTTAGATATGTGGGGAAATGAATTTTAAGCTAAGCTAGCGGCGATGACCCTGCCATCTAAAACAATGCATGCACTGAGACAAATGCATTTGCCGACATATCTAAATGGGTTTTATCCAAAAGAAGTTGAATAAGCCCTATTTCTAAAAACAGTGGAGTGTATGCATCTTTATGTTGTATTTATTTTTCCTATTGTCATTTGTTTATAAGTATATATTTTATTACTGACCGATTACTTGATTACGTAATTACTTAATAACGTTTTACTTATATTAAGCAATTGCTTATTGCTGTGGTTGGTCATATTTCCCACCAAGCGATCGTGTTATTAAAGATAGATAGTGCACTACTGGAACAGCCTTTGTTTTTGTAATATGCCTACCAAACAAGATTCATGCATTTTGTTAGTTTTATTGCCATGTGTGATCATTGTGCATCTAACATAATAATATGGTTAATGTTGCATCTAGGGCTGCACGTTTTCAAGTTTTTCATTAACCGTTAACCGAGGCCCTTAGCGGTTAATACTCGGTTAACCATAGTGTGCGTCAGGGTTGTTTTTAGCTTATTAATTTGACGATTACCATCTCCGTAGTGAACGCGCCTATAGAGAGAAATGCACATCATGGATTACACAATCAGAGAGTAGCCTATTTCTTTTCGTTTTAAATTGTTAAAAGACAAGTTTCTTAAGATCTATTTTATGTCTGCGAGGCGTACGCTGAGTTTCGTTAAATTAGGATGAGATGCGCTCCAGTTCACGAGCAATGCAAGTGGCCGCCTGCACGATTAGAGCATGTAACGTTAGTAAAATATGCAGCCGAGAATGATTCACGTTTGACTCGCGCGGCTGATGAGCCTCTCCCGGCAGAGAGTTCAAGCATCGGTGGACTTGTCCCTTCAGCTCTGGCCATCTTGCTTTCAGTCCGCGATCAGCTTTTTTGTTTTCTTCATTACAGTTAAAGTAACGTCTGCTTTTCTCTAGTCATTCACAAGTTTCTCACTTCAAACGTTCTTTCTTCTGATCCGTTATGCACAGCGCGCGCGGCTCGCGCTCTGCTTCTGCTCTAATGCGACTTTTAGTCCAGTGCGACGTGTTATTTTCCTCTTCATGACGCATATTTTGACTGATGCGACTCATACTCCGGAGCAACTTATAGCCTGAAAAATGCGGTAAGCGCTGCATTGCAATACTTGCATTTCGCCCCGTCACTCTCATTTTTAAAGTGCTCCCACGCTTTCTTTGCCCGCTTAGAAAGCTGGTCATGACTTCTTCTTGTGGATACTACCCTAACCCTATGGATACTACAAATGTCTGGGAGCGCTCTGGCGGTCTATATGGGGTGCAAACATATATTACAACTAAATTCAAGGCACGTCATTGACGCCACTTAACCGAGCAAAATGTTTCACTCGGTTACGCAATTTTTAACGGTTAATCGGTCAATCGGTTAACCATGGACACCCCTAGTATGCATCTTTATGTTGTATTTATTTTTCCTATTGTCATTTGTTTATAAGTATATATTTTATTACTGACCGATTACTTGATTACGTAATTACTTAATAACGTTTTACTTATATTAAGCAATTGCTTATTGCTGTGGTTGGTCATATTTCCCACCAAGCGATCGTGTTATTAAAGATAGATAGTGCACTACTGGAACAGCCTTTGTTTTTGTAATATGCCTACCAAACAAGATTCATGCATTTTGTTAGTTTTATTGCCATGTGTGATCATTGTGCATCTAACATAATAATATGGTTAATGTTGCATCCTAATTATGAAAAAATAAAAATGTATGAAAGTGACCACCACAAAAAAAAAAAAAAATATATATATATATATATATATATATATATATATATATATATATATATATATATATATATATATATATATATATATATATATATATATATATTAGGGCTGGGTATCGATTCAGATTCGATTCGATTTTGATTCACAAGTCCTCAAATCGATTCAATTTCGATTCAATTCGATTTTCGATTCAACTCAAATGAATATAGATTTAATACAAATACTGTAGGTATTTATAAAAAAGAACAGTGAACATAAATGTGTAATTAAAAATAAATGAAGAGCCACAATCATGTATGTTAAACTTTTTATTTTAGGTACACCTGAGTACATTAAAACAGAACGCATCTCTATATTTCAAATCCATACAATTGTTAAATACAATTTTGATGCAACTTTATTTAAAAAAAAAATTATCTGAGAAGTATTTTATGGATGTTTTGATATATTTATTCTAAAACATAAAAAGCTAGGATATTGGATGTTTTTTTTATAGCAATTTTCAGTACACGACAAGCTTTTCTTGCAATTTTGCTGCTCATGTGTGCAAATTTACTTTTCATACATGAGAAATGCGTTCATAATTTTTTTAGTCTATGGGTGAGTAGTTGTCGTGGTAACGGACAACAATACCTTAACTGACTTAAGTTGACTGTGGACTAACTATTATTAGAGGAAATCTGTTTATAATATAAGCTATTAGGGTTTGAATCATTATAATTTGAATATGTCTATAATGGCTAACGTACATGCTTAAGT
The DNA here is from genome assembly GCF_024679245.1 of Pseudorasbora parva. Lineage (NCBI taxonomy): Eukaryota > Metazoa > Chordata > Actinopteri > Cypriniformes > Gobionidae > Pseudorasbora > Pseudorasbora parva. The sequence goes on from NC_090184.1 coordinate 13,551,361, forward strand.
GACTGCTCAAGTTTGATCCTAATGCAAGGCAAGCATTCGCTTGTATGTAATTATTTTTAGCAGTTGTGTGCTCGGCTGTGTGTGTGTTGTCACATCAAATGGTTCCGCATATTTTTAGTATTACTACAGTATTTCACCTCAGCATTATAAAAGGCGACAATGCACCGGAAGCTGCCATTTAAACACTGAATGGATAAATGATGTGCACCTCTTGCTCCTTTGTAAGATCGCGCAAGGCAAATGGGTGACATCTAGTGGAGAAGACTAGTAATTAGATTTACGTTAAGCTTATGTTCAATGTTAGCGGAAATAAATATTTTAAAAAATCGATTCATGGCCTTTGAGAATTGATTCTGAATCGACCAGATTTTAAAAACCGATTAATCGCAAAATCGATTTTTTTTTTGCCCAGCCCTAATATATATATATATATATATATGCTGATCCTGGTGGGATTGAGCTATGAATAATAAGTTCACTAATACTTTGTTCAATTTAAAATAAATTAAATAATATAAGTTTAGGTAATTGAGTGATTCTGGATTTCTTATGCATGTTTTTTTTTTATTGCGCAATATAGGTCTTAAATTTTATTCATAATGGTCTTAAAAAGGTCTTAAAAAGTCTTAAATTTGACTTGGTAAAACCTGCAGATACCCTGATAATGTCAACGCTGTTTTCTCCAGCAGCTGGAATGTGTTAACTGTAGCCATAGCAACTCTTAACGGCCACAGGGACTAATACAGTATTATATAATAAGCTATTTATCTGTTGTAAAGTGTAATAATCATCTCAGAAAAAAAAAATTATTCTGTCAGGTGCAGTTAAAGTAAAAACTGCCTGGGGTAATATACGCTTTGTCATTATTCCAACATTATCTTCACAGAAAAATGAGCTTTCCTCTCTTGTCAACATGAGCGTGGAGCACGCTGTCACGTCATGTAAGGACACACTTAAAAGTAATCGGTCAGGTCGTTTACATGGTGCAAAATAGACTGTAAAAAATGAGTATGAAAGAGATTCAAGCTGTGCTGCTTTTGCTGGTTATGTATAACATTAGGTTTACTAAAGAGGTAATTAACAACGAAAGAAAAGAGCAGCATATTCAGAAAGCTTGTAAAGCTAGATTTAAAATGACAATGTATATTATTATCAGCTATTACGGACATTGAACGTGAGATGGCTGAGATGAACGCGCGCCATCAGACAGAGAGCAAGACTGATATTTACTGAACGCAGACCGAACCTCGCAAAAGACTTTTAAAAATGCCGGTTGAAATAAAATGCTGCGTGAGCTAAACCAATCAGCATGTTCAGCGCCCAAATCCCGCCTACCTCGTACTAAAAAGTACTACCTCGCTAGCAGGGCCATTTGGAGGGGGAAATATTTACCCAGAACTTCATTTAGACCCTGGTTCCTGCGGTCTAAACTCTAGTACCACCCAAAGTTCCTGGGTAAAGTTCCTGCGGTCGAAACGTGGCTTAAATATCCACGTGTCCCCCTCACTTTTAATAAAATGTATTTTTGTCCCCAGCACTTTTATTGGGTCTCACCGATTCTAGTCGACCCGCTCTGAGCGGGATTCGAACCAGCGTTACCCTGCGCGGCGACGGCCAAATTAACAGGGACGCTAAAGACAGCCTTCTCTAATCTCGGTTGATAGAGCGCTTTTTGAGGTCACGGGATTTAAAATCAGAGACAAAAAATAATCTATGACCTGTCATTTTATCTGCATCTAAATATGAGGAGGGCGCTCTCGCAGAAAGTCCAAATTCCAAAAGTGGATTCGTAGAAGTAATACCCTGAAGGAAAACTGAAGGAAAACAATCGTTATGATGATGAAACATGACGAAGACAATCAGACGAGAGCGACAATATATGCTTTATGTGTGTTTTTCAAGCCATCTCAATGTAGCCTATTTATTGACAATAAAGTAGCCTATCATATAAATAATACAGTTTTTTAATGTTTAGTATCTTCTGCTCACCAAGGCTGCATTTATTTAATCAAAAATAGTTAAAACAGTAATATTGTGAAATATTACAAATTAAAACAGCTTTTTTCCTATGTGATCAAAGCTGAATTTATCATTACTCCAGTCTTCAGTGTCACATGATCCTTCACTAATCATTCTCATATGATGATTTTATAATCAAGAAGCATTTATGATTATTATTAGTGATGAAAACAGTTGTGCTGCTTTAAAATGTTGTGGAAACCATGAAACATTTTATTTTTCAGGATTCTTTGATGAATAGTAAGTTCAATGGACAGCATTTATTTGCATTTATTAAATAAATTATTATCTTTTGTAATATTAACAATATCACTTGTGATCAATTAAATGCATGTCTGATCAATAAAAGTATTAATTTCTCTCTTTTTTAAATTTTACCACAAATGTTTAGATGGATTCCACAAAATTTAAGCATCACCATGAGCAGCACAACTGATAGGCTAATAATCATAAATGTGTTGATCATCAAATCCTCATATGAGAATGATTAGTGAAGGATCATAGGAGACTGGAGTAATGATGATAAATTCAGCTTTGATCACAGGAATAAATTGCATTTTACTATATATTCTTTGAGCCCTGCACAGACCCTGCATCCTATGACACACTCCTGCAGTCATTAAAATAGTTCAGCTTTGTTTGTAATGTCCAAGTAGTTATATTTCGTTTAGTTTCTTTATTAAAGTTAATTTAGAAAAATGTTTGGATAATTTGTTTGTTTGTTAATTTTTTTTAAAGTGACAACCAAGCAGTCAGCGGCCGACAGTGGGTATGAGGTTAGGGGTGTAAAAAAGTCAGGGCCCGTAGGGCTCTAAAGCGTCGTCAATCTGGCAACACTGATCACACATGTAGCCTACATTTACATTCTGATAAAGGTTATTGATAACATTACTTATAGGCAACTAGTTATCATATATTCCGCTTCAGGAAACAGATGTTAATGCTCAGCAGTACACATAATGGTATATTTCCATTGTACTAAAATGCATTCATTTTCAATGGGTATATATGCGGCTGAAACAGGTAGCCAGTGCCTCCCTAATTTTTCAACATTAACATTTTAATATAACATTATAGTCATTATGGCCTTTAGAAAAATGTTTGCTTTTGTCTTTAATGGCATTTTTTTCCTTACATTACTTTTACTTTTATACTTTAAGTAGTTTTGAAACCAGTACTTTTACACTTTTACTTAAGTAAAAAGCTTGAGTTGATACTTCAACTTCTACTGAAGTATTTTTAAACCCTAGTATCTATACTTCCACTTGAGTAATGAATGCGAGTACTTTTGACACCTCTGAGAATAAGGCAGACATTATTTCATAGAATTCTATGCAGTGATAATGGATATGTTGATTAGCAATGAAGTATTATAATAATACTTTATTATCTTGAAAATACCAGGGAAGGCTTGAAGAACATAGATAAACCATATATTGTTGTGTCTATTAATCATGTTTAATCAATGTTACATTGGGATTTACTGGAATGACGTTATCGTAATAATGCGGGGCATATTTGGAGTTTCTGTGTGAGTGTTAAATTTCAAATAATCGTTTATATATATAATTTTTATAATTTTATATATATATATTTATATATATATATATATAATATAAAATTATATAACGTTATTATATATATAATATATATAATAACGTTTATATATATAATTTTTAATATATATAAAACCTTATTACAAAATAACCATGTAGGGTCAAAAACAGTAGCCATTTTATTACGTTATGATGTGTTTAGGCTGAATCAAGAATTGAATTGAGTTGAGATCTTTCAAATCTGAAACAAATCAAATTGGGATATTTGTACTGATACCCAGCCCTAATCGGTATAGTTCCTGGCTTAGAAATACACATTTAGAGTTTTATTATAATGAATGGTAGGCTACTTCCAAAATAAAATCCATTTATTTGATGTTTCTGATTCCCATCCTTAGTTCCCTGAATGGTTTGTCTATTTTGTTGTATCAACAAGAGTTTGTTTGCATTTGGCTGTTTGTGTTTTAGCTCATGGAGGTTACAGGCAAAAATCAGGATGAGTGTATGGTGGCCCTTCACGACTGCAATGGAGACGTCAACAGGGCTATCAACTTCCTCCTGGAGGAGGTCACTGTCAAGGTGCACGCTTTATGCAGTTCATCGTGTTTTACTCATTTCTGCTTCACTGTATTTTCTAATAGTATTAATTATACCAGAGAAACTAGATTGAGTTAAAATAATGTCCCCCCACCCCAACATTACTAACCTGCCATACTAGTTAATCTGTAACAGATTTATTAACCTCATATGTTTATTAAAGATCCATGCACTGATTCTGTTCTGAAATATTCTCGCACTGTGCTACTTTGGTTGCACAGGACTCATGGGAGACAGTTGGCAAGAAGAAAAGTGTTGGAAAAGAAGGGCCTGCACCAGAGAGCAGAGAGAAGAGAGGAGAAAGGGAAAGTAGAGGCCGCGGGGGTCCAAACAGACGTGGCCGAGGGGCTAGCCGCAGCCAGGAAGGTGTGTCTTTCTGTGCTATTAGTGTGTACATGTCCTAATGTATGTAGAGGATATTGTTTTTGCATGAGGCTGTTTATCTAATAGCTTGCAGCATAATGTTTGGTGATTAGATATCAGCTGTATGAGCATTTCTTGTGCTCGTCCTTGTTTTAAGGGCGGCTGGAAGAGAACGGGTTTGATTCAGCAGCTCCAGGAGAGAGAGGAGACCGTGGACGCAGAGGAAGAGGGAGAGGTCAGAGCATTATACTCAATCCAAGACATTAATGCACTGCTCACTAACACAGCTGCCCTCTGAAGTGGTTTAAGTTGATTAGCTGCATGAAAATATCACTCAAATATAAGTTGAAAATTGTTAAGTATAATGAACTCTGTGCGTTTGGAGTCAGTTAGGCAGTACAGTTCTGCTCAAAAGTTTACATATCCCTTGCAGAATAGGCAAAATGTTAAAGGAGAACACCACTATTTTTGAAAATGGGATCATTTCCCAAAAAATTCAACAGTTGAGTTTTGAAGTTTTTGAATACATTCAGCCAAAATCTGGGTCTGGCGGTAGCACTTTAAGCATAGCTTAGCATAGATCATTAAATCTGATTAGACCATTAGCATCTCGCTCAAAATGACTAAAGAGTTTGAATATTTTTCAAATATCTTATTTAAACCTGGACTCTTCTGTAGTTAGTTACATCGTATACTAAGACTGACAGAAAATAAAATATTGTGATTTTCTAGGCCAATATCGCTAGAATTCAACCCTCTACGCACACCTTGGTAATAGAATCGCCATTGGCTCGTACATTTTTTAGTTTAGTCTCCAGACTGATATACATTATTATATTTTTGTACTTTTATACATATATAACACAACAAATTGATCAATATCTTTGTAAAATGGCACAGCTTTATAAATATCCGAACGTACACTCTTAACATCAGTCAATCAAGAATTATTTAGAACTTTAGTAATTAGAATTAAAACGGTTGGTAACCATGTGTGAATGCATATTTGTAATTTAACTGAACTTATGACTGCTGGTGGTGCTTAAGATATTGTTGGTGTTTCTGTAAAAAAAAAAAGATAATACTAATTTAGTAATAAGGGACAGAAAAAGATGAGCACCAGTCAATGAGATTGCCTGGAAAAAACTGCGTATCTTCTGCTTGTTCTTAAAAGCTGAATAATTCTAAATGAACTGTGGTATTTTGACAGGAAAATACATCAAAGAATGTTGTTAACATGTAGCGTGTCGATTCTGCGAAGTATGCAAAACTCTCTCGCTCTGTGTGTTTGTGAGAAATGCGCTCGGCAAATCGAAGGCGGGTTGTGTGCCTTCACACTAGAGTTTACGACACGTCGTCAGATGAGCTGAGAAACTCTCAGGCGCTCAGAGTTTTTAGCATTGAACGTTTAGGGTGCGTTCACTCTTGTCATGTTTGGTTTGATTAAAACGAACCCTGGTGCGATTCCTCGGGTTAGTGCGGTTTCGTTTGAACATATGTAATTGATATATATGAATGCAACACGGATCAAAGACATGTAAATGAACCAAAAACAGGACGTAATGTCACAAGATGTGACTACAAGTCAGCTGATTTGACGATGGGGGAAAGATCGGTGTGTTCAAAATGAGTAGAGGGCAAACGTGGAGCAACGAGGAGGTAAAGTGCCTCATCAATATTTGGTCCGACGAGCATGTTTCTAAAATGCTAGAAAAAATACACAAAAAGCATACCTGGTTCTTCTCATCAAACGACCTGTGTTGCCCATTAGTTGGTACAGACAACGGAACTGCTGTCTCTTTTGGAGCAGATCTTCGTTTCTGCATACAACGGAGGAAATCCTGGTGCTCTTTTGAATGTTTTGAACATTTTATGAGCTTTTTGTGAGTTCTCAGCTGGTAAAAATAAAGCCACATGTACACACACATAAAATGATCGCGTTTAATCCAGCACACAGCATTGTTTTGAATGTTTGGTAAGCAAGCTCTGTTGCAAAATATACGTCAAAAGCCGACCAATATGGTTGTGACCGTTTGCCTATGCCTTTGTTTCTGTAACTTTAGGTTTGCCGTTAAAAAGGCCAGTGTGAACGCTGAGCGGACCAGGACTGTTTTGTTCGAACCAAACGAAATGAACAACAAGTGTGAACTTAGTGTTCAGCAAGTGAAAATATATCTATGCTAAACTACTAAATATATCTATGCTAAACTTATTCTTACGCCCGTTTCACACATACTCCGTCTACAGTGCGTGTGCGGTGCGTGTTGCGTTGCGTGTGCGTTGCAGGATCCGTAAGCCCTGTAGTGTTTTCACATATGCTGCGTTTGCCGTCCGCAACTGATCCGCTGTTGCATACCACAAACACAGCATTTATTCATTATTTTTATTTAAAATCCAAAAGTTGTTACTGAACATGCCTCGTCAGAATTCCAATTCTCTTTGTTTACTCTTTCATAGAAGTCAGGTTATGTAGCCTACTACATTTAAATAACATTTTATTAAATTCATTTATTCATATTTATATACTTTAGATTTAGCTCACACAAGTGGCAAAACATTTAAACATAGTTTATAGCCTTAAATCACAAACATTTTAAATTAGAAACTTACAATAGTCTATTCAAAAACAGCCGACTCTCGTCTTTTCTTTCGTTTTTACACCCTTTTAAAAGAAATCCTGCAGGTCAAAAATAACTTTGCTTTTCACCTCCAAGAAAGTACGAGTGCTCTAATGCCAGGTAAGGTGCCTAAATGCCAGGTGTCGTTTTGTTGCTTTACTTGAGAAAAAAAGCCATGCGTTGACTTTGAAACAAGAGTATATTTTAAATGATATGCATCTGTGGTGAAATTACTAGATTTTCGCGTCAGTACATGTTTATTTTAATGCGAAAAGTCTTCTGTCGCTTTAATGCAGCAACGCAGCGCAGCAAAAAATAGACTCGGTACGAAAACGATCCGTGCACTGCTGCAGACGCAACGCTCCTGGAACGGACTGACGGACAGCATCCGCGTGCAGTGTGAAAGCTGTCATCCGTTAACATGGGTACGGAAAAAAATACGCACCGCATACGCACTGTATGTGTGAAACGGGCGTTAGCCTCTAACACATATTGGCGAGAAGATTATTTGCACCGTTTGTTCATTTTCTCAGTATATTTTATTGCACGGTTTGTCACAACTTGTTTTTCATGTTCAAATTATAATATTTCTCTGAAGAAAAGTGTTTCAGTGTTTTTATATAACAATCTTTCTATTTACTTTACTCTTTGAACTTTTTAGGACACATCTACATTGTCAGTAAATATAATGCACCTGTTTTCACTCAACCTAGAAATGCCTAGAATAATATTATAATAAATGGCTGTAACTTGCTGAGGCATTGTTACATGTAGACAATTTAATCTGGAAGTCTAAAACAAGTCTTAAGGAAAAATTACAAACTCATGAAGTTCTGTTTGAGTCCACAGTAAAAACACCACATTTTTGCTGCCGTTTTTCTTGAAATTATATTAATTTAATCCATTCTTAGAATAAATAAATGTAAAATTGGGACATCAAATGAGCTAGATGGAAACTTCAGGTTCTCCTGTTTAAAATGATAGCACTTGATGCTAACTGCTAAAATGGGTGAGAGAAACAAAGAAAAGTAGAGGCACGTCAGGCGCCCCAAAAATATTCTAGCTCTTTAAGGGTTGTAATTGTCCACAGTAAAACTTGTGTTTGATATTTCGATGCAACGTGTCTACGGTATGCATTCTGGTATCTTAAGACTGGGCAAGATGGGGCATGTTCCTGTGTTGCTATTTGTGTCACTCTGAGCAACGTTTGTAGGGCACTTCATGTGACGGATGCGTTGTTTAAAGCAGCTGCAACTTGAGAGGGGAAGATAAGGGAGCAAGAAAGACTGGAAAGTCATCCGTATTATAAATGTACATAAGAATCAATGACATTGTCCTACTTGCTTGGAAAGACACTTGGGCAATTAAATGACAACCTTGTATATCTTCTAATTGGTATTTATACTGATGTGTCATCTTAGGTGTAGGAGGCCGGGGAAGAGGCAGAGGAGCTGGAATGAGCAGGTTCTCTCAGGGAATGGGGTGAGTGTTCACACTTGTCCATCGAAAAAAAAAAAATTCATTACACCTCTCTCCTCATTCCAAAAAAGCAAACTGTTTCTTGGTCATTCTCAATCTCCCCCCTGTTTTCTTGTCTTTGACTAGTAGGACTTTTAACCCTGCTGACTACACCGGCTCTGCTGAGGCAGGGGATCCTGGAAATGAGACTACTGAAGTAGCAGGTGAGTGCAGTTTATCGATCTGTTTTTTCAATAGAGCGGAAGTTGATTCTCTAAAGCTTTTCACTTAATCATATCTGAAACCATTTTCAGAGTAGCGTTAGTGTCATTTGAGATGGGTTTTTTAGCTGTATTGATTTCATACCGCATGCTCTGTATCGATGGTAAATCAGAATGCTGATTTCGTATCCGATTTATGTATCGTGAGTCATACCAAATTCTATTCTCCAACACCATCCTCTAACTCGACTGTCCTTTCAGGAACCTGGAAGGATAGTCTGGAAGATTGGGCAGCTGAAGACTGGAATGAAGATGTGAGTGATCTTATGTTAAAAATGAAACTGGAAAACTTAATCAAGAGATGTCAATGTGTAATGCTCACTTCTCCATTTATCAGCTATCTGAGACCAAAGTGTTCACTGCTTCCTATGCTCTTGGCTCCAAGAACCACATGCAGTCTGGACAGGGGTGAGTGCTTCCTGTGCTTCAGCACTTTCCAGCACAGAGCTCGGATGTATGGAGGCCTAGGAGTGCCACTTAAAATCAATAAATAAATATATTTGTATTCAAATTTAAGCATTTTTAGTTTTACAAATCCCTCTTCAAACTGACAAATAAATAGACATATTTATTTAAAGGTACAGCTTTAGGTAACTTTTGGCCCTCTAGCAGGTGAAATTCATGCATTTTGTGGAGGAATGTTGTTTTAGTTCTGCTTTGATTCTGAAATAAACTGACTGCGGATGAATATGGTTTCTTTTAATAACTAAAAATTAGAGATTATCGTACTGCTCCTGAAACATTCACTACTAGGATTAAGACATATAACCAGTTTAGATTGAAAGGATCTCAAGTTGAATAGCTGAAAACGTTACTATAGACACAATACTTCCTCCTCTTCAAATGCCGCCATCTCATTTTAAATCCAAGTTCTTGCTATCTCTTAAAGCCAAGCCAATGTTGATTCTTGTTCTATTACACAATCTGTTTGTGTGCTATTTTTGTCAGCAGACTCTCCTCTGGCATTTCTTTTTATTACAAATGGGTGATTTTCCCTAGAAGTTCAAGATTTGGCATACTGTCAACCTTTCTTGCTCGTTGTGACAACTAACCTATGCCACTCCCAAACATACATTAAAAAAGTAGCCAGAATTTTTTTTTGGGAACACTTTATTTTACAGTGTCCTTGTTCCACATTGCAAGTAGTTACTGTAGTAATAACTATACGCTATGCATAATTACGTGCAACTAACCCAATCCTAACACCTATAGTATGTGTAGCTATTTATTACACAGTGCTTAAATGCTTAATAACATGGACACATTAAAATAGTGTAACACAAATGTTCTGTATTGCACAATTTCCTATGATAATTATCCTGCTTGTTCTAAATTTTTATTAAGTACCACACCTAGGATTACAATGGAATTACTACTTTCTCTGTCAATCACATTAGTCATTACATCTTGTTTGTTCTCTTGTTTTCTTTGAATCTTTTTATATAAATATAATTTGAAGAGTTCCTGAACAAAGATGCTGACTATTTGCCTTGCCTTGACCACTGAATCGCGAATGTTAAAGAGCCTGGTTTGGCTAGTTCTTAAACATCTCTATATTAAATATTCAACAAGCAGTTAAGAGCAAGTTTAGACATATATCCATCTACTTGTGTGCTCTAAAATATTTGGCAAGCATTCAGGTATGATTACCCCCAATCTCATGAATTTACGACTTATGTTTGGCATCTGAAGTAAAAAAAAAAAAAAGCACACATCCTTACAACTGAGCAAGCAGCGACACCGATGAGCAGGCATGTATAAGTGCAGTCCCCTAGAATATATCCTCTTTTTTCCCCCAGTGTTGTGAATGCATCAGTTGCAATAGGGCAGAACCACAGAAAAACAAATCTGTAATGTTTTGCATCACAGAGCAATGGCCATTTTTGTAGTTGTCTGAATGTTTGTCTGTGCTCCTCAGGATGGATCTCAGCACTCTGTTGCCTAAGGTGGCTGAGGGCGACTCTGAGCTGGTGGGATTGGAGCCGTCATCCCCTGATGCTCTCTCCCAGAGCCTGGTGTTCACCAACTCCCAGCAGTACACCACCCGAGCGCACACACACAGCTACGCTTCTGCTGCTGCTGGCACTTATGCACATGCTGCATCGGTGAGAACATAGACACGCATTAAAGGCACTGAGCACCACCGAATGTGAATCTGCACCTTTGCCACAGATTTATACGGTTACTCTGACTATTGGCAAAATAATTCACACAATATACATCCATTCAAAAGTGAGGGCTTGGTCAACAAAAAAAAGAGCACAGCTAAATTATACAGCACTACTGTCTTCATTGATAAGATAATGTTTCTTGTGCACCAAATCAGCATATTAGATTGATTTAAGGATCATGTGATGCTGAAGACTGGAGTAATGATGCTGAAAATTGCCATCACAGGAATAAATTACATTTTCAAACAGTTAATATTCAGTGTTGGTAGATAAATCATAATACATTTTTAAAAAATCCTGATAACTGATATGGTGCCATTATATAGTGTGTACTATCATGTAGCATTTTCTTTACAATTTTGATATGATTAAAGAGATGTCTAAAAGTATCATTTATTTGATACAAATATGACACTTAAGTCTTACCCCCAGTTTCACAGACAAGGCTTAAACTAGTCCTCGACTAAAATGCATGTTAGAGCTGTTTTACCTAAAAACATTTTGTACTGATAACTCAGTCAAGTGTCAAGATGGACATCATTAATGTTTTTTTTTTCTAAAGCATGTTTATAAAAGCTACTTAAATTCCATAATTGAACTAAGGCCTAATCCTTGCTTAGTATAACCTCTGTTTTAGAAACCAGGCCTCAAAATGAGTAAAAGAGTATATTAAGTGGCAAAAAGGTTTTTAGCATTATCAAAGTTGGTATTGTTAATTGGCATTTTACTGACATTTGGTTTTGACTACTAAAATGTTGATATCATAACACTTTCTGTTTTCTAGACCATGCCAGGATCCAGGCTTTCCCACAATGATGTACAGAAAACAGAGCTAATCAGCACACCCCGAATCGCCTCTCTGTCCAATCAGATTTCAGGGCCCCAGAGCAATGGTGCTGCATCTGTTGAATCCACTGCTCCGATGCCACACCCTATTGAATCCACACCCATGACACTGAATGAACCCAAGGAGACCCTTGTTACAGCTGCTCACTGTGAGTATTACGCATAGACTGTCTATATATACTATGTCATATCCGATTACCTGTACACATGGAACTGAATAGCATTGACTGTTGCAGGCAATACAGTTTTGTAGTTTTACACATTCTTAACATGTTCTTTAATATTTATGAACACAAATTCTCTATGAAAGTTTAAAAAACAAAGATTGACCACATCCTTTCTCTTTAGTGGACCTAAAAGCCCAACCCGACCCATCTCCCATCCTCAGTCATCTGACCCAGCATCAAAATGCAGCACTCCAGTCGGACCTGCCGGCTCAGGCCCGAGACCCCGTCCCACTTCCCCCATATGATGAGCCTTCTCCAGCACTGAAACCCATCTGTGAGCCTGTCGTCATCACGGCAGAGCCGCCACAACCCAGAAACATAAGACCACAGAGACGGAGAGCACCCCCTCCATCTAAGGTAACAAAAATAAACCTCTAGCCCCTTTTGTGTGTGTGTTCCCTGTAACGTGAGCATTAGCGATTTCAATTGGGCTGCCAAATGTACCTCATTTATATAGTTTAATGCAGGGGTCAGGAAGTATGTTTTGCATCGGGCCAAATATGACCTTCCATATTGTGAATAATAAATGTGTATTATTTTCATTTGCTTGTTAAACAATGGAGCCTAACTTATTGTAATTTTGACGTAGCCTACTTTTACACTCCTTGGCATCCTTGCATACTAAACTGCATTTAAAAAAATGCTGTAGGTACGCTATTGCGGCTTGTATGCAGAGTGATGTTAACATTTTAAGCTAGTGTGAGAGAAAATAGCACTATCAAAGAGACTAAAAAGGAAAGTTGATAAGCGAAAATGGGGCATACAAAGAATGTAAAGACAACTGTGTTGATCCTACACAGTTTTGTGAATGCAAAGCCAGTGTGTCTTATCTGAAACAAAGTTGTCACTGTTTGCAAAGAATATAATATTAGACCGCACCACAAGACGAAGCATGGCACCTTTTTGCTGATTGTCTTATCAATCTTTTTGATAAAAGGAAGCTGAATTTGCTTTCTTATTGTTCACGTGTTGGTGCTGAGGCCCCACATTCTAAGCAAACGTTTCAATGGTTCACTGTTAGTTTTTTCATACCATATTTCATGCAGAACATGTGAACAGAGAGTGCCCTTCTAAAGAATCCACTCCGCTTGCTCATTCTGCTCTGCGCTGCTCACTTAACCCAGAATGCCAATTGTGATGTGGTTAGAAAATGTGAAATAAGTAGAGCTTTTTCGTGACTTAGGTTTTTTTTTTTTATGCTCCACTAATAGTTGTTAATTTCAGTCATTAGTCAACTAAGCACACATTTATATTCATTTAATTACTTGAATATATACTGGAGAGAATTCTAAGCCAGAATTAGCATTTACATATAGGCAGTTTGCCTATTGCGCACTCAAGCGTACATAAAGATTGCCAAAAAGAACCGGCAAAAGTAATTCAAATGTCTCCTTGCTATTTTTGACAATTATAATGTTTATTAATAAACTAGTGATTTTTGCCAGTGTCGTCTGTAAAGATTTACAATACTGAACTCTGCAGTAGTGGTTGCGCCTATAGAGAGAAATGCACATTTCATAAATTACATAATCTGAGAGTGGCCTATTTCTTTTTGGTTTTGAATTGGTTTAAAACTAGATATTTTAAGCCACGTATTTCTCATGTCTGTAAGGCAAGTAGTCTATATGCCGAGTTTCGGTTCGAGATGCGCTGTAGTTCACGTGCAAGTGATTGCGCTGGTGCCTAGCCTCCATATCACTATTATATTGTCTGCTATATTTGCTTATTTATTAAATCAAGGTAATTGGTTGATGAAAGATTAAGTAAGGTTGTCAAAATAATTTCTGGCCCATTCCATGTCTTCTGACATATGACGCATCTTATGTCCTATCCTACTCATGTTGTTTACTTTTCATAATCAACATGGATTAAATACTTTTATTTTGAAGGCAAAATAATTAAAGACGCCATCGAGTGTTAAAACGCGAAAAGCGAAGCTTGAATTTATGGGTATGTCCCTCTTCGGCTAATGCACTTTTAAGATGGAGGGGCAACATGGCGACCGGCATTCGAACCCCTCACCCGTATGGATTTTCAATGGCATATTATTAACTTACGAGAATAACTTTATTACTTGAAAGAATTAAATATACATTAATGAGCACATATATTTTTGAAAGAACTAAGCGTTTTTAACTAAGAATAAACTAAAAAAAGCTTTAACTAATGGCCAAGACCGCAAAACGCAGATAATTGAAACAAATATTATTAATATTAATTTAAGTTTTACAGCATGGAGCTTTTCCTTGACATGGTATATAATCACACCAGTAAAAGCAGTGCATTTATCCTTTATTCATGCAATATCTCTTCAGTCAAACAGAAACACTAAAGTGTAGGCTGCTGTACTAACGTTAAATAAAATGAGGCATGGTATGCTAACTGTATCTTACATAGCTTGCATATAACTTTATCTCGCAGCTCAACAATTTTACCTCCTATCGACCAAAATAATGTACTTCCAGACATGGCTTTTTAGATTATGGAGTTAAAATCTCTTTCTCTGCTGCGGTCAAGTTGGGCGCTGCACTTTCTGCCATCTTCCCTGCAAGACGCGTCAACTTTCAGCAGCGACTCCTAGTGTTGCACGATATACCGGTACTAGAAAAGTATTGCAATACCCTCCTATTACAAACGGTACGATATGGACTATTATTAGTACCGGTACTTTAAGGAGGACAGCGCCTATGAGCTATATTTCTTAATTTTGCGTGGATGTACGTGACAGCAGGTGTCATACGTGTGTGCAGAGCTCTGGTTCAGCCGCTCAATAAACATTAGAAGCAGAAGAGTTAAATATATTATACACGAAACGCATGACAAAGAAAGCAACAGAAATATGCGCGCATGAGGAGAAAAAGCGTGGCGCGGGACGTGCTCGCGCTATTGGACTCTGACCTGAAGCGCGCGCACACGCCTTTCAGACAACGAACAAGCGATCGCCATTCAGTTCTTTCGCGGATTATTATTTGGGTCTGAATGGTCAAAAATATGTAAAAATGCACGATCTGGTGAGTATTCAGGTGAACACAGTCAATGTCTTTAGTGAGCGTGTAGCCTACAGCTGAGGAGGTAATTAGATCAATGCAGGTCTTAAGCCACAGACCTAATATTCTGTGATTTAATGTTAAGCAAACAATGAAAAATTGAAAACCACCACATGCATGGCTAAATAACTAAAATATATTTATTAAGAATCAGTGTATAGTTAAATTATAGAGTGTAGACTAAGCAGTTTTATATTTGATTATTTAATTTCTTTCTTGACTTGCTACAGTTAAATAGACCTAATAAAGCTGAAAAATAAAGAACTGTCATATTGTTTGTAATTTTCATTTTTTGCTTATTTTTAAAAACAGATACAGTTAAAAATCTATATTATAATTATAAGATTACATTTTAAAAAATATTAAATTACTCGAATCATAAAATAAGATTTGGTCATCCCAACCTGTTGAGAAGTGAAAGGTTAGTGAATCAGGGATGGAAATGAACTTTTTTGTCCACCGGCCACAGTGGCTGGTGGATTTCAAAATCTACCAGCCACTCAATGTTTTAACCAGCCACTTTCTTGTTTATAACCGACAATGTGTAACTGCACGTGAAAATTAATACTACAAGCTCTACACTACTTAAGCTGTTTATTTAATCTCAAATCTCAATGAAATACTGAAATGTTTTTCTTTCACTCTAATACACACACAAACCATGAACTGATATACATTTCATTAAATGAGTAGGGCTCTGTGTGCTCTTTTTTTTTTTTTTTACCTGGATGTGGCATTTGGATGATTTGTGGTCTTTTATGGCTTCCAGTTTTAGGTTTTTAGTACCAACAATGAAACTACTAGTTTTGCCATCTCCTGAAGCGTGTTGACGACATAGATAGCAGAACATTGTCAGTAGGGATGCACCAAAATAAAAATTATTGGCTGAAACCGAAGCACTAAAAGAAATTATGCCAATTATCCATTGCATTTATGGCTAATGCTATGACTGTGATTCATTATTTGAAACTTTAATATTAATGAATGCAATTGCAATGCCTTGATTTTTAGTAAAGTTACAATTACAAATTATGCAAATATTTATTTAGCACATTGCAACAACCCACAGTATAAAATAAAATTCAAACTAAAATGTTTAACTCGACCTCACTCATGTGTGTATTAAATAATAATGTACAGGTCTACTGGCCTGCAGAAAGGTACAGAAATTGAATAAAGTAATCAAATGTAAAATAACTGCATATTTAACTGTTTAAATGAAAGATTAATCCTTAATAAACTTACAAAAGCTATTCAATCAAGAGCAGTGAGTGATGTCCTTTTGTTTGACATTAAACAGAGTAAAGGCGACTTTCCCTTTAAGACCTAATAGAAGGATATGCGTCATCTTTCTCGACTGTATAAAGTCCTCTTAAGGCATATTCAGACTATGTCTGCTAGAATACTCATCAAGATGGACATGTTGGCATACTTTTTGTGTGAGTTGGTCCGTTTAAGCACAAGACTCGAAAGATAACTCAATATTTGCGCGCTGTGAGACGAGTGCGCGCTTCCGGATGACAGTGACGGACCTTCTCTCAGCACGAGCGCGAGTTCTTATTCGCGTCTTCTGGCACTACATCCGGGTAATGACGGCGAAAACGACTGGTCATATTCGGACATACGGCCGCACTCGCATGCACTGAACACAGTTTATAAAGAGGGGAAACAGTATGCTATTTTTATTTACCCGCCACGGTGGCCGGTAGGTGAAGCGAGTTTACCCGCCCCAACTCAAAATCACCCGCATTTGGCTGGTGGCGGGTGCTAATTTCCATCCCTGTAGTGAATGATAACATGATTGATAATGTGATCTCTGTAAGGATGTTCACACTGGCATGCAGTTATTATAGCAATAAGAGGAGGAATGGTCAAAAACCAGGGCAGGTACTGCTGGCCAAGTGAATTTTTAGTCAAAACAAAACAATGAATAATAAGTTCTCTTGTCATATTAATCATATTATCTGTTTTTTGTTGTTGTTTTTTTTACAGTGGTATCGATTTAGTAACGGTATCGAGGTATTTTAGTCTGGTATCGTATCGAAGTCATAATTTTGGTATTGTGACAACACTAGCGACTCCTGTGACCTGTCCCTGAACCCTCAGGCGTGCGCTCACTCGCAAAAGCAGACAGCCACGCCTCTACTACCGCGGCGGGGGATTTTTTTCCACTTTTTTTTTTTTTTTTTGGAATATTAATTTTCACTTTTGAAATTTGTTTTTTAAAAACTATTCGAATATATATTCGAATTTAGAATATTCATTGACAGCCCTATTTTTTTTTTGGTTGCCAGATCCCGTCTTCAGCCGTAGAGATGCCAGGCTCTGCTGACATGTCCGGGCTGAACGTGCAGTTTGGCGCATTGGATTTTGGATCTGAACCCTCTGTGGAGAATCTCAACCAATCAGAAAGTAGCTGTCAGGAACCTGTGGCTGCTCCTCAAACCCAATGCAGCCAGTACTCCAAGCCCACCACCATCAGGTATGTCTGACCACCTGTGACACTTACATTTTAGCATGTTTACAAGATATTCGTTTTTATTTTTGGATAAAATATTACTTTGTCATACCCTTACCCTCATATTGTTCCATGCTGTTTACACTGTTTTCCAATGCTTGTGTCCCTGTAATGTACATCCGTGTAATGTAAAACGCTTTGATATACGTTTTTTTTTTTAATGAGGCATTTATTTATTTTCCGCCTCTTTGAAATGTTAAGGAGAACTGTCATTTAAAAAAAAAAGTTCTTAAAACTATTATGCTATTGTAAAATCTCCTATTATGCTATTGTAAAATCTCCAGTTTTTCCATGTTTGGGTGAACTAGATCTTTGACACTATCTGAAAGTGATTTTACCACATTTAGAAAATGTCCATTAAAACGCGGAACGTTCCATTTACAAGTGACTTTAATGCTGTTCTAATCAAGTCATCCTTTTTCTCTTTCCTTTTAGCGAGTCTCTAGGTGGCTTGCCTCCAGCAGTAATGGAGCCCAGTTACCCATCTGCATCTCTGGGTTTACCGAGCACTACTGCTGCTTCTGTTTTGGCTCCGTCCTCCGCCAACAGAGTGGAGTCATCCGCCACCACCCCTCTCAGTGTATGACCAAAACTCTTTTCATCTTTTCACATTTAAGGTGCGGTCACATTTACTGGTCCTTCGAGAGGTTTAATGGGTAAAATGCAGACATTTCAACTGGAATTTGCACGTTTGAGAGTTTTGTGTTTGGAATAAAGTCTCCCATGCAGATGTAACTCTTGTTCGACTTGGTTACGCAACTTCATTGCTTTGACCAAATTCTGTTAAACCAACTTGTGATTTCTGTGTGAGGGAACAATGGAAATTATTACTGTGACCGCACTTTCAATTAGATGGCTTGCAACTGTCCATATGGCTGAACAATCTAGAGCTCCACTGATTTTATTCAGGGTTTTTGGAATTTATGAAAACTACCCAGATATATATTAAGAAATGTTTGCTTTTCCAGACCAGGGAAATCAATTATTTGATTTGTGGTCATTCTGAAAGATTCATTAGTAAATCTAGTGAATTCACCCTTTGCTAAGCCACTCCTAAAAACCGCCGCAGGCCAATCGTGGCTTAGCAACCGTAACTAGGCGCGGAAGGTCGGTCAAGCTTTCGAGCGAGGGAAACATGCCGATGCAAACTTGTGGAATTTTTTTTCTTCCCCAAACATAAAACCCAAGGTAAGAAATACCAGGCGGGAATAAAGCGGTGTGTGTGAGGCCCCATTCACAACTAGATGTCGACAGGATTAACAAAAACACCAAAAGTTACATTTGCTTCAGCGAACTGAAAAAAACATGGTTTTTGATTTAATGCAGATTATTACATATGATGCAGTATATAGATTATAAAAAGGGCTGTCTTGTAGCTTTATTTATTAGTTTTGTATTGTAGTTTAAGACAAATTGTGTGCAAATTATAAGGATTGTTGCGGTGGCTGTGTTTATAAAATTATTAAAACCCATCATGTTTGAGAGAGTAGCCACGTTTACATGCACACTTTTTTGTCATTCCGATTAAAATAATTCCGACTGAAAGATTCAGTGGACTGTTTACATGAGACGTTATCTAAACCGATCTGGGGTTTGCATGTGCTGACTTTCAATCGCAATCATCACAGAGCAGTTTCTCTGCCGCTTCAGAAATGTCGACGCTGTCCTCTCCAGCAGCTGGAATGTGTTCACGGATGCCATAGCAACTCTCAAAGAACACCAGGACTTATACGGTTTTATAAAAGCTATTTATTTGTTGTAAAGTGCAATCATCTCAGAGAAAATAAATTCTGTCAGGCGCAGTTGAAGTAAAAAGTGCCTGGGACAAACGCTGTCAAGATGAGAGGATGTAGCAAGGCTATATGCCAACCATATCTTCATAACTTCTTGCTAAATAAAAAGTTTACCCCTCAGAAAAATTTACTTTCCTCTCAACATTATAGCCTGTGTGTAAGCGGTGGACAGTGGTGAAGGAGCGCGCTGTGTATCAAGTCATATGTGCGTACACTAAAAAAAGTAATCGGGTCAGGTCGTTTACATGGATACATTTTTTGTTTGATCGGTTCATGAAAAGGTTTATCCCACCCCTCTCAAACCGATTACATTTTAATTTGCTTTGGGCATTTTTATTACGATTGAGGTGTTTATATGGAGTATTTTCATTCAGATTGGACTTTTAAACCGATTACAGTGCTCCATCTGTTATAAGGGTGTATTTCAGTAACTCTGTGGGGTTTTTGATGTATGGCTCAGGTCAGTATCTCTGGCTCCTGGCCAGGTCCAAGGCGTAGATTAGACTCACGATGTGTTAGCAGTAACATTAGCCGGCGCACTAAATATATAAGCGGGAGAATCACTGCAAAGTGGTCAGGCTAATGTCTTGTTTATTCCACACGATTTATTGATAAGCTGTTTGATTACCTTATTTTCTAATTTCACTTGCCCTGCAGTGCATGAACATATGTATGAGGCAGCTGCTGATTGTGCTGGGACTAGGCTTTAACTTCAATTTGAATTATTCTCTAATCGGCTGTACGTCATGGATATATCCCGCGAATGCATACTGCAGTCCCTTTTGTCCTCCTCTCTGATATTTCACCTGTCCACCAAAAATGAATCTCCTTCGAAATGTCTGATGCGCATCCATACTGTAATAGACGTGCCAGGCACAAATCTTGACAGGCGTAGCAACAGTAACTAAGGAGGGCGGGCTTAGCGAAGGGTCAATTATAATGAATTTAAAGTCCTAACTAGTCATCAAAATCATGTTAAAGTCATGGAGTTTCATTGGTCAAACCAATTGAGTTTTCATGCAGAATGGAACTAAAGTTTGGAAAGCTGCATGTATGCTAATTAAACGAACCAAATTCTGATATCAAACAAATTCACAAAAACAAAGAAAAATCTATTAAATGCACTGAAAAAAATAGTTCACCCAAAAATTTAAATTCCAAACCTGTATGAATTTCTTCGGTGGAAGGTAAACACATTTTCTACATACAATAGAATTTGATATGATCCCATGTTGTTTGGTCAACATTTATCAAAATATATTTTATCTTCTGATAAAAGAAGTCGTACAGTTTTTTTTACTCTTCATTTTTGGGTGAACTGTCCCATTTAATAGCTTTTGCCACTCCTTATTTATAGTAGGATTTTACTTTTATTTGTAATTTGTTGATGGTAATTCCTTTTTGTTTTTTTGTTTGATATAAAAATAGCTGATTCTGTTTTATCGGTTTCCCCACAGAATGGATTCAATGAAATAAGGACGTCTAGCGCACAGGAAGGTAATTGTGTTTTAGAAGGCTTTCCATTTTTACCCGTACTTTTTTTGGTATGTGAATTTGTAGCATAGGCCACAATTTACATATTTGTCCTGATATATCTGCAGCTGTCCCGTCCAGCACCCCTCAGCCCATATCCACAGCCCTGCCCACTGAGAACGGCATGTCATCTTCATCACTCTCATCTTCCTCCTCAACAGCACCTCCTGCCCTCAGCACAGCTCTTTCATCGCTTAGCAGGTACTACCACTCCATTAGAATTTCAGTCTTATTAAATATTCATGAGGAAATCAGTCTCCTTATGGTCTCGTGGTTGCTTGTTCTCTCAGTCACGTGAGCAGCATTAACTCTCCTGGATCTTCTGCGCCCAACAGCTCTTCTCTAAGCGTAAGTGTCTTTTGAGGCTCCGCCTATTTCCACTTTTTTCCCTTTTCATTTTCCTCATTTTATTTCCCTCTTTACCTTAGCTTCTGTCCCTTATTTGTCCTGATTTCAGCAAAGAGCTTCTATTCTCATGATGTTTGAGGGGCTTTACTTTATTATGGTAGTGTGAATGGTGGTGCCTGGATCAATGTTAAATGAATGTTTCCTTCAGACCCAGATGAGTGCTGACGTGAACGTGAGCCTGTCCACGTACTCTGGCCATGTGTCCAGCTCAGTGGTCAACTCAAATGGCATGAGTGCAGGAACCCAGAACCTTATCGCTAACGGCCCATCCGCTCCCTCTGCTGTTCGTTCTGCTCCGCTGCCCACCATCACAGCCTCCAACCCCTCTGGTCAGTCACAAAAACATTCAGTGTTGCAGTATCTTTATGATTGGTTGCTGTTGACCAACTTCCTTTTATTATTTTAAAAAGTAAATTGTATCAGCATTTCACTTCAGTCTGTAAATAGTGTGGTTGGTATAATATTAAAATGGCATGTTTTAACTGAAAATCTTGTTTCTCTGTGGGGATGTTTTACTTTCTTTTTTAATATCTTCAGGTAAAGCACCTCCTAACCTGGCTCAAGGAGTACCGCCACTGCTGGCCAGTCAGTATATCATGGGTCCTGGTGGTCTGCTTCCTGCTTACCCGGTTAGTGTATAGCTGATCTGCTCTCAGATGGAGGAAACATATTTCATTTTATTTATTTTTTAGTCGACTAGTAGTCGTTAATTTCAGCCATTTGACGACTAATCATGCATTTATATTTATAAGGCATAAATCATAATGAGCCTTTAATTTCCTTTTATATAATACATAACCTAATCCGCCCTTAAATGCACACATAAAGCGTACCGGCAAATGCAATGATTATGAGTGTGGTGTGAAAACCTCAAGGAGACTGTTTGAACATTCTGTTTTCGGCTGCAGAGATTAAGTCGATGCTGAATCATCTCGCCGTAGTGGATGCACCTATATGCATGTTTTAGGATTACATAATCACAGAATATTTGCTTTCCACTTGGTTCATTTAAGAGACATTTTAATCTTTCTATAGATGGGCTATAGTTCTCATGTCTGTGAGGCAAGTATAAGCTTAGTTTCGGTTCATTTTTAAGTTCACTGAGATGGCAGATCAAGCCCATCCTGATTGTTTTAATTTGTTACAAAAGCACAATCTTTTGTTGTTGTTGTGAGTTAACAGAATTCAAAGAAGTCATTTTACAGTTTGCATGACTCCTGTATGACCAAAATTTGATGGAGTGTTTAAAGTAAATGCAAGTGAATAAGCCGGCGCCTGTATGTCATGCATAGGTTGACCAAACTTCCTGTTTTCCCAGGAAATGTCCTGTCTTAGCCCTAATATAACAATTTTCTAACAATACAGAGGGGTCATACTTTAAATACATTGAAATTAATAAGGAATCTTTAAGTAAACTTTGAGTTTCTCATTGCCGGGCAGTGTCCTGGTTTTCAGTAATCAAAATATAGTCACCCTAGTCATGCAGTCAAGCGTGCTCTTCTCCACACGAACACAGAAATGTGCCTATATAATAGCTCTTTTTTTCACATTTATTTAGGCTAATGTTGTAGCGAGGTGACTTGTAAAGTTGCTACCACTTGCATGTTTCAAGTGATAAGACCCATTTGAGGTTGATGAATGATTGGTGAATGTTTAGATTTCCTGCCGTTTACAATCTGTCCATCATCGGGCTGCGTGATTCGCCACTTCTTTGGAGTTTGTTCCTCGATTTAAACTATTAATAAAATTGTTTGACCAACTGTTAGTTGACTATTAGGGCCCTAAGATATACTTTTATTATGTTTCTTTTTGTTGAAGTGTTCCTGCCTGCATCACATTAATGTCATTGGTCTGTCTGACCTTTCTCTACTTTCTCATCCCTATAGCCGATCTATGGATATGAAGATCTACAGATGATGCAGTCCCGGCTTCCAATGGTAACAATTTCATAATCAACGGTTTCTGTCACAACACTTAAAGGGATAGTTCAGCCAAAAATGAAAGTTCTGTCATTACTCACCCTCATGTCATTCCAAACCTTTAAGATCTTTGTTCATCTTCGGAACACACATGAAGATATTTCTGATGAAATCCAAGAGATCTCAGGCCCCACTATAGACAGCAATTAAATTCACACTTTCAAGGTCCAGAAAGGACCTTGGAACGATATGAGGGTGAGTAAATTAATGACAGAATTTTAATTTTTGGGTTAACTCAACCTTTAACTCTTGTCAATGCTCCATTTTTGTCTATTAAAAGAAGTTTGCCCAAAAATAAACTCTACTTAGTAGGGCTGCGCTATTTAGGGAATATATATATATATATTTTTTATGCTCCAGGTTTTCTGTGCGTGTTTGTTGAGCTGCACAACTTGGCCAAAAATACTTCTACTTATTTGTATTATGATTGATTTGTTGTAATACCCTGTTTATGCCTATAATTTGTGGGCATCAGGAAGCCACTATATGCAGGGTACAGAAATCGCTTTTGAATGCACACTTCGCATTTGAAATGTGGTCACGTGTACTCTGTGTACCTGGAGTGGCGGAACTGACCGTACATTGTACAAGAGAAGATATTTGTCGATGACACTGTGGATCAGTTTAAAATTTGTATTCTTCATTGTCCAACTGATCGAAATGTTTTTTATTTCTATAAAAAAGCAAAATGGCCAAGTAATGTACTCATGTAAGAACGATTACTGCTGCAAGCCTACCTATGACACCTTAAAGTAATATGATAAAATTGCTAAATAGTGGCATCTTATTTTATCTGAATGATCTGTCCTTTTAAGATTTCTCAATTATGAATTACATTTGTTCAGTCACTCTTCTCGATGCAGGATTATTATGGCATGACTTTCCCTGGTACTGCGCTGGCTGGCAGAGATGGAGGATTAGCAAGCAATCCCTACTCGGGTAAGCAGCCCTCCTCGTTGTTTAGTGCAGATAGGACTATGAGTTGTTGCATTCCAGTACTTGGTCAGTCTAAAATACTTTTCTGTCTTGCATTTCTTGCACAGGCGAACCTACCAAATTTGGCCGCAGCGACTCAAACTCCCCAGCCCCTGCCACCAGTCTCTCATCTGTGCCACCCTCACAGTCTCAGCAGAGTGCAGTTCCCCCTCAAAATCAAGGACCGCAGAACCCAGGTCAAGCCCAGCAGGGTCAGACCCAGGCTTTCCTCAACCCCCCTCTGCCTCCAGGTTACGGCTACACCAGCCTGCCCTACTACCCCGGGATGCCAGGAGTGCCCAGTGCCTTCCAATACGGCCCCACTGTCTTCATGCCCCCAGCATCCACAAAGCAACACAATATGGGCCCTTCCAGTCAATACCAGCACCAGGCTGGATACAGCCAGCACACATACGGCCCAGGTAAATGTTACAGGCTACTTAATTATCATTTTAACCCTGCGAAGCATGGCATATGAAGTATTAAATGAAAGTTTATTGAACCTCATGACAAAATGTAAAAAATCTTAGTTAACCTATGTGACATTTGAAAAAGAAGGATGCCTATCACAATTCCTCAATTAAATGAGTACGCCATTTTAAAAAATCCTCGATTGTCAATTAAAGTTGGGTATCGTTTGGGTT
Source organism: Pseudorasbora parva (assembly GCF_024679245.1). Taxonomy (NCBI): domain Eukaryota; kingdom Metazoa; phylum Chordata; class Actinopteri; order Cypriniformes; family Gobionidae; genus Pseudorasbora; species Pseudorasbora parva. The sequence goes on from NC_090184.1 coordinate 13,576,394, forward strand.
TTTTACAATACCAGTGCCAAACCTTTTAAGCTTTTACTTTTAAAACTGATGCCTGAACTGATATTTTGTTTTAAAAAAATGACAATAACGGTGGATGACATTGAAGAATGGCTTATGTAATTCTTTAAATGGAAAAATGTATTAAAAGTTCAAAGAATACTAAAATTCATGAATACAAAACACAACAAATTTACTTTAACCCAACTACAACAAGCCTAATTTAAAGGGTTAGTTCACCCAAAAAGGAAAATTAATTACGTCCCAAACCCATAAGACCGCCGTTCATCTTCAGAACACAAATGAAGATGTGTTTTTGTTGAAATCCGATGACTCAGAAAGGCCTTCTTTGGCCACAATGTAATTTCCCCTCTCAAGATCCAGAAAAGGCACTTAAGACGTCTTTACAAAGTCCATCTCACTACACTGGTTCTACAATCATTTTATGAAGCGACAAGAATAGTTTTTGTGCGCAAAAAAAAACAAAATAACGACTTGTATAGTAATGGGCCGATTTCAACACATCTTCCTAAAGCCTCGGAGCTTTATGAATCAGCGTATTGAATCATTATTCGGAACGCATGTCAAATCGATAAACTGCTGAAATCACGTGACTTTGGCGATCCGAACCACTGATTCGATACACTGATTCATAAGCTCTGAAACTTTACCAAGCGGTGTTTTGAAATCGGCCATCACTGTCTTTTTTTCGGACAAAAACTATTCTCGTTGCTTCATACAATTACTGTAGATCTACTGTAGTGTGAAGGGCTTTTGTAATGACGTCTTTAGTGCTATTTATGGGTTTTACGGAGAGGAAATGTCATTGTTGAAATGTCAATGGACGCCTTTCTGGGCCATCTGATTTATAAGATAAAATATCTTAATTTATGTTCCGAAGATGAAGAGGTCTTCCGGGTGTCGAACGACATTAGGGTGATTAACTAATGACAGAATTTTCATTATTGAGTGAACCTTTAACCCTTTAACACTAAACAAGTTACAGAACTAATAACTAGAAAGTAGTATGTATTCTGGGTATGCTACAAACCAGCTTCAAGTTTCAGCAATTATTTTACAAAAAGCAGAGGTGTCAAAAGTACTCGCATTCATTACTCAAGTGGAAGTATAGATACTAGGGTTTAAAAATACTTATGTAGAAGTTGAAGTATCAATTCAAGCTTTTTACTTAAGTAAAAGTGTAAAAGTACTGGTTTCAAAACGACTTAAAGTATAAAAGTAAAAGTAATGTAAGGAAAGAAATGCCATTAAAGACAAAAGCTTAGGCCACACCACAGGGGCATATAGCGCACTACCCCACCTCCTCAAAAAAAAATTTCTAAAGGCCATAATGACTATAATGTTATATTAAAATGTTAATGTTGAAAAATTTGGGAGGCACTGGCTACCTGTTTCAGCCGCATTTTTTACACCCCTAATCTCATACCCACTGTCGGCCACTGACTGCTTGGTTGTCACTTTAAAAAAAATTAACAAACAAACAAATTATCCAAACATTTTTCTAAATTAACTGTAATAAAGAAACTAAACTAAATATAACTACTTGGACATTACAAACAAAGCTGAACTATTGTAATGACTATATATATATATATATGCCACTTTAGCATAGCGATCACTTGAATATACATCTACGACGAGTTATCACACTAAAAACCTGGCTGTCATGAATGTCTGCTGCTGATTGACTGAAAGTTCGTGCTCGTCTGCTGGAACCCGCCCAATCTGGCAACACCGTGTGTGATTTGTGCTTTGAGTCATGTGCAGGCTCGATGGATCGCGTAGTAACCAATAGGGTGTTGGAATGGTATATGTTTACACTTCTCATGCCACCACAATCAAATTCACACTATCCGGATGATGCGATTTATCTGCATAGTTTTTTTTTTTTTTTTAACAAGATGAAATGAAAGAGGAGTAACGAGGCTATTTTTAAAAAGTAAGGAGTAGAAAGTACAGATAATTGCGTGAAAAGTAAGGAGTAGAAGTAAAAAGTAGGCAGAAAAATAATTACTCCAGTAAAGTATAGATACCCAAAATTTCTACTTAAGTACGGTAACGAAGAAATATGACCATATTGCCTTCTCTGGCTAAATATTTTAGCATGTCGCTTTATTTCTATGGTGGCACATCATGCTTGTCACTTAACACTAAAGCCACAATGGCAGATGTCACTTATTTAGTTTTTTTTTATTAAAAGTGTTCACAAACTTGTTAACTGTCATGAACTATCTGATATGATTTTCAAATTTGTGGAAGTGAATGCGTTTTATCATTTAAAACCCTTTATAATGATCATATTTGTTGATCTATGCATGATGAGCGTCGCCATGTTAGTTTGCACCTCAGAGAATCGGATCGGTCAGATTTACATCACGTAAATTCATCCACGTCTCATGAAATACAAGAAAGTGACCAGGAAACTGGGAGTAGAAACCTAAAATAAATGTTGTTTAAAAAAAAAGATTGTGATTGTGACAAGCGCTGAGTGTGTCTGTCTCTGGCTTGGCACCAGAGAATGCACGTTGGAATTTGTGGTACCGAAATCTACTTTCTGATTTGGTCCAGTTACATACCGGTTATACAGGTCTGGCACTGGCTTTCGGTACCCAACCCTATTGCAATTATCCTGTGTCGATAAACCGGCAAAGTACTGGAAGTGGTGCATTCCACAGACAATCTACAAAACACACTAGACCATTTTCTATGGCTGCGGCATATTAAAACCAGTTTCAACATCATAATATTGCATAGTGCTATTATGAAATCACAAAGGCAGTGATTAAATTAAATATATTTTAGTCAACTCAGAAACCCAAACAAACCTCAGCACATGCAGACTAATAAAGTCCATTTGGGAAATGCTCATGTTTGACACTGTGCTTCGTTAGAGAAGTATTGCAGTTATGCTGTATAGTGTAATCATCTGGCCGTTGGCACCCTCTGCAGACATGTTATAATACATAATGTGCATAAGTTCATTGTTTATTATATATTAAATTGTCAGGTGTTCAATAAAACCATGATTACTTTTGATACTTTATTTGACCAAATTTCCTTGTTATATTAGTATTTAGTAATTTTAAAGGCTATTGTTCATTTAGGTTGTTTTTATCACCCATATTGTCAAATTAAAGGGTTAGTTAAATCAATAATGAATGTTTACGTTATGACTGCAATCAGGTGTAGCGATTAGCTCCATATAAAATGATAAATATAACATGTTTTAACATCACCATATGAATGAAATACCCATTATACCGCGAGAGGAAAGATACAAACTAGGGCTGTGCAATATTGAAGAACAGTGCGATATGCGATACCTTGTTAAATAATGCGATATTCTATATGCGATATGATATTGCAATTAGTGCGTAAAATATATTTAAATTACATTTTTTAAAAATTAAACTGAGAATGATGCCATGTGTGTTTCACATTCTATCTAACATCAATGTAAACAAAAAAATTTAATTGCAAATGTAATGCAGACATGAAATTAAACTGAAGTGATCACACGCTTTCAGAGCGGTGACTTGTGTACGTTTCGGTGTGTGTGTGTGTGTGTGTGTGTCAGACCACGCGAGACTGTGTTGTTTTTCGCAAGTTATTGCGTTTAATAACATCAAGCAAGTCACATAAGTAACAGTCGTGTCGTTGCCATATGCATATCGCGATATATACATTTGATATTTCGATATTGCGCAGCCCTAATACAAAGACCCGGGTGGTCTAAAATGACAGAATAAAGGTGTAATTTTAATCTTTTAAATTAATTAGCTTGATGCTAACTGAACCTCTAATGCACCTGTTGGACCAGGAGCTTTGTCTATTTTGTTACAATAATTTACATAATGTGCTTTTACTTTAGTTTAGTTTTTTCTTTTAGAAAAACTTTAGATAATTGTGGCTTACTAAATGAAATACTTTCCTGTTAATGGGCCGTTTAGGCAGGCATACACGTTATAATAAATTTGAATAATGGCTGTTTAAAAAAAAAAGATTCATAACAAAAGAATAATGAGGATTACATCTCATACATTCAAAAGTGTGAAACGATCGTCGAGTGAGCACATTGAATTGAGCTGCTCTCCTTGCCAGACATTAGACAAAAGACTGCAAAAGGCCAACAAACACATTTGATAAAAGCATCTCTAAAAATAAACCAAACATGGTCTTAGAAAATGTTTCATAAAATTCATAGTTTTGGACATAACAGCCTAAATTATTAAATGGAAAGTTTTTAAGTTTAAAATAATTTATAAATTCAGTTCATATTTCCAACAAACAAAATTTCGAGCAAAAATAACGAAGTGGTAAACTACCACAATGCAAATTACCTTTCTCTCGCAGTTACTACAACCTGACTGGGGAACGGTAATAAGCTAAATGTTCTAAATAAATATGCACATAGCCTAATAATAATAATGATAAACAAATACACAACTTTAAATAAACTAAAATATTCTACAACGTACTACAATACCATAAATGATTGAGTAGGCTATATTTGAAGTTGTTAGGCTGCACTATGCCTATAAGGGAAAAATCCAAACTTCAGTCTATTTTAACAACATGTAGGACAGCAGATTATTTCTAGTGAGCTGGCTGACAGGCGGTTGTCATGACAATGATGTAGTTTAAGGCGGCACAAGTTCGCGTTTATTTACACTGAATTAAAACAGTTTCAGCATCGCCTTTGATACTAGGGGCCGAGGTGGGTCAGATCTGGCATATTTTAAGTCTGCTTTAATGGGCATTGCGTCTTTACACAGAATTTTGAGCAGACACAGACCCGCTTTATAGCCGCCTTAACTCGGCTGTGTAAAGATGCCTTAAGGTTGTTTGCACCTTGTGCAATACATGATTAGTTTACTGTAGGAGTTCTTCCAGTCTCGAGTACTGCCTAAATGCACAGTTTTTTGTCATTCCGATTGAAAGATTAAGTGGACTGTTTACACGAGACGTTATTTATACCTGAGGTTTACGTGTGCTGACCATAGACTGCTGACTTTCAATCAGAATCATTTTGTGACGTGACAGTTTGTCTGGCGCATCAGAAATGTTAAAGCTGTCCTCTCAAGCAGCTGTAATGAGTCACCAGTTGCCATAGCAACTCTCAACGGCCACCAGGACTTATACGGTTTTATAAAAGCTATTTATTTGTTGTAAAATGTAGTAATCATCTCAGAAAAATGTATTCTTCTGTCAGGTGCAGTTGAAGTAAAAAGTGCCTGGAACAAACGCTGTCAAGATGAGAGTTTGTGTCATTATTCCAACATTATCTTCATAAATTCTTACAAAATAAAAGTTTACCTCTCAGAAAAATTTACTTTCCTGTCTTGTCAACATTATTGCCTGGTGTGAGCGTCGCGCAGCGCAGCGCATGCTCTTCAGTAGTGAAGGCCCGTGCTGTATATCACGTCACACCACACACTCAAAAGTAATCGGGTAGTACATGGTGACATTTTTCATTTGATCGGTTCATCAAAAGGTTTATCCCTCCCCTCCAAAACCGACTACAATTTCATTTGGTTTGTGCATTTTTATTCCGATTGAGGTGTTTATATGGAGTATTTTCATTTGGATTTGATTTTTAAACTGATTAAAGTGCTCCATGAAAACGCACCTATTATTTGGGTCGCACACATTCTGAATGCTTTCGGCAGAATTCAGATGAGCCATTTTAATCTAGATTAATCTACATAAAAAAAAAAAAATCTATGCCCACCACTAATATAAACTTATTCCGATAACAGTATAGCAGACTTGCACTCTATTTCCCAATAATGTCTTGGTAAGAAATTTAAATGCTTAGTTTTATGATTCAAGCTCTGTATTTTTTATTGTGGTGGCAAATACAATATGATGATGATGATTTATAGATTTACAAATAAACATTCCTCAAATATGTCTTTGGTATCTTTAAAAAAAAAAAGAAGAAAAAAAAGTACATTGGCTTTGTGTCCAGTAGGTGAAATATTACTAACAATATAAAGTAGTTAGTTTATAAAATTAAAGATTCCAGAGCAAAAAGAGACGTGTACCACAACCTAGAGGAGGACATTTTTATAACAATACTAAGACCTTTTGAGGGTCCTAATGCTAATCTTTGGCTGGAAAATGCACTTGTTTTGAAATCTTTTATTTTCTCCATAGCTTTTGATGAGTTGTCACAGGCTCATGCTGGAGGGGATTATGGGAAAGGAGGATATGGAGGAAACTCCCAGCCCAAAGGAGTCAGCAACAATGCAGGGAAAGGTAGATCTTGCTCTCACAATATATGCGCAGATGTAGTTTGTTCTATGGCTGAAACTGATGTTTTTTTATTTATGATTTTCTCTTTCAAAAGATATATAAAGATAAACAAAAGTACTATTAAAATGTAAACTAATTCATAATTTACAAAAAATGTTCCACATGCCCAATGTTATTTTCCAAACAATGTGGTTGGACTAGTGGTTGAAAAATTTGTTTAAACGTTTATGAAATTTGTCATTGCACACATCCCTAGTCCCTTTTAAGTGTTCTTGTGAGGGTCTGTTTGATGCTATAAAATACTTATAAAAGCGCTATATAAATGCAGTTCATTTACTTCTGTAAATATAATACAAATTACCATACTTTCATTCAATATACATGTGTATATTGAATGAATATACAATAGTACAAACACACCTGCTTCAGATTGGAATCTCTCTTAAGATGGCGAAATACCCTTTTAAGTCCACTTCGCAGTGCGCATATGGTCGATGGAAACCGTCCCTCAACTGAGTGTGTCAGATAAGAGATGCATACAAAATGTGCAGAGCAAAAGGCATGAGAACTTGAATTGGGAACTCCGGATGTAGGCAATGTGCAGTTAAACACACATTAAATGCCAACTTACTAGTCTTGCTTTACAGCCTTATTGTGTTTTATATTGTGCTTTGGAGACGGAACCAGAGTGATGCTAGTTTTCTGGGTTTTCTTAAAATAAAAAAAGCACTGCAGCACTCTAAATCTTAAACGGAGTGTAACAACAATACAGAGCTTGCATATGTATTGAATAAACAGCCAATATTCATACTCCGCTTCATGTCGTGACCGCCGTATTACCGTATTGACGGGTGTGCACTATTTTTCAAATAATTCAATGACCTGTCATCAATTATTCCTTACATATATGATGGTGATTTCTTTCTCATAATACAAACCTTTTCTTTGCACCAGGAATGTCTGGATCTGCGAGTTCAGAGCTCACTGGAACAGTCTACAGCAAGAATCAGGTGAGGTTCACATTTCACATTTCACAAGATTTTCAAACTGAAAAAAACAAAAACAACCTCAAGGCTTCTTGCACCAAAACAGTCATAATTTAGTTTTTAATGAGCATTTTCCACCCTATGTGTGTGTCTTCATAGCCACCTTATTTTTCAACTGGGGAATAGGTGATTTCCTGTGATTATATACTTCTACTTTATTTTTAGACTTCTACTTTATTAGCTGTTAACAGTGCAGTAAATGGTAAAGCTAGTGCTTCAAATCAGCGAATTCTATTACAGGAAATTAAAGTATAACAAATAATAGTTAGCAACATGAAACGGCGTAATGGGCTGTTTTTGTACAACCAAAACAACTTAAATCCCTCGATCAAAACACAGGCAAAAAGCAGAAACTAGCAATTTATGTCAAAAATAATGCAATCATCAACATTAAAGTGCATATAAATCAAAACCACCTTACATTACCAAATGAAATGTTGACCCAGGACGAGCTACAGGTTTGTGAAGCTTCAGGGGTGTTGATGGACTCTTGATCTACTCCATCTGTGTTTTGATCATCGTTCTGAATCTGATCTGAATGTAGTCATTGAGGAAAAAGCTGAGAAAAACGTGTTTGTCAATATTGCTTTTTTTTTTTTTTTTTTTACTTGCCCATATTCAAATATTGATAAACAAGAAGGCATGAATCTAGAATAAAATGCTTTGGTTTAAAAGCAGATGCTCTGTTCTTTCTTTTGATATATTGCAAGTTAAAATATCCATACGACAAAATATCCTGGAGGGTTGTGAAATTATTCTTTTTTTTTTTATGCTGGCGGAGAAAGAGTTAATTTTATTTAATTTAATATTTAACATGGCAATCATTTAAAAATGTTAATTAAAAAAAGCAACGCGGGGTCCTTTCAAGGCCATTAATCTATTTTCCCTGACCCCTCTAGGCATTTGACAAGCAGGGTTTCCCTACAGCAGCCGGCCCTCCCTTCAGCCTGCCCTCAGCTCTTGGAGGAACCGGCCCGTTGAACCCCACAGGTGCCCCTGGATATGCCCCTGCACCCTTCCTTCATATAATGCCCCATCAGCAGCCCTCTCAGTTACTGCACCACCACATGGCTCAAGACACACAGGTACATAACATCTAAACATATTCTGGAAAAAAGCAGTTTTGTAAATGAAATGTTTTTAATGTTTAAGGGTTTTCTCTTATGAAGAAGTATCGGTTTTTAACCCTGCAAAGTCTAAAAGTCTTTGCACACGGTGGCTCTGAATAGTCAAAACCCCTCTCAAAATGCTTGCTACAAATGCAGAAAACGTAGAAAAGCGAACCGATCAGAATTTTCATTACACAATAGTACTGGAGGCAATGTCTAAACATGATTGACACAAACGTGAGGTTGTATTTATTTTTTTACATGAAAATGTTGGACGAGAACCTCTTTTATGGCTCGTAAAGTAGAATATAGCGAGGAAAATGTAGCTCATAGTCAGAGGGAATTTTCTTTATTCAGAGGAAATATTTCAGGTCTTTTATTGTTTTAATACTGATAATTTTGGCATACAGCTCATGAAAACCCAAAATTCCTATCTCAAAAAATTAGCATATTTCATCCGACCAATAAAAGAAGTGTTTTTAATACAAAAAAAAGTCAATAATTATGTTCAGTTATAAACTCAATACGTGGTCGGGAATCCTTTTGCAGAAATGACTGCTTCAATGCGGCGTGGCGTGGAGGCGATCAGCCTGTGGCACTGCTGAGGTGTTATGGAGGCCCAGGATGCTTCGATAGCGGCCTTAAGCTCATCCAGAGTGTTGGGTCTTGCGTCTCTCAACTTTCTCTTCACAATATCCCACAGATTCTCTATGGGGTTCAGGTCAGGAGAGTTGGCAGGCCAATTGAGCACAGTAATACCATGGTCATTAAACCATTTACCAGTGGTTTTGGCACTGTGAGCAGGTGCCAGGTTGTGCTCGAAAACAAAATCTTCATCTCCATAAAGCTTTTCAGCAGATGGAAGCATGAAGTGCTCCAAAATCTCCTGATAGCTAGCTGCATTGACCCTGCCCTTGATAAAACACAGTGGACCAACACCAGCAGCTGACATGGCACCCCAGACCATCACCGACTGTGGGTACTTGACACTGGGGAGAAGGAAATGCCAAAATGCCTGAAGTCCAGTTTCCCTCCAGACTCTGGCACCTTGATTTCCGAATGACTTGCAAAATTTGCTTTCATCCGTAAAAAGTACTTTGGACCACTGAGCAACGGTCCAGTGCTGCTTCTCTGTAGCCCAAAAGTGGCTTGACCTGGGGAATGCGGCACCTGTAGCCCATTTCCTGCACACTCCTGTGCACGGTGGCTCTGGATGTTTCTACTCCAGACTCAGTCCACTGCTTCCGCAGGTCCCCCAAGGTCTGGAATCGGTCCTTCTCCACAATCTTCCTCAGGGTCCGGTCACCTTCTCGTTGTGCAGCGTTTTTTGCCACACTTTTTCCTTCCCACAGACTTCCCACTGAGGTGCCTTGATACAGCACTCTGGGAACAGCCTATTCGTTCAGAAATTTCTTGAGGGTGTCAATGATGGCCTTCTGGACAGCAGTCAGGTCGGCAGTCTTAACCATGATTGCGGTTTTGAGTAATGAACCAGGCTGAGAGTTTTTAAAAGCCTCAGGAATTTGCAGGTGTTTAGAGTTAATTAGTTGATTCAGATGATTAGGTTAATAGCTCGTTTAGAGAACCTTTTCATGATATGCTAATATTTTTAGATTTTTGTGGTTTTCATGAGCTGTATGCCAAAATCATCAGTATTAAAACAATAAAAGACCTGAAATATTTCAGTTGGTGTGCAATGAATCTAAAATATATGAAAGTTTAATTTTTATCATTACATTATGGAAAATAATGAACTTTATCACACATGCAAATTTTTTTAGAAGGACCTGTATATATCAGAGATCTTTATACACGTATAGCTAACTACTTGTATAAAATGCATATAAATATCAGTTATAACTCCATCTCCCAATAATATGACTTGGTAACATTTTTTTTTTTTAAAGGGGGGGTGAAACACTCAGTTTCAGTCAGTGTCATGTCAATCTTGAGTACCTATAGAGTAGCATTGCATCCTGCATATCTCCGAAAAGTCTTTATTTTTTTAATAATTATATAAGAAAGATGCGCTGTTCCGAGTCTTCCCGAAAAAAGCCGAGCGGGTGGGGGCGTGTCGTGTGAGCGGAGCTAAATAATGACGTGTGCTCGCTGCTGCTATGTTGAGTCGAGTGCGTCGTAAAGCTGTGTCATCCCTAACAGCGGAAAAAAAACTTTATTCAAAATAAAAATATGGCTTTTAATCAGATACAGCCATACATCTATGATCTGGAATCAGACCCAGAGGCTGCAGTTGAACAGGAGCAGCAGCAAAAACGACTAGAGCAGGACGTCTCTATGTGGTACAAGTTATACACTAACTATATAATATGCTTAGCGGCTTGTGTTATTTACATATTTATACTTGAATTATATCGTCGTATTTTTGTCTTTGAAGGTGTACATGTGGGAAGTGCAGTTGTGCACGTGTGTTTGTGTGTTTACGCGTGGTTTGTGTAGACAGTAAGCGGACAAAAAAAAACACAGACATTTGAAGCAGTCTCACTCACCCTTCTAACGTTGGGACTGCTCCATCATTCAGCATTAGGCGATTGGGAAAATCCGGCGTCGAGCTGGGCCTTGTTTATGAAACAGTCGGCACCGAAATGCAGCGAACAGATATAAACATTCGCGCAACTCAGTTGCTGATCCGGAAAAGCAAATTACATCCACTGTTGCCTTAACGCGGGGGTTTTGGCGAATCTGTGCAGGACTGTCTTGGTCTGGCAACCAAAAACGCACTTTTTTGGTGACATTGTTATGTGCACATCACCTGTCCAGCAGCCTACGAGCCAGCGCTTTGATGGGCGTAGCCTGTTGCTTTCGCTCTCTCCCTCTCTCTCTCTCTCACGCGCTTCCGGTAGAATTGTCCGTAAGGCCCATACAAGGAAATTCCGCCCCCATTAACGTCAAAGGGGACGCATGATCTCAAAAAACTTGCCGAAACTTATGACTAACCGGAAGTAGTATTTTTGACAAAGAAATACTCCCATCAAACGTCCACCTTAACTTTTGAAACTTTGTCCATGTTTAGTATGGGATTCCAAGTCTTTAACAGTGTAAAAAGATCAGTATGCATGAAACAGCATTTCACCCCCCCTTTAAGTTTTATGTATAAGTTCTCTAGTTTTAATGGTGGGGGCAAAATATATAATGCATTGTAGCACTATGATTGAGACATGTTTAAATAAGGATTCCTTAAAATCTTGATGCATCATAAGCCCCGTTTCCACCAAAACTTTTTTCCCCCAGACCTGCTGCTGTCTGCGTTTCCATCGTGGTCTAAAGTACCGAGAAGATTACTCCAGTGACATAGGAGCCCACTGGATTTTGTCCTCCGCAGAAAAAAAAACTTGTCGGCCCATCTGTCATATTTTTTTTAAGTCCTGTGTTGATTCGAATAGCAAACAACTCTTACGGCGCACACCGACTTTTAGTTTGAAATAAAATGCTACGTGAACCAATCAGCATGTTGAGCAGCCAAGTCCCACCCCCGAAGGTTCCTGAACTATAGAAAAAGTACTACCTCGCAAGCAGGGCCATTTCGAGGGGAAGTCTCTCCCCGGAACTTTACTTAGAGCACAGTTCCATAATCAAGTAGCTTTAGTCTAGTTAAATGTTCATCTTAAAATATTACCATCAGTATTTGTTCTTGTGTTTACTACAGCAAAAAACACTTCCTGAACGGGGACGTTTTTACATTTATACAGGTTAAAAAGTAAAAACTGTCAGATAACCGAAGGCATGCTAGATTGTGTACAAGTTTTGATCATTTTAGAGGCAGTAGAAATGTGCATATTAAATATGATTTAAAGTGTTAATGTTGATTTATTCCCTCCATCTTCTGCAGGGGCAGCGCAATCAGTCCAACAGCATGCAGAAGAATCAGGGCAAGTCCAACTACAGCAGCTCTCCTTACTGGGCCAACTGAGCCCATACGGAGTTCATACAGTTACTGAGCTGAATGCCCAAATCTGTGTCCGCACTGTCCTGCCTTTAACATGAAACGCATACTCGCACAACACACACACGTTGTATCAGTTCTCCCCCCTCCCCCTCCTCCAAAGTTCTCCTCTGCTTTTTTCACTTTTGTTTTTTCCTTCTCTGAATTAGGTTTTTCCATGTAAGATATTTATGTAAGTATTTATATATACTGTAAATGTTAAGAAGCCGAGATGTGGTCGCTCCATTTTATTTTTTTGAAGGACTTTTGTTTTGTTTACTTTTTAAAAACTGCAGAGATGTAGCAAAAAATTTAAAGGAAAAGCAGTGAGGGGAAACTTCAGAGAGACATTGCGACGAGAACTAGAGCACTGATGGCGGAGGAGGGTGAATGTGGGGGTTTCATCCATTCATCTTGAGGGGCTTCTCACACATCAAGAGCGCACCACTCGAGTCTTTTCCTCTAGGGATTGTTCTCCCGTACAATGGTTCTGAAATTAATTTCTGTCACCCGACAGGAAGGAAAAACAGGCCATTCATTTTATATTTTACTCTTGTTGCCCTCTGAATAAAGGTTCTGAGCTATTGCCCTGTGTTGTTGGTCTTTTTATGCATCTTGGATGTCTTTTTTTAACTAAAAGATTAGAATTGGTTCGTTTTAACAGTTAAATGATTGAGGATTGCTTGCATTAGAGAACATGAAATATGCTGCTTGATTGCAATTTTGATCTTGACTGATTTTCTTGGCATCTGCTTCATGATAATTTTGTAATTATATGTATTAAAATAATTGTAGCCAGTTCTTCAGTAACCAGCGTTTCTAGTATATTAGCTGTTTAATCTGTTGTCATTGGACACTGAAAATTATTTTTTGTTTTGAATGTAATTTTGAAATATATATTGGAGTTGGATAGTTTTAAAAAGGTATAAAATATTCTATTTATGTAATTTAGGCTATGATTTTTCTGACTGCAGAATCTAGTCTTCTCTGGCAGTAAAAGATTGCTTTAAAGTGAAGTCACATTTATTTATATAGCGCTTTATACAATACATTTTTTTCCAAAGCTGCTTTACAGTGATAAAATGGAAAGCTGCTGTAAAGCAGCTCTAAAGTGACAATAGTAAAGTCATTATTCATCTGAAGTCAGTTTGGTTAAGTCCATCAATTATGGAATGAGTTCGATTCAGCTATAGCAGCTCTGGAGAAAACTAATGATATCCCATTCAGTTCTTATCCAATAGTGTCTTTGCAATCAAATCAATAATGCAGAATATTAAGTGTCCCCAACTAAGCGAGCCAAAGCCAGTTCTCCTCTGACCAGACGAACGAACATGGTGAGGTTTAATTCCAGGCTGCGTCACAAGTCAGATAGTGAATTTATTTAACGCAGTAGATTTCATCCAGGTTTTTTTGTTTTTATTTATTCAAATTTTCATAATAAGTGGACATAATTAAAAACAAAAAAATCATATTTGCTTATATATTGTAAACCAGCGATGATGGAAAAGAAATGAAAATAGAATTATTTATTTTTATGACAAAACAAAAACCAAAATTATCTATTTGTGTATTCAGACAAGATTCTAATGTATAACGTATTTGTTTAAATTTTACGCACATGCATACCCAATTTGTGAAACTGTAAAATACCTATCAAGGTTAAAGTGAATTAGTAGACTTCACCAACATCTTAATAGACTAGCTTAGCGTAGGTGCTTTATCTCGTCTAAGCTGGCTCTGTTGAAGGAATTTGGCATGCTCTCAAATGCTCGCTCATATGACAAACAACACTATGATGCTGCTCCCTGGAGACCATTTAAAATTACTTGACCAGAATCATTTACCGCCGGTTTCACAGTACAGGCTTAATCTAGTTCCAGACTAAACTGAATGTTTGAGCTTTTTTAACTAAAAAGCAACTTGCACTGATATAGCTTAAAATGTTAGTTCCATTGTTTTGTCTCGATGCACACCAGTAATGTATTTAAGGCGTGTTTATACTTAAATGTCTTAGATTAAGCCAGGATTAGGCCTTATTTCAATTAAGCCCTACATCATGATATCCCAGCTTAATCCCTTATCCTAGTTTTCTGCAATAGGCCCCTGATCGTGACACCAGGCCATTGTGTACAGCAGTGTTTTTCAACCATTTTGACTGGAAATATATATATATTTATATAAACAGAAAGGCTTCCTGCCATCTGACCTTACAAGGTTGTATAAGGATCAATGAATGATAAATATACAGTACACACACACACACACACACACACATATATATATATATATATATATATATATATATATATATATATATATATATATATAGTGAGGAAAATAAGTATTTCAACACCCTGCTATTTTGCAAGTTCTCCCACTTAGAAATCTGGGTCTGAAATTGTCATCGTAGGTGCATGTCCACCGTGGCTAGGCCATGCCAGAACCTTGATATGCTTCTTACAGAGCCACTCCTTGGTTATCCTGGCTGTGTGCTTCAGGTCATTGTCATGTTGGAAGACCCAGCCTTGACCCATCTTCAATGCTCTAACTGAGGGAAGGAGGTTGTTCCCCAAAATCTCGCAATACATGACCTCGGTCATCCTCTCCTTAATACAGTGCAGTCGCCCTGTCCCATGTGCAGAAAAACACCCCAAAAGCATGATGCTACCACCCCCATGCTTCACAGTCGGGATGGTTTTCTTGGGATGGTACTCGTCATTCTTCTTCCTCCAAACACGTTTAGTGGAATTATGACCAAGAAGTTCTATTTTGGTCTAATCTGACCACATGACTTTCTCCCATGACTCATCTGGATCATCCAAATGGTCTTTGGCAAACTTAAGACGGGCCTGGACATGTGCTGGTTTAAGCAGGGGAACCTTCTGTGCCATGCATGATTTCAAACCATGACGTCTTAGTGTATTACCAACAGTAACCTTGGAAACGGTGGTTTCAGCTCTTTTCAGGTCATTGGCCAGCTCCTGTGTAGTTCTGGGCTGATTTCTTTAAACCTTTCTTAGGCTAATTGAGACCCCACTAGGTGAGATCTTGCATGGAGCCCCAGTCCAAGGGAGATTGACAGTCATGTTTAGCTTCTTCAATTTTCTAATGATTGCTCCAACAGTGGACCTTTTTTCACCAAACTGCTTGGCAATTTCCCCGTAGCACTTTCCAGCTTTGTGGAGGTGTACAATTTTGTCTCTAGTGTCTTTGGACAGCTCTTTGGTCTTGGCCATGTTAGTAGTTGGATTCTTACTGATTGAATGGGGTGGACAGGTGTCTTTATGCAGCTAACAAACTTAAACTGGTGCATCTAATTTAGGATAATAAATGGAGTGGAGGCGGACATTTTCAAGGCAGACTAACAGGTCTTTGAGGGTCAGAATTCTAGCTGATAGATAGATGTTCAAATACTTATTTGCAACTGTATCATACAAAATAAATAGTTAAAAAATCATAGATTGTGATTTCTGGATTTTTTTATTTTTTAGATTATGTCTCTCACAGTGGACATGCACCAACGATGACAATTTCAGACCCCTCCATGATTTCCAAGTGGGAGAACTTGCAAAATAGCAGGGTGTTCAAATTCTTATTTTCCTCACTGTATATATATACACACACACACACACATACACAGCGATCAGGCATGCCATTATGACCACCTTTCTAATATTGTGTTGGTCCCATTTGATGCCAAAACAGCGAGGCATGGATTCCAAGACCCACAGGTGTGCTGTGGTATCTGGCAGCAAGATGTTAGTAGCAGATTCTTTAAGTCCTGTAAGTTGCAAGGTGGGGCCTCCATGGATCGGACTTGTTTGTTCAGCATATCCCACAGGTGTGTGATTGGATTGAGATCTGGGGAATTTGGAGGCCAAGTCAACACCTCAAACTCGTTGTGCTCCTCAAACCATTCCTGAACCATTTTTCACAGCCACAGCCTCCAGGGAATATCGTCATTTTCATGAAAGGGTGTACATGCAACATTGCTAATAGGTAGTTGGTGCGTGTCAAAGTAACATCCACATGGATGGCAGGACCCAAGGTTTCCTAGAACATTGCCCAAAGCACCATACTGCCTCCGCCGTCTTGCCTTTTCCCCATAGTGCATCCTGGTGCCATGTGTTCCCCAGGTAAGCAATGCACACACACCCAGCCATCCATGTGATGTAAAAAAAAACTCATCAGACCAGGCCACCTTCTTCCATTGCTCCGTGGTTCAGTTCTGATGTTTACATGCCCACTGTTGGCGCTTTTGCCGGTGGACAGGGGTCAGTGCACTGTGTATTCTGACACCTTTCTATAAGAACCAGCTTTAAATTCTTAACCAGTATTAGCTACAGTAGTTCGTCTGTTTCATCAGACCACACGGGCCAGCCTTCGCTCCCCACATGCATCAATGAGCCTTGGCCGCCCATGACCCTGTCGCCGGTTCACCACTGTTCCTTCCTTGGACCTTGGAGGAGATGCTGAACAGGAACACCCCACAAGAGCTGCAGTTTCGGAGATGCTCTGACCCAGTCATCTAGCCATCATATTTTGGCCCATATCTAACTCCCTCCAACCCTGCGAGTGGTTATGAACACTAGAGGGCACCACCATCAGTGTTAGTGTTGATGATGGGGTGCTGTAAACTGTAACCTAGTTTTTACATGATTAAATGTTACTGTCAGAGTGGGGGAAGTAACAGTATTGTTCACTTGTATCATTAGTGCACTAGGATGCAATTGAACCAATATAAGATACAACTATGCAAACAATATCTTTTAAAATTTCTATAAGGATATAATTGAGAGTATAGCTATAATGGCTAAAGGTTGTTAGGCACAATGACTAACTACATTCACAATTATGTCTCAAAAACATTTACTGGATAAAACAAATATTAAGGACACAGATGTTCATTTAAACATAATTTTTAAGCAAATGTATTATGTGGGGTCCTTTTAAAAGAAGATACAGTTCCTGACAGAACGTTGCTATACGGAATAAAAATAATGAATCACAGTGATGTCATATCTGTTATTTTATTGTGGAATATTATGACTGGAAAATACTGACCAATTAGAAACCAGGATTTGAACTATTCTGGAGCATCCTCCATTTCTTTCTGCATCATTATTAAATTATTTTTCAAAGTGATTTGTATTGTAAAGTAAAATAATATATGAAGACTTCAGATGACGTTTTTCTTTAATATAAGCATTTTTGTCAGGCTTCCATGAGGTTTCTACCTAAGTACTGGTACTTCTGAATGGACTGAGGCTGGGATTTAGTGGGTTTAAAGTGAAAGTATTTTATGAACGTATACTATAAGTGGAGAGCATTCACTCAGTATCATTATCTAATTTTTGACCGAAGTGACTTTTAGAGGTTTTTGCATCTGAACTTTTCATATACACTGCCCAGCCAAAAAAAAAAAGAAAAGAAAAGAGTTGTTTGGATTTAAATAGGCCTTTATTGGATCATTATTGCTGTGATTATGTTTCTAGTATATGTTTGGCAACAGTTTTTCTAACCGTAATTGATGGATAGTGTAGCTTTTCATTTCTTAAACAACCATGTATGCTCCCTCCCAAACATTCTTTCACAGTTTGAGCCTGATGAATCTTGACATTGTCATCCTGGAATATGGCCATGACGTGTCTTCCTGCATGGTTGTTTAAGAAATAAAAAACTACACAGTTTTAGAAGAACTGCTGCCAAACATGCTTAAAACTTAATAATAACTGCAATAATAATCCAATCATACTCTTAAGCATTTGCCTATTTAAATCCAAACAGCAACTTTTTCTGTCCAGGAAGTGTGTATGCATTTATAGCATTAACAGAGCTTCTTCCTTATGGCTTTTTTTTTTTTTACCTTGATTAAGAATTAGGCTTTTAATAACAGAATGTCATTTTTAGAATAAAGGAGGAATAAATAAACAAATAGTGTTTTACTGCTGTAAAATCATTAATCACATCCAATAAAACTCACAATAAAATGTTTACTAATATATGTGTGTGTACTGTGTATAATTATTATGTATATACACATTTTCTAAATTGTGTGTGTACATGTTTTCATGTTTTTCTATCCTGGTGGGGACCTTAACCTAAATGCATACCGATTCATGGGGACTCATGTCACTGTGGGGACCTAAATTGAGGCCTGCATGGGTACAAAGCTTATAAATCCTAAAAAGGATCTAGAAGTTATTTTGAAAATGTAAAAATGCAGAAAGTTTTGTGTGATGGTTAGGTTAAGGGGTAGGCTTAGTGTAAGCATATATAATGTACAAGTTGTACAGTATAATAAACATTATGTCTATGGAGAGTATCCAGAGATATATATCACGCCAGTCTGTGTGTGTGTGAGTGTGTGTGTGTGTGTGTGTGTGTGTGTGTGTGTGTGTGTGTGTGTGTGTGTGTGTGTGTGTGTGTGTGTGTGTGTGTGTGTGTGTGTGTGTGTGAGAGAGATAGAGAGAGAGATAGAAAGAGATCTAGATTGGATAAACCCAGCATGATCTGCTGGCGATTTGATTTCACCCTGCAGCTCAGGCTGGAAACCTGTACATACTTTTATCCTGCTTCTGTTACAAATTTGCGGGGACCACAGACCGCCTTATCCACCTGGCAAGCTATTGGCAGGTTTAACACAATGACAGATATAGAAGTGATAGATTGTTGGCTGATTGGACTATCCAATGGCGTACAGTCATTTGAATAATGCTCGTTGATCACGCCTCTTGTGCAGTAAAAATACAGAGCAGACACCCCAGACACATGTTCAATCTCAAAAGATTGAGCTTGTGATAGCCAGACAATGTGTGATCCACAGAAGAAAGAAAACCATACAGGTTTGGAACGTCGTGAGTGAGTAAATGAAGACCGAATTGTAATAATTTTCAATGTTTAATGGTGTTACAACAAATTGTTGTTCTTTATTGTATCACACTGCTCCAGTGACCTTCAGATGATGATGCAGTCCTCATGGCACTCACTATTGTGTATTTTCATCCAATTCAACATATAGTGGCGGCATGCAGTGTTAATTGCTCTGATGCTGTGAAGCTTTGCATTAATTGATGCAGTGTTTGCATTCATTTACTTTGCTATAGCATAAGAGTGTCTGTCAGCTGAATAGCTGCCTGGCTCCGAATAATGTAGTCTCTGTGTGTGTGTGCATATAGAGGGAAAATGTTTCTAAGAATGAAGTTGTGTGTCATCCATGCTCTGATTTGCTGAGAATAACAATGATCTCCTGCCAGTGAGACCAGTGAGGGGCTCCCACATTGCCATCAGGGCCACAGAGCCCTTTTTGTGTTGCCGCTGTGTGTTTTCTGGCTGCCTGTTCCTCTCACATATGCAGGTCAATGGGCCCAGCCTGTGTGATGTTTGACTACTGTCTCATTCATTGCCATCAGAGTTTGGAACATAAAATCCTTTCCTGCAAAAATTCAATTTAGAGAAGCTATCAAGTAATATAGTCTTGACTGCATCAACCAGTCAAATCATTTTACACGCTGCTGACCCACTTCTCTTATTGCATTTGGTGAGCAAATGCACAAATGAATAAATGGGTTTTATGCATTAGCTACAGAACTCTTTGTTAGGTGGTCTGAGGAGATACACCGGCAGTGTAAAATTGGGCTTATTAAACAATCTTGTTTGTCAGTAAAATTTGGTAGAGGTTTTTCTCACTTGTGTTAGACAATAAAGGATATTCACCCATAATGAAAACTCCGTTCTTGTTCACTCACCTACTTGTTATTCAAAACTGTATTATGAAACTTACCAAGCTGACTACATAGTTCTAAGGCCCAAGTGCAACATTTAAACTGTCCTTAAGGTTAGAGTCAACAGGGTCTAAACCATGAGCAAAAAAATACTGACATTTTTTTCTGAATAACTTGTTTTGTGTTCGATAGATTAAAGTCCATTTGGAAGGACAAGAAGGTGAGATATCAATTCAGACATTTTAAGCGAGTAAACCATTTGTTTAAAATCATCTTAAAAGAGTTTGTTCACCCAAAAATGGAAATTGTTATTAATTAATCACCCTCATTTCATTCCAAACTCATAATCTTCATAACACAATTTATGATATTTTTGATGAAATCCGAGAGCTGTCTGACATTGAGCCCCTGCCCCTTTGAACCTTTGAAAGTGAAAGTCCACGTTCCGACTTTCACTTTCAAAGGGCCAATCACACACACACACACGCACACACACACACACACACACACACACACACCACCACCACCACCACCCAATGTTACCTCCGGAGTTCTGTGCATGCTACTGGCCGACACTGTTCACGTGAGCATACACACGAGTCGTTCTGCCATAGAACTAGGAAGCGCTGCATCAACAGCGTAAGAGTCTGACACGGGCTAGAAGAAATTGTTGAATAAAGTCGTTACTTTTTATTGTTTTTTTCACACAAAAAGTATACTCGTCACTTCATAAAATTAAGGACTGGAGTCACATGGACGATTTTAACGATGTCTTTTCTTGAAAGTGTAAATTAAATTGCTGTCTATGGGGCCTGATAGCTCTCGAATTTCATCAATGTCTTAATTTGTGTTCCGAAGTTTGGAACGGCGTGAGCGTGAGTATTAATGACAGAATTTTAATTTTTGGGTGAACTAACCCTTTAAATAAAGCAGATGTTCACCCTGTTGTCACCCAAACATAGCGCAATTTTTAAAATCGTAACATGGCTGACTGATATTAAAGAGATAAACTGATCACTACTTGATTTTCTGCAAAATCTGTCAACCCCAACCAACTGCCCAAAATCTGCGGACTGTCTCAGACTTTCGGCAAGTAACGTTGAGTGGTAGGGCCTATATTAGACAAAAAGTGTAGTGTATTCTTTCCAGCCAATCTAACTTTGCTCGTAGGCCTACTGAAATGATTATTACTTATTTATTAAAATGAATAAACATGCCTAAATAAAATAATTATAGTATCCTACTAAACCCCCCAACTTTTGTTGGGGGTTCAAGCCTTAATTAGGGGGGTCAGACGGCCCCCCAAACTCCCATAATTCACACCCTGGGATAATAATTATCCAGTGATTTCCGCACATTACATTTGTTTACTCAGCTCTGAAGAGGTGATAAATAAAGGCTTAATTGCAGCAGAAGGAATGCACGCTGGTAACTGTTCTCAGAGAAAGACACTTGAAGGGGGGCGACTCGGGCTCGCAGGGTAATGGCTGTCAAGCGGAATTTGCGCCCCCCGGTAGAGAAGCGACGCGCTGAATGGGGTTGCCCGCTACCTCCGTGAGCTGGGTACTTGATTCCTCTCTAAAATCTCCGCATGTTCCCCCTTTCCTCCTCCTCCCTCGGTGCTTTAAATTGCAACCCTGCTCTCGCGCTCAATGGCGTGTTCACGGGGTGTTTTCGTCCCCCTTTCATCTCGTTTATAAGGACCGTGAGATATTCTTGTCCCTCGTCTGTTGTCGGATTTGACAGCGGCTCCATTCACGAAGAAATTGGCCGTAATTAGTGCAATTATGCTGATTCGCACTTGTACTGCAAACGGAACAGAGCGCGGAGGGATAACCAAAACAAAGATCAATCAATCATGACGTGAATGAGAGCGACGCGTAACGCTCGCCACATAATGATGCCATCAAAAGTATGTCTGGTGACGAGCGGATGCGACTGTGAGAGGAATAATTATAAGCAGCCCGCCACCTTAGATTTGAAAGTCACAAGTTTATGGAAAGAATGTTATGGATTCAGAGTAAACAACAAGGCAAATGCGTTTACTCAAGAGCAAGTTGATATGCAAATGTACAGAAAAACAACTTCTGACTGATGATTTATGAATGTCTTTCTCTGACCAATAAATCAACAAACAATGACGTGGCTGTGATTGACTGTAAGGAGTCGTGCTGATATTCTGTGAATGTGATGTTTCTCTAAAATAAAATTAATAAAAGTTGGCAGTATTTAATATTTCAGACCAAAATCTTGGCCAGGTATAGGTTGATTGTTTTCTACGTAAAGCAAAATAGCCTACCGGAAGTCCCAAAATAAGCCAAAGCATCAGGCGTTGCATGTCAAGCAATGCACGAACAGGTCCATTCAGAATGCTGACTGAATATAATGCTGTTTATTATAATCACACGTCAGCTATTTAAAATTGAACAATGGTCTGGGTGTCTGCTCTGTATTTTCTACTGCACAAGAGGAGAGATAAACGAGCATTATTCCAATGACTCTGTATGCAATCGGATCCTTCAACCAGTCAGACCACATTGAGGCAATGACCCATCTTTTCTCTATCTGTCATTGTGTTAAACCAGCAAATAGCATGCCAGGAGGATCAGATGAGTCAAAAATTGAGTCAAAAATGACCCAAAAATTATATTTATGTCATTATGACTCACCCTATTTCGTTTCACACCCTTAAGACCTCCGTTCATCTTCGGAACACAGTTTAAGATGTTTTATATCTAGTCCGAGAGTGTTGTCTTTTTCTTCTCTTCTGGGTTTGTTTTCAATCCTCATATAAAGATTCGAACGGTTATAAATCAGAGTATTGATTCATGATTCGGATCGCCAATGTCACGTGATTTCTACAGTTTGGCAGTTTGACATTCAATCAGAATCATGAATCAATCTGATTCATAACCGTTTGAATCTTTATATGAGGATTGAAAAAAAAACCCGGAAGAGAAGACAATGCTGAATAAAGTCTTAGTTTTTGTTATTTTTGGACCAAAATGTATTTTCGATGCTTCAAGAGATTCTAATTAACTAACTGATGTCACATATGGACTACTCTGATGATGTTTTTATTCCCTTTCTGGACATGGACAGTAGAGTGTGTATACACTTGCATACGCTCTCAGACAAAATATAAAACATCTTAAACTGTGTTCCAAAGATGAACGGAGGTCTTACGGGTGTGGAACGACATTAGGGTGAGTCATTAATGACATCAATTTCCTTTTTGGGTGAACTAACCCTTTAAGCGATTCCAACATTATTGTTTTACTTGTGGTGTTGTTATAGTTGTGGACTTAGCTATTCTCACAGAATTAGAGTGATCGTCAAAACTTTATATATCATTATCATCCTTGGTGCAAATGGCCTTAAAACGGAGTGGAAAAACTAAAATCATTCTGTTTTCCTACTCTCTTCTCTGGGTTTTCTGCATACCGTAGCGATAAATCGCCTTCCAATCATTGGGAATCAACAGTGAAACAGTGCTGTTATGTTAAATTTAAGCACCCATCCCCATGCATGGCCAAATACATTTGAAGACTGGAACAAACTAATAGCCTAATACTTGTTATAAAACTAGTTACTGATGCCACATACACAGACAAACCAAAACCGTACTAGCCTATAATTTGTCATCATCACAGAGGGATCTGGGAATCTCAAGGTTGTGAGATAATATGTTGATGAAACGCGGTGTGTCTTTAAGACCCTGCGGAGCCCCGGTAACCCCACACGGCTCGTTGTCCGTACTCTCCCGACTCTCTCTGTAGTTATTTGAGGGAGGCGCTAGAGCCATATCTTCACTTTACAAAAAAAAAGGCAGAAGTAACGGCACTGACTTGAGAGAACAAATCAAGCCAAAGCTGTGCAAACAGACTCTTGCGTCTCTCTCTCTCCCCGTGGCGTCGGAGTGTGTGCGGCCGATGCGCTGCAGGCTGAAGCGTTCGGAGGCTCGTATCCAGTTTAAATCCTGCGCTCACCCTCTGTTGAGTATATGTGGAGCTCAAGCGACACTTCTATGAGAATCCCCACTGAACGGCGAGACGAAGTTTGGTTGTTTTCCTAAACCGGGGGTGCTGGGGAGAGTCGAGGCGAGAGAGAGAGGGCGAAAGATGGTTTTGAACAGCCTCCCGTGCGTCCTGGTTTCGCTGTGCTTGGTTTTTTTCTCGTCTTCTCCGTGCAAAGCTCGGATTTACACCAACCACTGGGCTGTTCGGATAGCCGGCGGACCTGATCAAGCAGAGCATATCGCCAATAAATATGGGTATAGAAACCTGGGCCAGGTACGTGTGTCCCGCACAAAGATGTTTTGAAGCATCTCACGCGTGTTATTTCATCGTATTTGCTCTCCAACGCTCTTTCCCATCAGTTAAGCGTCTTATCACTTTGATTGAAGTTCAAACGTCAAGGCTGGACGCTTTACACAAGTTTCACAGAGTTTCACACGTTGAGTTGTGATAGTTGAGCATGCTAAATTTATGTTTTGTAGAATTTTATCTTCGTGAATGTGCAAGAATATTCCGCTCTCAGAGTAAAATCCAGTGAACAAATGACTGACTCCCAAAAACAACAGGTGTTTTTGAAATTACTTAGCTCTACCGTCTTGCATCTGTCTACTATATTCTGTTCATTATGAATACAAGCAAAATCATTTTTAGGTGTAATTTTGAACTTTAAAACAATAAGTTAGTAGCCTAACTCACACGACATGCAGGCAGCTTCAGCAGGTTTCATGACATACAACATGCTGAACATGTTACAAAAGCTACATTTTACATTTTATATGTTTTAATAAAAATAATTCATAAAATCTATACATTATGCAGCTGTTTACAGTCAAGTCTGGTTTTTAAATTGTCAAGTCAAGTTTAGTTGTAGTCAAAAACTGCCTCAATTTAGTTCCATCTTCTTCAGTCTTCATAATAATTTAGTTGAATAATATGTTTCGTTATTCAGTTAGTATTTTGATGGTAACAAAATGCTGGAGCATTTTAATGAATAATAATTCATTTTAATTTAAATAAATAATAGGTTAATGTAAGTTTATGGTGGAGTCTTAAACTTTGCTCTGTTCTCTCAGATCTGCCAGTATCTAGAGATTTCGCTGCAACTGTGTTCAATCTCTGATTTCACAATGTGCTATCTTATCGTTCATCTGTGCTTATTGTGCCAGCTAACAGTTCCTTCCTCAACTGCGAGGTTGTCTCATCCAAAGTAGCCTAACTACTTATAAAAGTTTAAACACTCCTGAACTTTGCAACTCATCAGACTCATCATGTCCTCTTGTGGGAATCTGCTATAGGATCCTGGAATGTGAGATTGCCTTAGGAGCCAGTTGTAGCCTATGTGTTTCTGGACTAATAGAAAATATAAGAACCCAGAAGTTTCCCCTACATAAAGTTAAACTTGAAGCAGTTGCTTTATAAGCAGTTTTGACTGCCTGTAAACTGGCAAGGCTTATCATTTGGCTTGAAGAGTCATTGTTTTTTATGGCAGACTTATGTATCCCTATGGAGTACAGTAGTCTGTGGAGAATGTGTCATGGCTGCCTGGTGTTTTTGCACTTGTCAAATGAATCTGTTCAGTGAAAAGTGATACAGCCTCTTGAGTAACCAATCTTCTAGTCAATGACATTTTAAATAATAAATGATATGAGCTGGTTTCAGCATGTCTGTGGTGAATATTCCTGTGGCTCTCGCCTTTTTATTCATATTGTTACATATTAGAAGTACGATCTGCTCGTTTTAGTTCATTTTGGGTTCTCGTTTCGAAGCATGATATTTTGTGATGTGGTGGTATATTCTAGTTAAGTGATGTTTTTTATTTATTTGCAATGCAGTAAATGACAGTTTTGTGTGTTGTTCCTGTAGATTGGTGATCTGAAGGACTACTACCATTTCTTCCACAGCCGGACGATAAAAAGGTCGACGCTTTTCAGCAGAGGCACACACAGCTTCATCTCCATGGAGCCAAAGGTCAGGCTGTCACTATGACAACCCCACACCTGTGTGTTCTATGGTCTATATGGACTCCTGATCTTGCTCATCAATGACTAGAACTCAGTATATTCAAAACAGCTGTTGCACAACAATGCAAAGCGAGCAAATGTTTTTTCTCATAAACAGCGCTTTGTGTATTCATCAATAATCTTGAAAAGGAGAGTAGGGTTGTTTTGTTTTGTGTTGTTTTGTCCAGAAATTACAATTCTGTAATCTTTTATACTCACCATGTTGTTCAAAACACATGATTATCTTGCTTTGGGGGAGCACAAAAGGTGAAGTTTGTTTATGCTGCTCTTTTCCATACAATGAAAGTGATTTGTGGCTGTCAGTTTCCGATAATTGCACAAAAAAAGAGAAATTTAATTCTTAAAGGGATAGTTCACCCAAAAATTAAAATAATCCCATGACTAACCCCCCTTTAAACCATCCTTGGTGTATATGACATTCTTCTTTCAGACAAATACAATTTAAGTTATATATAAAAATGTCCTGGCTCTTCCAAGCTTTATAATGGCAGCCCAAAATTTGAAGCCCAAAAAAGGACATTTATCCATTATAAAAGTAATCCACCAGCTCCAGGGGGCTAAAGGCCTTCTGAAGCAAACAACAAAAATATCCATATTTAAAACTTAATAAAAAATAAAATAAAATAAAAGCTTCAGACGCCTTTAAGTATTCAACTTACGGAAGGAGTGTAACACCTCTCTCTATTTTTTTTTATTTATAAAACCCCATAGATTCGCTTCAGTTCTTCCCCATAGAAGCGGCTTTATTAAAGGATTAGTTCACTTTAAAATGAAAATTTCCTGATATTTCACTCACCCCCATCTCATCCAAGATATTCATGTCTTTCTTTCTTCAGTCAAAAAGAAATTACGTTTTTTGAGGAAAACATTCCAGGATTTTTCTTCACATTTTTTTCAATTGCTACCAAAATGTTAAAGGTCCAAATCAATGCACTTTCAAAGGGCTTCAGAGCATCAGGGCATGATCCCAGATGAGTAATAAGGACTTTTTTTAGCAAAAAGTTTGGTCAATAAAAAAAAAAAGAATATACTTTTTAATCTAAATTGCTTATCTTGCACTGCTCTGCAACGTGCTAGTGATTGCGCAATCACGTTGAAAACGTCACACTAGACGTAGGTACTAGACCGTCGTGTGGATTACTTTTATAATGAATGGATACACTTTTTTGTGCTTCAAATTTTGGACTGCCATTCACTGCCATTATAAAGCTTGTAAGAGCCTGGACATTTTTTAATATAACTGATCTGAAAGAAGAAAGTCCTAGGATGGCTTGAGGGTGAGTACATAATCGGGTAATTTTCATTTTTTAGTGAACCATCCCTTTTAAATCTCATTCACATTTGTGTATTCATTGAAATATGGGTGTCTCTTTAGGTTTGGCATAACTAATTAAAAAAACATTGATTTCATACCTGTTTGCAATAAGTGTCTTTTTTATAATCAGCATTCTTATTCAATTGTACAATATTTGGAAAGACCTAAAAGAAGATGAATAAAAGTAAATAGAAGTTGATGAAATATTAATTTAACTGGAAAAACATTTTTTTTTTCATATTTCATTCCAATATCGAACTTTACATTATTAAGCATATCTTCATAATTTACTGTATTTTCCTTAAAAATTCTCATTAATTTAATGCCAAATTTTAATAAATAAAACAACATTGTAACTATGTTACTGATAGGATGTTTCTCATTACTGTATTCTACTGTATACTCATTACAGAGAATATATGTTATGAAAAGATGTTGGGTGTTTGTCAGTTCCTAAAGGATTTCTTCTTATATTTTCTCAGGTGGAATGGGTTCAACAGCAGGTCGTGAAAAGGAGAATAAAGCGAGATTATAAACCCTCATATCTTGGTCCTGTACAATCCAGTATGGTCCAGTCCAACTCAATTTACTTCAATGATGCTAAATGGAGCAGTATGTGGTACATAGTGAGTATTCTCAACATTTTGTAAATCGTTCTTGTGAATTGCTAACATTGGAAAAACAACATTCATTGTCATGGCTTATATCATTTCCCAGTCTTACTGCGAAAAAATGTGGCACTATAGAGCTGTTCACCTCTTGAGTCCTTAGCCAAGGTCTTACAGTGAATGATTCATCAAGCACATCTCATTCTGAAAGGGGGAAAAATCATGTTGGTATTCATTAAAATGTATTTGTTTGCCTTAGAAACAACTTTTCTTTTCTGCTGATGTAAGAAAGGGCACAGGGATGGGAAATTATTCTGTGCTGTTAAACTTTTTTCACAATTCATATTATTCATTCATGGCAGCAAGGGAAAACTTTTTGATGAGAGAAACTTTGGCAAAAAACTATTATGCTTATTTATTTATAACTTATAATTATTATCGAGTCAAAGCATAGACTAACTTCAAATCCCGACGGATAAACTCAAGTCACGTCTTGTTATTTGCAGTCAGCATTGCAGAACTGAAATGTGTTGCGAATGCTTTCATTAAAGACAATGTTGTGTACATCTTGTCTTTAGCTAAGCCACTCTTCTGCTGCTGAAGACATCTTTTCACTAAATCGCAATGGCAGGTAGTAAACCTTTGGTGTTTTTAACTAAAACTGATTTGTCAGTTTGAAAGCTCAAAGGAAACGATGCCTGTCACACCAGATTAGCCGAGTTTCTACAAGTGAAAACCACCCAGAGAGATGCATTGAAAGTTTCGGCGTAAGCTCTAACGTAACTTCTTGCGGAGACAATTTATGTGAGGTAACTGTACAAACGGGCTGTTGTTTTCATAGCTGTCATGTTCCTCAGCTCGCGAGAGTCAGTGTGGTACATCAGCTCGTAAGAAATGTGAAGACATCCTTGCTCTTTGCATGGTAAACAGCCATTCGGATTTACCAGACTGTACAAAAGGTTGCACTTTGGCTGCTACAGAAACCTTGAGTCGTAGCACGCATAGCATCTGTTTTCATCACTTTCTGTCTACGATCGTATTTATAGCTTAGACCGAAACGGCGAGAGTGAACTAAGCGTTTGTTCTCTAATGGGTTTGTTACAGCTCTGTCAATGGTTAATATGTCTCAGATAACATTAATACTTTGACCTGAATGCATCCATTTGGCTCGGGTTTCTCTTGTTGACCTGCAAGTTGTACTTTGAGAGCAAATAAACTTGACTTTCCAGGATGGGGTCTAATTCCAACTCTATGCCCAGTGAAACTGTACATTTGGTTCCATGTGATGAATCTAATAGTGTTTGAGTACACAGGGAAAAGACGCAGTAAACAAAGATACGTTTTATAATTTTTTTTTTTGCTTTTTGGTGCTTGGGCTCTTTTCCAAAACTAGCCAGGATTTCACTTCAGCTGTGGCATTGTATTTAGCATGCATGCTTCAGATACGTTGAGCTCTAGAAATCGTGGGAGATGTGGGTTTGAATCCACCCTGTGCTTTGCTTTTTTTTAATCTACAAGGATGTGTAGAAGCATCATTTGATTACATTTGCAATAAAATGAACTCAACCATGTTTTATGCTCTACACTCTAAAAAATCCTGGGTTAAAAACAACCCAAGTTAGGTTGAAAGGACTAACCCAAAAATTGGTCAGTCAGAGTTTTTAATATTTCTTTAAAGAAGTCACTTATGCTCACCAAGGCTGCATTTATTTGATCAAAAATACATTTTTATTTGAATATATTTTAAAATGTAATTTATTCCTGTCATTTCAAAGCTGAATTTTAAGCATTATTACTCAGTCTTCATTACAGTCTTCATTGTGACATGATCCTTCAGAAATCATTTTAATATGCTTTATTAAAATGTATTATTATTATCAATGTTGAAAACAGTTGTGCTGCGTAATATTTTTTTGTGGAAACCGTGATAACTTTTTTTTTGTCACAATACTTTTATGAATAGAAATTTCAAAAGAACAGCATTTATTTGAAATAGAAAGCTTTTATAGCATTATTGCCTGGTTTGCTTAGATTAATCCAGGATCAGGCCTTAGTTCAATTAGGGCATTTAAAGGGTATTTAAAAGTTGAAAATGACCCAATGATTTACTCATCCTAAAGCCATCCTATGTGTATATAACTTTCTTCTTTCAGACAATCAGAGTTATATAAAAAAGTGTCCTGGCTCTTTTAAGCTTTATAATGGCGGTCAATGGCAGGCCAAAACTTGAAGACCAAAAAAGTACATCAACCAATTTTAAAAGTAATTCACATGGCTCTGGGGGTTAATAAAAGCCTCCTGAAGCGAATTGATAGGAAAAATATTCATAATTTTTTGTAAATTGAATACGGAAGGTGGTCTGCCAGAAGCTAGATATTTTACTTTATAACATGTTAAATATGGATATTTTTCTTTCACGAACCTATCAATCCACCGTTTTCATTTTTGGGATAACTATCCAACTTTTATAAACGTGCTTTAAAAAAACATTACTGATGTGCATCTTGAGACAAAACAATGGCACTGACATATTTTAAGATATATCAGTGCAAGATGTTTTTAGTTAAAACAGCTCAAACATTCATTTTAGTCTGGGACTAGCTTAAGACTTGTCTGTGAAACCGGGGGTATAAATGCCTTTACTGTAACTTAAATTGATATTTAATGCATACTTGTTGAATAAAAGTATTAATTTCTTTAAAAAACTCATACTGATCCCAAACTTTTGAATGTTAGTGTAAGCATATGTAACTTCTCACCTTATTACATTTTCACATCCTCCGTTATCTCTGTGTCTATGCAGCACTGTAATGATAACATCCATAACTGTCAGTCTGACATGAATATCGTGGGCGCATGGAAGAGAGGCTACACAGGAAAGGATGTGGTGGTTACCATTCTGGATGATGGTATCGAGAGGAACCATCCAGATCTCATACAGAACTATGTAAGTGTATCTCTGTGTATGTATGGCTGTTCTTTGAATATTGCATACTCTGCATACTGAATAGTGGTGACTATTTTCCCCTAATAGTAACAGTTGAAAAGTAAAAATAGTGTATATTAAACATTCTAAATTGTCACATGACCTAATTACATATGTGTTTAAATCAGCGAGTTATGAATATAATCCTGAAAATAAAAATAGATTTTGCTTGTAGGGATTGTGAATTGCATTTTTAAGCCAATTTTGTGTAAAAACTGCATAACACTAAGCATTATGATTGAATGATAAGACAAAAAAAAATAGTGTTTGATATTTCATAAGATTAATTTGTTACAGCAAATGGCAGGTCACAGTGCATTGGGAAATGTAGTGTTTATGAAATAAAATGTTTTTGTGTTTGTTTACCAACCCACATTTTAGCTAATGCAGTCTGTCATCCAGGTATTCCTTGCATACATAAATATATATTAAGAAATGCTATATAAAGATATAAAGAAATGGTAAGAGCAGAATGTCAGTATGCTTTTCATACAAACTTTGATTCTCGAAGTAGGGATACTGTACCAATTGTGAATAAAAAAAAATGCAATAATTTACAAATCTCATACAATCTCACTTATATTTCATTCACAATAGAATACAGATAACATGAAATATTGAAAGGGAGACATTTTGAAATGTCATGCCAAATATTGGCTCATTTTGGATTTCATGAGAGCTGCACATTCCAAAAAATTTGGGACAGGTTGCAATAAGAGACTGGAAAAGTTAAATGTACATATAAGGAACAACTGGAGGACCAATTTGCAACTTATTAGGTCAACTGGCAACATGATTGGGAATAAAAAGAGCCTCTCAGAGTGGCAGTGTCTCTCAGAAGTCAAGAGGGGTAAAGGATCACCAATTCCATCAATGCTGCGGCGAAAAATAGTCGATCAATATCAGAAACGAGTTTCTCAGAGAAATATTGCAAAGGATTTGAAGTTATCATCATCTACAGTGCATAATCTCATCCAAAGATTCAGAGAATCTGGAACAATCTCTGTGCGTAAGTGTCAAGACCTGAAAACCATTTTGGGTGCCCGTGATCTTCGGGCTCTTAGACGACACTGCATCACATACAGGAATGCTATTGTAATGTAAATCACAACATGGGCTCAGGAATACTTCCAGAAAACATTGTTAGTAAACACAATCTACTGTGCCAGTCGCCGTTGCTGGCTAAAACTGTATAGGTAAAAAAATAAGCCATATCTAAACATGATACAAAGGCGCAGGTGTTTTCTCTGAGTCAAGGCTCATTTAAAATGGACTGTGACAAAGTGGAAAACTGTTCTGTGGTCAGACGAAACAAAATTTGAAGTTCTTTGGTGGAAAACTGGGACCACATGTCATTACGACTAAAGAGGATAAGGACTACCCAAGTTGTTATCAGTGCTCAGTTCAGAAGCCTGCATCTCTGATGTTATGGGGTTGCATGAGTGCATGTGGCATGGGCAGCTTACACATCTGGAAAGGCACCATCAATCCTGAAAGGTAAAAGTTCTAGAACAACATTTACTCCCATCCAGAGGCTGTCTCTTTCAGGGAAGACCTTGCATTTTCCAACATGACAATGCCAGACCACATACTGCATCAATTACAACGTCATGGCTGCGTAGAAGTAGGATCCAGGGAACTGAAATGGCCAGACTGACATCCAGATCTTTCACCCATAGAAAACATTTGGCACATCATAAAGAGGAAGAAGCGATAAAGAAGACCTAAGACAGTTGAGCAACTAGAAGCCTGTATTAGACAAGAATGGGACAACATTCCTATTCCTAAACTTTAGCAACTTGTCGCCTCAGTCCCCAGACGTTTGTAAACTGTTTTAAAAAGAAGAGGTTATGTCACACAGTGGTAAACATGGCTTTCAACTTTGAGATATATTGATGCCATGAAATTTAAAATCAACTTATTTTCCCCTTAAATGATACATTTTCTCAGTTTAAAGGTGCCCTAGAATGATTTGAAACAATGTTAAATTGTTCTCTGATATCTATATACAGGGTATGTGGCTTATTTAAGGGCAAAAATTGTCCAGATACAGTTTTGTAGGTCCATTTACAACCCTATAAATTGTCCCTAGGATGTAATGCTCTGTTTTTGCCTTATTTGGAAGAGTCATGAATATTAATGTTGAGCTCTGCTCTTATTGGCTTATTTCAG
This sequence comes from Pseudorasbora parva, assembly GCF_024679245.1. Taxonomy (NCBI): domain Eukaryota; kingdom Metazoa; phylum Chordata; class Actinopteri; order Cypriniformes; family Gobionidae; genus Pseudorasbora; species Pseudorasbora parva. The sequence goes on from NC_090184.1 coordinate 13,609,607, forward strand.
CAGCACACAGCTCTCAGCAGTTCAGTGAAGCGGCTCGTGAATCCTGATCGTCCCTGACACAACACAGACAGACTAAATGAAACTTTAAGCAAAACATAAAATGCAGCTTACTTGTTTATTTGGTGTTTTCAGATCATCCGCACGCGAGAGAGCTTGCGTTCGTGCGGTTGCCAGATTTCAGAAATTAAATCCCCCAAAGAGAGCTTTTCTGTGAAAAGAAACCCGTATACACTCCGGTTTTTAACTAAACATGTCCAATCTGGCAACCATATGCACGCGAGCTCTCTCTCGCGCACGGACAATCTAAAAACACCAATAAACAAGTAAGCATTTTATCAATCTCCATTTGAGTTGTTCTGCTTAATGTGTGTCATTCAGCCTACATTTTGGTCTATTTTCGTCAACGATATTGCGTGTTTATATGACGTTAGTCACAATGTAGGCTAACGTTACGCAGTGACTGTGATGTAGCCTAATCTGAAATACAAACAGGCAAAAACATCATAGGAAACACCATACTTCAGTTCTCAAAAATATAAAAATATAACTTATATTTTTACAAAATGAATAGCCTTGTCAAATGACTATTGTTTTAACTTATATGGTGGAAAAGGTGACGTTTGCTAGGATCGAGTGAACGAGCTAAGCAAAGTATCTACGGTTGTATTTTGTAATACAAATTAATATTACCCTGTGTCATTAGACACACTATTTAGTTTGGTATGGTATTTGGTGTTTCCTATTGTTACTGTACTAGCATCTTGTTTTATCTAGACAATGCTGTATCTCTAAGAAACTTTCAATTTAATCAGAAATTGTTTAAATAGTCAATAGGTGGGTAAAATCGCTACTTACTGCTTGCAGGAATATACAGGTCCTTCTCAAAAAATTAGCATATTTCATCTGACCAATAAAAGAAAAGTGTTTTTGATACAAAAAAAGTCAACCTTCAAATAATTATGTTCAGTTATGCACTCAATACTTGGTCGGGAATCCTTTTGCAGAAATGACTGCTTCAATGCGGCGTGGAATGGAGGCGATCAGCCTGTGGCACTGCTGAGGTGTTATGGAGGCCCAGGATGCTCCGATAGCGGCCTTAAGCTCATCCAGAGTGTTGGGTCTTGCGTCTCTCAGTCTCAACTTTCTCACAATATCCCACAGATTCTCTATGGGGTTCAGGTCAGGAGAGTTGGCAGGCCAATTGAGCACAGTAATACCATGGTCAGTAAACCATTTACCAGTGGTTTTGGCACTGTAAGCAGGTGCCAGGTCGTGCTCGAAAACTAAATATTCATCTCCATAAAGCTTTTCAGCAGATGGAAGCATGAAGTGCTCCAAAATCTCCTGATAGCTAGCTGCGTTGACCCTGCCCTTGATGAAACACAGTGGACCAACACCAGCAGCTGACATGGCACCCCAGACCATCACCGACTGTGGGTACTTGACACTGGACTTCAGGCATTTTGGCATTTCCTTCTCCCCAGTCTTCCTCCAGACTCTGGCACCTTGATTTTATGAATGACTTGCAAAATTTGCTTTCATCCGAAAAAAGTACTTTGGACCACTGAGCAACAGTCCAGTGCTGCTTCCCTGTAGCCCAAAGGAATGCGGCACCTTACCCTCTCGCTTGAGGGTGTCAATGATGGCCTTCTGGACAGCAGTCAGGTCGGCAGTCTTACCCATGACTGCAGTTTTGAGTAATGAACCAGGCTGAGAGTTTTTAAAAGCCTCAGGAATCCTTTGCAGGTGTTTAGAGTTAATTAGTTGATTCAGATGATTAGGTTAATAGCTCGTTTAGAGAACCTTTTCATGATATGCTAATTTTTTGAGATAGGAATTTTGGGTTTTCATGAGCTGTATGCCAAAAACAGCTGTATGTTAAAACAATAAAAGACCTGAAATATTTCAGTTGGAGTGCAATGAATCTAAAATATATGAAAGTTTAATTTTTATCATTACATTATGGAAAATAATGAACTTTTATCACAATATGCTAATTTTTTGAGAAGGACCTGTAGTTGCCACTTTCTTCAGTTTAAGACGTTGAGCGAAGCTTGCTTGAAATGGGCCGAACAAACGAACGATCTTGAATTAAATTGTGGTATCGGATTATAAACATCAACCATGACTGTTGACATTTTTTATCTGTGGGAAGGATATGTAAAGTCCTCAGGTCTCCTGAACAGCCTGGAACATGAAGTGTGTCCATGCCAGACCTGATGATTCGCTCCATTTCCGCCTTACAAAGTACATGTTTGGACAGATGCAAATGTTGGGGGCGTGCATATAAATGATCCCCAATGCTTGCATCACGATTGGCGTTATGTTGAGAAGCACCTTTTTTTCTGCGGAGTTTTGGATTCACGAGATTTACATAAGAAGTAGGAGGCAATGATGTTTGAGACTCACAGTATGTGATGTCCATGTACTGAACTCTTATTATTTCACCATGGCAAGGTTAATTCAATTTTTCATTCTAGGGCACCTTTAATTATTTGATATGACATCTGTGTTGTGTTCTGAATAAAATATTTAAATTTGTAAGTTTCACATCATGCATTCTGCTTTGAATCACAATTTGTACAGTGTCTTACTGAAATCTAACTTTTCTGGAATCGGGTTTGTACTTGCTTTGTTCCTAACGACCCAACTCGCTGATTACATAAGTAGCTGACTTCTCACACAGAACACATTTTTGTAATCCTCTGTGCTGCTGCTTTTTCTATATAAATATTTGTTGGATGGACATGTTTGACAGTTGGACTCACATCTTTCATCTTTTGCAGCATCTTGCACATGACATTAGGGCTAAAAAAACTAATTTGAATTGTATATGTAAATATATCTAATAATCAAATTATATTCAAATTTAAAAGGCTATTTGGAAAAGCTGGAAAAGGCCACAAAAAGGCACAATGAGAAAAATACCAATGCATCGTTGGGTTAGTTCACCCATAATTTACTCGCCCTCGAACCATCCCAGGTGTATATGACTTCTTTATGCCAAACAGACATTATACAGATTTTACTTTACAAATGTAATAATATGGATATTTTTCTTACAAAAACACATGGCTTCTCTTCTTAAGGCCTTTCTTAACCTCTAGAGCTGTGTGGATCAAGGCTGCAACATACTCCGCAAAAACAGAGAAAAAAGTTCTTGGTCCTAGGGCTGCAAGAACAAAATGACGTCATTTTGTTCTTGCAGCCCTGGTTTGGGAGTTCTCGCAGCTTGTTCTCGACACATCGTCTGAGCAGAACTTTTTTCTTGCGGGTGTCCGAGAACTATTGTGTGATTGGTCATACATTTAATGTGGGCGTAATTAATGAAGAGAAACGCAGATGATGGCTCCTGGTTTTCTCGTGAAGTGTGGCAAGAACAAACTTTGTTCTTGTTCTTGCCACCTCGAGAAAATGAACAAATTTCTTGGTTCTTGCAGAGTATGTTCCATGCTTTACTTTTATAATGGACGGATGTGCTTTGTTAGCGTTCAGAATCCAAGTTACCATTCGCTCCGATTATGAAGCTTGGATATTTTTAATCTGTTTGTCAAAAGCTAGTTATCCTAGTTTATACAAATGCACCATTTCGCTTTAAAAGGGCCTTTATTAAACCCTGGAGCCATATGGATATCTTTAATGGTACATGGATGCACTTTTTTTGGGCTTTAAAATTAAATCCTCCATTCACTGTCATTATAAAGCTTGGAAGAGCTAGGACATTATTTAATGTATCTCTGACTGTGTTCGTCTGAAAGAAGAATGTCATATACGCCTAGGATGACTTGGGGAGGGTTAATAAATCATGGGGTAATTTTCATTTTTGGGTGAACTAACCCTTTAAAATATAGCATTAGAAAAACAGTAGGTGAAGGATTTGTGAATGGCTGTGAATCGAGACAACTAGTATGTCACATGACAGTAACAACATGGCATATGTAGTACATCCGAATTTCATTCATACTACACGCTACACACATTTATACTATATAGAACATAGTTTTTAGCAGTCACAAAATACATTTAAATCCAAATGTAGGACCTACTATACAGGATTTCGGATGCATCGTAGGTTTTGGATCAGAAAAAAATGAGCAAAACAAAAGCGCACAAGCTGTGTCTGTTTGTTAATTGTCTGCTGTCTTTGTGTTTATATAAGCTCTGTCCTAGAAGTATAAGTCCCCTTTACTCCAAAAAAGCCATTTACATGTAAAAGTCAAAAAATTATGTACTTTGTTGCAGTTTAGCATGTTTACTGTGTCCTAACTGGCACATATATGTAATGGATGGACAAATACACATTTGAATATGTTCTCATACGTCTTTTGTTGCTTTTGATCTGTTTGCAGGATTTTGATGCCAGTTATGACGTGAACGGTAATGACGCGGATCCCATGCCCCGATATGATGCCAGTAATGAGAACAAGTAAGAGTGAAGTACATTACACATGCACACGCTCAATACTTTGCACATATCAGGTCATTAAATGCCTGGAAAGGCTTTGTTTGTACAGTCCTCTCTGTGGTGTGTGTAAATGTGGGGATTTGGCATCTGATCTGTGCATTAGTAAGAGTGTTTGGCAAGTTTGTTTGGTGAATATGGGTTTTTGGAGTTTACTTTTTGTGTGTCTAAGTGTTTCATGGGTGCATGAGTAAATATGGCGCTTGGCTTGTGTGTGCAAGTAACTGTATTTGGCATCTTTGTTTGGCAAAAAGAGATTTTTGGAATTAGCTCTCTGTGAGAGATTATGTATGTGTGTGGAAATGTTGGCACAAGATCAGTGTGTGTTTGGTGAATGTTGATATTTGGTTTGTTGCGTGTATATATGGGTGTGTTTGGTGTGTGGGTGGAGGCCCCCATGTGTTTTTGTGGCTGCCACTCTACCAGTGTGTGTGAGCCTGTGCCAGATGGCTCTGCAGCTTTTTTGGACCATTTAGACAGAAAGCTTGGCCTGGGTTCTAGTCCTCTGTGCCGTTGCTGTTTCTTCTAGGAGCTCCAGAGCACTGCCATTCTGCAACTGATGATAGAAAACCGTTCTGGGGGGGGTGTGCTTTTCAAACAACAACATAACTCACGTTTTAACTATCATAGTACATCGTACATGAAGAAATCAACTAGCTAGTCAGTAATCACGACGGTTTCCCGATACTGTATTGAATTTGTCGCAAATCTGTCGTTCAACCACGTTGGTTAATGATGTCAGGCAGGTGGTGGATTAATAACTTATTTTAATGGATCTGTTTGAGATCGAATTAACACCAGATTATTTGCTTAACTTATAGATGTGGCATCTGAGTAGTAATTCTCCTTTTTTCCTCAGTTATTTTGCTTTCTTTTGTCTCTTTCTTATGTACTAGAGGACATAAGCTAATGCTTACTTCAAAAACGGTGCTTTAAAGGGATTGTTCACCCAATAATGAAAATTTTATGTCTATCTGCTTGCCCCCAGGGCATCCAGGATGCAGGTGTATAATGTTGCTCGTATAATGCATGTCACTGGGGTCTAATTCTTAGACCCATTGACATGTATTATACGAGCAACGGTTGCCGTTAAAAATCTTAATTTGTGTTCTACTGAAGAAACAAACACACCTACATCTTGGATGCCCTGGGGGTAAGCGGATAAACATAACATTTTCATTTTTGGGTGAACTATCCCTTTAAATCCCTTGAAAACGAACCCATGGTTTCACAGCCTAGTCCCAGACTAAAACGCATGTTTGAGATTTTTAACTAAAAGCAACTTGCATGGATATCTTAATCTGCGAGTGCCATTGTTTTGTCTCAAGATGCGCACCAGTTTTGTTTTTTCTAAAGCACATTTATAAAAGCTGCTTAAATGTCCTTATTGAACTAAGGCCTAATCCTGGCTTAATCTAAGCCCTGTCTGTGAAACCAGGCCAATAAGATGCAAATTAAATGTATATACATTCGAAATGGAAAATGTATAAATTGTACTGAATGTCTGCTTGCTTGTTTTTCTCAAGAAAATGATTAAGTCCACATAACATACAAACAAGAAACTATGCTTCTAACTACAGGTCAAAAGCTGTCGTTCCAAAAAAAGAAAAAAGAAAAAAAAAGATTTTTTACTGCTTGTTCAAATTTCTTCATTAAAATGAGCTAAAGCAACACAATTGTTATACATTTTGCCCTAACTTAATTTGATTGTGTTCAGTCCACTTAAATCAAATTTGAGTTTACTTAATCCGTTTGTGTTGATTAAGCTGTTCTTTATTTCGTGGAACACAAAGACGTGTGAACTATTTCAAGGTGAATTTCTAAGAATGTGTCTGGGTCACATTTCACCATTGCGCAAAACATCATTTCTTTCTTTTGACTTAGTGTTATTTTGGTATCATTTATAATAGCTATAGCTTTTATTAATATTTTTAAATATATATTTTTACATTTTTAGTTTTAGATTAGTTTTTAGTAATTTTGTTTTGTGCTTTTGCAATTTTTTATTAGTTTTTATATTATGATTTAGGTTTAATTTTTTCACTTTGTTAGTAGTCAATATGTTGGTTTTTCATCGAATATTTCAGCTTTTGAGTTCAGCTTTTTATATTTTTAGTTAATGATCATAATTTTATTTGAATAAAGGACCTTTTTTTTTTATACAAAAGGCACATTTCACACCAACCAATTCTCATTACCATAATACAAAAATCACATTGTTATTACTGCACTGTACAATATTATTGCTGCTTTAAGTAAATTACCTTAATTTTGAGTTCAGTGTAATAAAAAAATAGTTAATACAATAAAGGAGATTGGTTTAGTAAATAGCATATTTTAAATCTCCAGCTAAGTGGATTTGACAAAAGATAAAAAGTTTTGATTTAACAAATCATTAAAATGATTTTTTACAGTGTAGAAAGTTTTTTTTTTTTATGTAAATGGTAAAATACTTATCCGATGTACCTCCTTCAATGTAAGTCTATCGGATTTTCCCTCCTTTATTATAGTCTTAGGAAAGTGATATCACACCTGAGGTATAATTCATATCCGTAGTTCAAATGGTGCGGGACGAGCTATGTGCTGAAATGTAATGCTTATCCCTAAGAATGTGCAATAGTAGTAGTGATTGTTGACTATATCAGACACCACTGAATGGTGTATTATGGAAATGCTCCTCAATCCCCCATCTGGAGGTCTCTGCATGTGACTGCACGTATGCATGAGCGTTTTCATGTCGTGCAGCACAACTATTCCTCCTCTTAATTTACACTTTCAGAAGCCCCATTAGAAGTATTTCCGTGGCCCGAGGAAGAGGGGGAGTGTTTGACGCCGCCACTGCTTTTAGAAGGAAGTGTGTGGTGGAGACCAGAGAAGGGAGGTTTATGTCTGCATGTATAGACACGCTGTATAGAATACCATCCACCTCCTTTAGTAGCTTCTTCTGTCTCTGTGTGGATTCAAGCACGTAAAGTTCAAAAGTTCTCACCAAGACAGGAAGTGTAGACAACATAAGTATATGTCAATTAAATAAGGCATATTCTACATTTGTAGCATTCATTTTTTTTCTTTAAAGTCTATTCATATTGTTAGTCAAGATTATGTGCAATAAACAAAATTTAGTTTCATATCACCTTTTACCATGAATTAAATAAGAAGTTTTTGCTACTGTAGCTTTAAATAGTTACATATGCAACTGACCTCCTTTATTATTGGCTTACTTCTTTGTACTGCTGTAGGTCATAAGGCACTTTTACTCTTCCTAAACCATTAAGATATATATTTTTAAAGAATAATACATAATTGTTAATCATCATTTTCTAATTTATATAATAATGTAATAATAAATAACAATAATAGTGTTGGTATTAGATTAGGTATTGTATCTAATATATATATATATCTTTTTAATTAATACAATACATTTCTTATTTAAAAAATAAGGCAATAGATGTATTTATCAATCTTTGAGAGGTTCCTTGCTCAAAGAGGAAGTAAAATGAGGCTCTCATTTATGTAGCGGAATAACGGTTATGACCATTTTCAAAAGAGCACAAACACACTACAAATGTACCGCATGTATTTTGGGTTTATTCAGTAAAGTCTCCCCTGTTGTTTGGCGTCTATCCTACACAAGCTGTTGATCTTTTATGTGCTGGAATGTTTTGTGTTGGTTCCTCCGCTGATAGTTTGTGTAATGTGAGTCTTTATTTCCCTGCGGTGGGTTTTGACCGCGAGCTTCACCGCTGGAGGTCGTTCTGAGTGACGGTGGACTTTTGAGCTCCAAACTCAGCGGCTGTATTGTAAATATTGCGAGTTAATATATCTCACAGATGAACATGGGCTTTGCTCTAGGCTTTCAGTGGAACTGCAGTTTATTGACCCAGTCTGACCTTAAAGCTGTAAGTCAAATGTGCAGCACTAGTGGAGGTTCCAGTGTGTGTGTGTGTGTGTGTGTGTGTGTGTGTGTGTGTGTGTGTGTGTGTGTGTGTGTGTGTGTGTGTGTGTGTGTGTGTGGTTCAGTGTGTGACTGGACATTTGTGTATTTTCTGTATGCTTTATGGGTTTATGCATTATATATAATACGTTTAGCAGTTTTCTTCATTTTTGTTTTTGTAGGAAACGTTTCAGTGTCTTGTGCGGTTTTGGAATGCTGGAATGTTCTGTTCAGGTGTGGTGTGTGTTTCTGGTTTTCCCATTGACCTGTATTCTGCTAGCAGATGTGACTTAGTGTCCCGTAGCAGGGTTTTGACAATCGGCATATAATATAGATAGACAATTTAGGGCAAAGTAGGGGTGGGCGAAAATCAAAATCTTAATTCAGTTAATTAAGTCTTTCATTTATTTATTTTTTTATCTTTAATTATCTTATTAAAAATACAAACAAATGTGTAAATTACAAGTAATATGTTTTTTCAGATACATTAAGTTTATTTAAAGGTCCCATGGCATGAAATTCTTATTTTATGAGGTTTTTCAACATTAATATGAGTTCCCCTAGCCTGAATGTTGTCCCCAAGTCGCTAGAAATTTTGATCAGTATAAAACGAGTTCAGGCTGTCTTTCTCTGCCTTTGAGAAACTGAGAGCTCAGACGAGCTGATCTTGAATTCTCCTGTTATGACATCATACCAGGAAAGGTTTCCGCCCCTTCCTCTGCTTTGCCCGCCCAGAGAATTAGTAGAAAAAGGAGACAGTTTTATCAGTGGATGTCAGCAGCACAGGCTTTACCATACGGATTCAACAGCACCGCCACAAACAGTGAGTAACAGTGTTCATTAATGTCTGATCTGGGATCAGTGAGTTCTGATGTGTAGCTAATCATTCAAGTTCACACAGATTTTCTTTCTAAATCGTTTAAAACTGTCAGTCCTGCAGCTGGCCGTCTTGATGCATCAGTGAATCAAGCCAGTGACTAAAACCATCAACTTCACATCATTCCTGTTAGCAGCATGAGACAAATCTGTTATTTAAATGATTAAACTATAGAGAGCAATCAAAGAACACTCTTTATAATGTTTCGATCGGTCAATCACACGTTCGAATGACGCTGCTCATTATGCTCAACAGAAGCTCCTACTCTATTCATGTCGATGTCGTGTTTGCTGTTAGCTGTGGTGAAAGCATTTTGTGAGAGAAATAACGTTGCAAAGTTCACTCGTGTTTATTCAGAGCTCTCAAATACAAACAAAATAAACTCGCGCTCTCAAAAACTCGGTACAGTAACACTTCCTCAACAATCCTTCCCCAGCTCCGTTTCTCTCCGTCTCTTTCTCGACTGGCAGCGCTGCAGGTGCTGCTCTGCTCGCCTGACTAAACCACGGTCCCATCCGCACGATCTAATTTTAAATGCAAAAATGTCAGCCAATCACAACAGTGGGTGTTTTCACTGAAGACTCACAGCAGACACGCCTCTTGAAACAGAGCATTCTAAACAGAGGGCTAATATCAGTATAGAAAAAATGCCTTATATTTCTAAATTATGACATTTTTTGATGTAAAAACCATACTGTCAATATAAGTACACCCCAGGGAACATTATAAAACAATAAAACAACCCATGCCATGGGACCTTTAATAGTAGCACTCAAGTAAGAAAGAAAATAAATAAATGCACTCACTGTATGAGTTCCATGCATGTTGATTCTTTTTAAAGGGGTCCTATTATGCTTTTTCACTTTTTTAACTTTAGTTGGTGTGTAATGTTGCTGTTTGAGCATAAAAAAAGCACTTGTTTATAATACAACACATTTTTTTCCTGGATCTTATGAAGTCAATAATGTTCCTTATTGAAGTAATCCCCGCCCACGGAATACTCAAAAAAGGGGACGAGGCCTGGTTGAGCTGCATTAGAGAAGATGAAGTGTGTTGTTGCTGTTTTTTTCTACCTGGCAAAAAGGCTTAATTTATTTTTAAACAGTGTTCCTGAATGTTATAACCTCAACGTTTGTGTGTGCACGCCACATTTTACGGAGAACAGCAGACAGACAGTACAATGGAGGCTACAAAAGCTTCTACTGAAAGTCATTGCCGTACCCATTTTGTCAGGACAATCTGTTGTTTATGGATTACAACTTGTTTTTTGTTTCAAATGTGTTTCAATTAACAGTTTCAATTACAGGTTTTTTGTAGTTGCTTGCTATGATGTAAACGAAAGGCAAAGCTTTGCCTCCACTAGCCTGCTAACTAGCATTACAGTAATGTTGTTGTGTCTACTACTGTGGCTTTTCTAAGTCTTGCTTTTGTAAGACTGTTCACCACCCTTGGGAAAAGTATCCATGATTTTGTGATCGATTACTGTTTGTATTACCATATTTTTCCGACAAATATGATTAAATGGTGGATAACCATTATCGTATCTATAAGAAAATTACAAAAACAACATCCTGTGAATTCCGTATATGCAAAATCTGTGCTTATGCTGTTCTACAAAATCCTGTTGTTCGTTAACATTGTGCGAATCGGAATCAGGCTCGAATTGGTTTGAAATTGACTGCATTGTTAATATTTATATTTGAGTAAAGTTGGCCGTTATGAAGGTGTGGGACATTTCCTGAACACGCTGAGGGGGTGCCAAGAACACACTGGGCCAGCTAACCAATCGGCACATTTTCAATGAGGCCCCGCTTTCCGAAATACGAAATAAGACGTTCGACTCAGACTGGGCAGAGAGGAACTGTAAATATGTAAAGGAAAAAATAGTTTTTTTGAACAATCAATCATGAAAACATATTCTGGTACACACCAAAAACAAAATCAAGACTTTGTAAAAGGGCATAATAGGACCCCTTTAAAGCTACTCAAGTTATTTAGTCAAGAGCAGTTAATAATTTTCTCTTTGTCTTTTGTTATGTGACTAACTTTAATGGCACAAGTGGCCCGAGGTGGACAGTAACTAAGTACATTTACTTGAGTATCTGTACTTTACTGGAGTATAATTTTTTTCTGGATACTTTTACTTCACTACATTTGAAAGACAAATATCGTACTTTTTACTCCACTACATTTCTATCTAGGTCAAAAGTCGTTTCTGCAGCAGCTCTGAAAGTCGGAGGATGATTTTTTTCCATCTTTAAAAGTTTTTTTGTTGTTGTTGTTTCAGACAGTCTGTTAGGAATCACTCTTATAGGGTCATATACATTTTCCCAACTTTTTTTGAACACTGATCAGTTCATAGCAAAATGGAAAAAGACGGTTCTTAGGCACAAGTGTGTGCACCCATAGCCATACTTTGAAAATATGTTTCAGTTTAAAAAAAATCAAGATTAGTTTAGTTGGCATACACTTGGTGCTTATAAAATATTAAAAATATAAACGTCTGGGAGAAAGAGAAGAGGAAAGTTGGGAGAATATCAGACGTGTATCAGTGTATTGGATTCGTGCATTTGGCCTTAAAGTGACAGCAGCTTTGTAAAGAGCTTTGTATCTTATATACAAGTATTTAAATTAGTTTAAGTTAGTCGTATGCTAGTACGTCAGATGGAGCATCACTGACTGGCTTAAACCATGATGACAGTGTGCATTTATACAACAATAATAAAATAATGCATTGGCATAATAAAGGAAATTTACTTTGATACTTAAGTACTTTTGAAAAAAAATACTTCTGTACTTTTACTTGAGTAAAAATCTGTTTTTACAACTTTCACTTGTAACAGAGTAATATTTGACCAGTAGTAATTTTACTTTTACTCAAGTAATAGAGTTGTGTACTTTGTCCACCTCTGCGAGTGGCAGCAGGTATTTTAGGCTGCTATCACTTTAAGACTAATGAAGGGGCTGTTTACACCTGGTCACTTTATAGCTGTCCTATAAAAGACCAGGTGTAAATGCACTCCAAAACGCTTTTGAGACCGATATCCAATCACTCAAACCACTTCATGAGATTGTCTGAGACACATTCCAAATAAAACTGGACAAATGTAAATGTATCGGGTTGTTGGAGCCACCTATGTACAAACCCGATTCCAAAACTACAAATTGTGAATAAAAAAGGAATGCAATAATTTACAAATCTCATAAATGTATATTTTATTCACAATATAATATAGATAACATATCAAATGTTGAAAGTGAGACATTTTGAAATTAGATTTCATGAGCTACGCATTCCAAAAAAGTTGGGACAGGTTGCAATAAGAGGCCGGAAAAGTTAAATGTACATATAAGGAACAACTGGAGGACCAAATTGCAACTAATTAGGTTAGTTGGCAACATGATTAGGTATAAAAAGAGCCTCTCAGAGTGGCAGATCGTTTCTCAGAGAAAAATTGCAAAGAGTTTGAAGTTATCATCATCTACAATGCATAATATCAGCCAAAGATTCAGAGAATCTGGAACAATCTCTGTGCGTAAGTGTCAAGACCTGAAAACCATATTGGATGCCCGTGATCTTCGGGCCCTTAGATCAGAGTCCTGCACGGGTCCATTTTTGGAGACCCGCCCCCGCCCGTACCCGCAAGGTTTAGCACCAGATCTGACCCATGAACCGGGAAAATGTCAAAATTAAATCCGCACCTGCCCAGACCCGTTAATATTTGACCCGTTACCCGATCCGTGTCCAAGATAAATCACACACTCTAAAATCATTCCAATTAAAATGCTTTATTTTTTTATCCTGCACCCATCTCAACATCACAACAGCTTCATGAATGGGCTATTGAAACAGTCTGTGCCTTTAAAGACTCGTTGTCAACAATTTTATATACTCCACTCGCCAACTTTACTTTTACTTCATCCATTGCTAGTCCTGCAACCATCGCTCCATCTGGGCTACGAGAGGCACAAAAGTTGCACCGTCGGTGACGTGATGGTTCAAAGGCATATCGTTCTTGCGTATGTGTAATGGTAATTTGGACATAGAAATTGTAATACAGAATGTTTGTGGGGAAAGAAGGAGGCGGGAACCGGCGAATATTTAAAAGACTTTAACCAAACAAAACGAAAGTAACGTGGGCAGCCTCTCACGGACAACTGCCACACACACATAATAAAACGTAAACACAACTCAACGTCAAATCCAGGTCTGGTGATCTCTCTGCCTTTATTGGTGTCGCTCGTCCTTATATACCTCCTCATGAGAGGTCTCTCGCTCGTCCACCTCGCCACAGAAATATTGCACATATTTTTTTTATCCACGCTACTACCCGCCCGCACAGAGTTAATTATCTGCCCGCATCCCCGCCCGAGAATTTTATAAATGTCACAATCCACCCGTTTTAGCCACTTTTATGCGGGTACCCGTTGAAAGGTCATAAACTCTATAGGTCAAAAAAGAAGCAACATCTAAACATGATCCAGAAGTGCAGGCGTTTCACTGGGCCAAGGCTCATTTAAAATGGACTGTGGCAAAGTGGAAAACTGTTCTGTGGTCACACGAATCAAAATTTGAAGTTCTTTTTGGAAAACTGGGATGCCATGTCATCACAACTAAAGAGGACCAGGATAACCCAAGTTGTTATCAGCGCTCAGTTCAGAAGCCTGCATCTCTGATGGTATGGGGTTGCATGGGCAGCTTACACATCTGGAAAGGCACCATCAATCCTGAAAGGTATATCCAAGTTCTAAAACAACATTTGCTCCCATCCAGATGTTGTCTCTTTCAGGGAAGACCTTCCATTTTGCAACATGACAATGCCAGACCACATACTGCATCAATTGCAACATCATGGCTGGATAAAAGTAGGATCCAGGTACTGAAATGGCCAGCCTGCAGTCCAGATCTTTCACTTATAGAAAACATTTAGCGCATCATAAAGAGGAAGAAGTGATAAAGAAGACCTAAGACAGTTGAGCAACTAGAAGCCTGTATTAGACAAGAATGGAACAACATTCCTATTCCTAAACTTGAGCAACTTGTCTCCTCAGTCCCCAGATGTTTGCCGACTGTTATAAAAAGATGAGGGGATGCCACATAAAAACACAAAAGTTTTGGGAGGGAATATAATATACATTTTCCTCCCATCTATATTTTTTCATCACCATGTCCTTACTATGATCTCTCTTCAAAAGCAGATTGTAGAGACATTTTAATCGTTAGCAATCTAAAATTGTGACATCGCTAGCTCCATTTCGAGCTGTTGTATTCTGAAATGTGTGAATATGCAAATCATAACATAAGTCGTGTTCTCAGTTCTTTGATTGAGGTGGTTGCAATAAGAAGATAATTATATAGCATTATATACTTAAAGGGTTAGTTCACCCAAAAATAAAATTGATGTCATTAATGACTCATCCTAATGTCGTTCCACACCCGTAAGACCTCGTTTCATCTTCAGAACACAGTTTAAGATGTTTTATATTTAGTCTGAGAGCATATGAAAGTGTATGCACACTATACTGTCCATGTCCAGAAAGGTAATAACATCATCAAAGTAGTCCATATGTGTCATCAGTTAGTTAGTTAGAATCTCTTGAAGCATCGAAAATACTACGACTTTATTCAGCATTGTCTCCTCTTCCTTGTTTGTGTTCAATCCTCAAATAAAGATTTAAACGGTTATAAATCAGCGTATTGATTCATGATTCATATTGCGTGTCAAACTGCTGAAATCACATGACACCGGTGATCCATTTAAAATATGCAATTCAATATGCTGACAGAAAGCAGGTTAATGCGTTAACATATTAAATGTAGGTTCATGTAGGTTGTCTACAAACCAGAAGGTTGGTGGTTCAATCCCCGGTTCCACATGACCAAGTGTCGAGGTGTCCATGAGCAAGACACCTAACCCCAGCTGCTCCCGACGAGCTGGATGGCGCCTTACATGGCTGACATCGCCGTCGGTGTATGAATGGGTGAATGTGAGGCAAAAATGTAAAGCGCTTTGGATAAAAGCGCTATATAAATGCAGTCCATTTACATTTACAAATGAAATGGAAGAAAGGGACAAAAATATAGCAGTGACGATCGATTAATGCCTAATGCACTTTGAAGCTAGCTGGCAAACAATCAAGCAAAATGAAGTGTTTCCAGGAGATGGCACCGCGATCGAGCTTGTGCAGCGCTAACAGAATGCGTACCATTTGTGTGTGTATTAGAGCATGTAATATTCTGCAGTCAATTTTAGAAACTGTTTATTAACTACTTTTTTAAAAAGCATAATTCCTGTGAAAAACTACTCCATTACAGTAACAAGAGTATTTGTAATTCGTTACTTTACACCACTGTTTGCTGCATTTCTCTAGCAAACATGATGGTCGTTGAACCATTTTGTCTGTGTGCTCTAAATTTAAAATGTTTTATTACAAAAAATAATACAAGAGTCTCAGTATCTTTGTCAGTTGCCACGATGCCACTTGTTCAAAAACCTGTTTTGATTAATGTTTAGCAAGTTAGTTAAAGTTAGTTAAACTGTTGATATATTTATAGCTAGCTACTGGCTCCCTTGAGCATTGAGGCTTTTAAAGTAACGTAAGGATGCCAATATGCATGTATAACTGTTTATATTCCTATGGAAACAAAGTTGGGGCAAAATGTATTGAAGTGAAATGTAGATCTTTACATTACAGTCATAAACCATGATTTTCTACTTCCCATTGCAAGTCGAAGGCAGTTGGTATTTATAATTTAGGGGGAGAGGAAGTTTAATTTTGGAGAACATTTTATTAAAAAAACAAACAAATTTGTTTTGTATGTTATATACTGTATACTTTGATTTCATGTTGTTAGTGTCTCGTAGTATGCTTGTGTATAAGCTAGATGGTCTGAAATCCATTTAATTTCAATTTTGACTTGTGTTGTTTCATGTCTTTAAACACAACCATTCAAAAGTTTGGGGGTATTTTTTTAAAGCATTAAGTTGATCAAAAGTGACAGACATTTATAATGTAACAAAAGGTTTCAAATAAATGCTGTTCTTTATATCTTTCTCTTCATAAAATAATCCTGAAAAAGAAGAATCCTGGTTGCCAAAAAAAGAACAACAAAAAAACAAATTAAGCTGCACAACTGTTTTCAATATTGATAAATAATAGTAAGGTCCTTTTTACACCCAGTATTGAGATGTGTTTTGGTCGATTGGATCACAAATGGGCGACGCTAAATACAGGTGTAAATGGGTCTAAAACATTATGAACTTGCCCACTTTCGACCACTTACAGAGTTAGTCGAAAACACATTATACCGGATTGCTTTCGTATGCAAACACTCGTTGTCTAAAATGTTCAAACTGCCACAAAAGACTGCCTTCTCTTTGTGATTTCTTGAGGCTGTATGTTTTTCCTCATCTCCGGGTGTGTTCATTTGTAAATTGTGCAAGTTTTGTTCATTAGATCGAAAGACCTAAAAAAGGCCCATGCATTTACCCATAGACCCTCCCCTTGTAGAAATCAGGACAGAAGTGGTTAAAAGTGGACAAAAGTGAGGGATTCAAATACCAGGTGTTAATGGGTATGTGTCTCCCTTGTCTACTTGTGATCTGATCGACCAAAGCGCATCTTAATAACAGGTGTAAACAGGGCATAAGACATTTTTCTTGAGCAGGAAATCATCATTACAATAGATTCTAAAGGATCATTTTAAATTGTCAAAATATTTCACAATGTCACTGTTGTATTTTTGATCAAATACAGTATATGCAGCTTTAATAAGCATAAGAGATGACTTTTCAAAAGCATTTGAAACCCAAAACTTTGAAGAGTAGTTTAGACTTGAAGAGAAGTCGTCATTCTTTGGGGATTTTACTGTAGATTATTTCTTATTAAATATCACATATGGCCTATATCAGAATTAGATAATCACTGGAATAGTTTTAGTCTGAAGTCAGTGGATTGACATCGGGATCGAGCACACAGACCACCTGGGAGTTCCTCTGGCCTTTTGACCTTTTAAATGTTTATGGTTGCGTTGGTGACCGATCCCTGGTCTCATCCCAGGATCTGGTGCTGCTGTGGATCTTTACAATCTTTGTTTCTTTTTCTTTTTGTTTTCTTTTTTTTAAATTGCTTAGATTGGAGACTGTGGTTACCATGGTAGCATGAGTTTTTCTATGCAGCTGTTCACTGCTGGAGGTTCCCTAGCCGAATCTCTCTCTCTCTCTCTCTCTCTCTCTCTCTCTCTCTCTCTCTCTCTCTCTCTCTCTCTCTCTCTCTCTCTCTCTCTCTCTCTCTCTCTCTCTCTCTCTCTTCTCTCTCTCTCTCTCTCTCTCTCTCTCTCTCTCTCTCTCTCTTCTCTCTCTCTCTCTCTCTCTCTCTCTCTCTCTCTCTCTCCGTCTGTCTGTCTTTGTCTTTAGTGGTTGTTTTAAGTGCATTTCTTTTTCTGATGATTTGTATTAGATTTATGTGGGTTTAGTTTGGGTCAGGAATGTATCCACGTTGCGTCTGAAGCAGAGGAACCGCTCAAATGTTTTCCTTCAATATCTCAAATATTTAGCCACTGTGTTTTAGCTTTGCTGGCTGTGGAAGCACATGTTTAGTTTCAGCCCAGCTGTGCTCTCTCTCTCTCTCTCTCTCTCTCTCTCTCTCTCTCTCTCTCTCTCTCTCTCTCTCTCTCTCTCTCTCTCTCTCTCTCTCTCTCTCTCTCTCTCTCTCTCTCTAGTTATTGTTTATGCAGTTGGTGAACGTGTGTGTGTGTCAATACTAACACTAACATCTTGTGTGTTCTGTTCAGGCATGGCACGAGGTGCGCTGGTGAAGTAGCAGCGTCCGCCAACAACTCCCATTGCACGGTTGGCATTGCTTACAACGCCAAGATTGGGGGTGAGTGTAGCTGATGAGTTCTGTCTGATTTAGACCCACTACTGTACTTGGGAAATCTGCCTTTTGTTCATTCTCATACAAAAAGGTGTACATGCAGTACACCAGAATAGTTAAATCCCCAAAACTGATATAACGCAAATTAGTATGTGAATAGTTGATAGATCTGTACGGACCAGGCCCTACAGTTCGGCTTGCAAGTTGGCTTGCAAACACACAAATATATACGCGCACACACACACGCAAGCACTTGCATCAGCAAAACTTCACTGCAGACAAATCTGCACGCTGAAAACTTCCACAACATAATCAGTAGATATCAAACTATCTGTAACAATGCAATACTATCACATATAGAAGCACAGCTTTGTGTTTTAATCTCAATATGTCTGCAAATCCAGTCTTGATGTGTGTCTTGTTTTACAAACGATCTGCAGCGAAATGAAGGAACAAACATGCAATGTCTTGCGCACGTGAGCTGGATCTTCATTAAAAATAAAATAAACCACACATTTCTAATATTAGAATCCGAAGGTAACTTATGCAGCAACTGTGTTCTTTCACAGCTTGAGGCCTTTCACATACTCTGACGTCACAGGATGGCACATTCTGAGATCGAGCGTTTGCTGGGTCGGGTGTGTCAAGAAACTTTTCTTTGACTAACAAGGAAGTTTTCAGCTCCGAAACGCACAGGATATTCTTATGTGACGATGAACTTTTATATATTAAAGGCTAAATGAAAAATTGATTTTCAATTCATGACAGCTTTAACCATCATAGAGGGAAAGTTTAATATTTGCACATGCTCTTTATCTTGCTAGTTTACACATTAAAGTAATTTTAAACCATTCCAGCACAAGAAGTAAAAGTGCTGTTGTCTGTGAGTGCAGCTGCACACAGAGAGGCACGTTTCAGAAAACCAAATTGATTCCTCTTTCTCATCTTGCGCTTACACACACACACACACACACACCACACATGTTGGTCTATGTGGTTTACAGGGACTCTCCATAGGCGTAATGGTTTTTATACTGTACTTTTATACTGTATACTTTTATACTGTATTTTCTATCCCCTTACACTGCCACTGCCCCTGCCCCTAAACCTACCCATCACAGGAAACATTCTGCATTTTTACTTTCTCAAAAAAACATAATTTAGTATGTTTTTAAGGCCATTTGAATTATGAGGACATTTGATATGTCCTCATAAACCACATTTATAGTGTAATACCAGTGTAATACCCATGTAGTTATACAAATTTGTGTCCTCATAAACCACATAAACAGGCTCACACACACACGTACGTAGTGTTTCCATGTTTTATGGGGACTTTCCATTGGCGTAATGGATTTTATACTGTACAAACCGTATTTGTATCCCCCTACACTGCCCCTGCCCCTAAACCTACCCATCACAAAAAAACATTCTGCATTTTTACTTTCTCAAAAAAACTCCTTCTGTATGATTTATAAGATGTTTTACTCATGGGGACCAAAAAATGTCCCCACAAGGACAAGGATTTTGGATATTGCCATCTTTGTGGGGACATTTTGTCTCATAACGTAGGGATTACCAGCCCACTCACACACTCACACTCAAAATGCCCATCTCATGTATTCTCATAAATGTAGGTATTTTAAAGGATTCAATTCACCCAAAATGTAATTCTGTCATTACTCACTCTGTCGTTCCAAACCCGTAAGACCTTTGTTCACCTTCGGAACACAAATGAAGACATTTTTGATGAAACCCGAGAGCTCTCTGACCCCTCCATAGACAGAAATTTAATTACCACTTTCAAGAAAGGTAGTAAGACATCGTCAAAATAAATGTGACTGCAGTTCTTTAACTTTAATTTTATGAAGCGACGTGAATACTTTTTGTGCACAAAAAGTCTCTTATGCTCAATGTGCTCACTATTTGATCAGATCTACAGTAAAAACAGTAATATTATTACAATTTTTTACTATTTCTGTAAATTATCAGTCAAATGATCCTTCAGAAATCATTTTACTATACTGATTTGAACATTACTTCTTATGTGCTGATTAATATTTTTATTATAAATGTTTATACATGTATATTTAATGAATCAAAAGTTCAAAAGAGCTATGATCTTCAGTGTTTAGTGTAAGGTTTCCTTTCGGCTTGTCTTGCAGGTGTCCGCATGTTGGACGGAGATGTGACAGACATGGTAGAGGCCAAATCACTGAGTCTACACCCTCAACACATAGATATTTACAGTGCCAGCTGGGGTCCAGATGATGATGGCAAAACCGTGGATGGGCCCGCTTCCCTCGCCAGACAGGCCTTCGAAAACGGCATCAGACTGGTAAAAACAATCTCTTCATGTACATAAGTTAACGTTACGTTCATATGAAAAGCGTGTTATACTTTTCCTGCAAGTGAATGTGTCTTTTTCCATATGATGTGGAGGTCATAAATCAGAAAGTGTTATTTCCATCAGTGTCGTCAGTCACATCTCTTCAGCAGTCTGGCCCACCTAGGGTGTTTTCCTTTCCTTGTCACACCCTACCACCTGCTACACAAGTGAACTTTAGAACGTGATTTTAGTTTATCTTCCTGAGTCATGAATCGCAGTCAGTAATTGGCACGTATCCTGTGCCAAAGGTGTGTTTGGAGTGGTTTAGGCATGTTTCTGGTATGTGAAACTGTTAGACATCAGGTAATACGGTTCTCTCATTAGACAAGGTTGAAGGATATTAATGCCTGAAGATTATATCGTCCTGATCCCGTTATCTGAAAACAATGAACATTTTGAATAAGTTTTTATTAGTATAACCAATATTGTTGTTGCTAACTAAAATGAAAAGTATTAAATATCCTTCTTTATTTAAATAACATGTCAATATATAGATATTTGACAAAAAAACATAATTTATACTCAAATTTACAAATTTATATTCATGCTAATTAAAAATAAAAACTCATAAAAAAGGACAAAAGCACATCACACAAATTATTACTACTTCTAAAATTGCTTATAAAATAAAAGCAAAATGAATATGAAAGCTGAAAATTAAAGGGTTACTTCAGCGATTATCATATGGCTTTGTATCAGTAGAAACCCTGAAGTATATTCAAATGATTGTGCTTTCCCCCCTCATATGCCCCTGAGACAAGAGATTTATCCATTTTATTTCTGGAAAAATTCCTCCTATGATGCAAATTGATGATATTTGCATCATAGGAGGAATGTTTGGCCAAAGGCTAAAGACTACAGCCAGCAGAGGGAGCCATTTCTGCATGTTTTGAACCCGCGCATGAGGGATGGAGATCACACTCCGAGCTCAGCTCGCAGCTACAGGCACTCATTTAAACAGAGCTATGCTGAGCAATGTAAGTCTTTTAACTTCTCAAATTAATTTCTATGAAAGTTAAGCTTGCAAAGAACTCTCGTTGTGAATGTATGCCGCGAGTGTAGTCGCGATTACCTCAGCTCTCATCACGAGAGCTCATCAGCTCATTTATTTCACTCCTGCAGTTAGTGCTCAGTGCTGTGATACTCGTGCGATGTGACTCACTCATTATAATGAACAAACACGTTCAGTTTTTAATTTTAGTGTCTTCTCCAACTCAGTCACAGTAATCAAGTTGGTGGCTTTGGGAATGGCCTCACAGGGCAGCGAAGCATTCTGGGAATTGTAGTCTTTCATCCCAATGAGACAAAAATACATTTTCTGTCTTTTCTCAGTCTAGAAGGCACCAAATTCAAAAATAATTTCACATTTCTACTACATTGATGGCCCAGTTTAAATCCAGATTCATCTTCCTGGCGCTGAAGTACCGCTTTAATAAAAAAAAAAGCTAATTTGAAATAAGAATCTAGTGCTGGGCAACTGATTAATCTCGTCTAAAAACACCTAGTTCACATTTAACAAAACATGTTCACTTATGTATTTTGCTCACAGGGCAGGAAGGGACGGGGCTCAATCTTTGTTTGGGCATCAGGAAATGGTGGTCGAAGTCGTGATCACTGCTCATGTGACGGCTACACCAACAGCATCTACACAATATCCATCAGCAGCACGGCAGAGAGCGGCCGCAAGCCCTGGTATCTGGAAGAGTGCTCCTCAACCCTCACCACCACCTACAGTAGTGGAGAGAATTACGACCGCAAAATTGTAAGTTACTAATATGATGCATAAAACTGCAACTAGTAGAGACAGTTGTTATAAAACAGGCCTGCTACTGGATTAGCTTTAAAGTCACCTAGAGTAGTGTCTAGTTTACTAGATTTAAACTGCATCCTAACCAGGGAGAATTATGATAATAATTATGTAAAGACATCTTTGTGTGTTTAAGTTGAGACTACTAAAAAGACCAAAAAGAATGCATTTTCACTGATTTTTTTTTGTTTTTTTGGTCTGTACGTCTAATGCTTGAAGATTATATCGTCCTGATCACGTTATCAATGAATACAATGAATTTTAGTAGTATAACCAATATAATTGTTGTTAAATAAAATTGAAAGTATTAAATATAATTTATTTAAATAAAGCTTAAATATAGCTCATGCAAATATATAGTATGTATAAATATTTAATAAAAAAACTTAGTTTAAATTCTAATTTAAATTAATTCTAATTAAAAATAAAAACTAATAAATATGACAAAAGCACATCACAAAATTACTAAAATGTAGTAAAATTAATAAAAGCTCATTTGAAATAAAAATAATTGCTATAATATAATATAATATAATATAATATAATATAATATAATATAATATAATATAATATAATATAATATAATATAATATAATTTGTGCTTTATGCTCCATTCTGACAGATTCACGTTTTTGGAAGTTTACATAAAATAACGGTATTGTTTCTAAACTATTTCAAGGTTGGGTTCTCAAGCAATTAAACGCTGTTTGCGATGCGAATGAGCAGCTGTAAAGCATTGAGAGTTTTCTTATTTCGGTTAAAAAGGGTTTCGTGTAAGTGGCCCCAATAACTAATGATTTTTTACAACGAAAGTGAATAATTTTAATAGATGAAAGATGAACTTACTTTAGCTGGACAATACATTGTTTCTAGAGCTGCTGTACAGCCAAAACTCTTCCATTTAATCCCTTCTTTTAATTTCCTGTTATCACTGTAAAGCTCTTTGATACAATATATATTGTAAAAATCGCTATATAAATGAAGGGGACTTGACTTCATTTTCATGTGTTTCTTTGGCCAAGTGTTTGATCTGCTTTGTTGGTCACTGTGTCATGAGACCGCCCTGGTGTTAACTGCTGTGGTTTACACAGCCCACACACACTTTTACACACTCCTCTGAGAGTTACAGACCGACAGTTCTTCCTTGTCTCTCAGCTTGTCTCAGAGTGACGTGTGAAATTCCACACTGACTTTCAAACTCCTTTCGCAATACATTTTTACTTTCTGAGGTCCAGTGTTACAGACATTAGCACTTCTCTTTGTTGTCTTCTGCAGGTTTCAGGTAGTTCGGCTGAGACGTTTTACAATCTCAGTTGTTCTTAACTTTGTCCATTTAATTGTTCGCTTGTGCATAATCAGTCACACATTTTCACAGTGCCCTTTAAACCCATCTTAGTCTAATTCATATCATAAATCTTCTTAAAGGGATAGTTCACCCAAACATGAAAAATTATTACGCCATGATTTACTCACTCTCAAGTCATCCTAGTTGTATATGACATTCTTCTTTAAGGTTATTACAATCTGATTTACTTTAAAATATGTCCAGGCTCTTCCAAGCTTTATAATGGCCCAAAATTTGAAGCTCAAAAAAGTGCATCCATTCAATAAAAAATATCTATATTTAACACATTTAAAAGTAAATTATCTAGCTTCCGGTGGACCGCCTTCCATATTTCAACTTTTGTAACGTTTATAATGGATGGATACATTTTTTTTTTTTTTTGGTAATCAAATTTTGGGCTGCCATTATAAAACTTGGCAGAGCCAGACCTTTTGTAATATATCTTTGAAAGAAAAACTAGAATGGCTTTTATGGGAAAATTTTAATTTTTGGGTGAACTTTTCCTTTAAGACTTCTGATTTGATCTATCTTAAACCAAATAAATAAATAAAAACCAATTAGATAGGAAGAGTGGTGTTGACTTATGCAAAAATATGTTTTGCTGGTTGTTTATTATTGCATACCGGATGTTAAAAGCAGAATAAAATCTGAAATCCCTCACACAGATGTCCCACAGCTGAAATTAGTCTCATTTATTTGATCCAAATGGCCTCAAACTAAACTCTTGAATATATTTAAGAGATTTTATTACACAAATCTCACAAACTTCAAACTGATGCCGACACACAGTATCTGAGTGGATTATGGTGATAGTAATTTACTGCTAAGTGTAGCACAATGGCACATTTCTAGCACATTTCATCATCAGTAAGTGCTGCAGTATGTTGAAATGCATTTAACAAATAACAATTTTGTTCAATTCAATGAACTTTATTGTCCCCAATGGGGAAATTTGTCTTGGACTTGCCCATATACACATATACATTGATGAAAAACGTATGAGTTAATCTTGAGTTAAGTGCATTGTGTGTCATTTAAGCTGCAGATTCTTTGAAAATGTAAGTGATATAAAATGTACTGGATCATAAAGGTAAAGGGTTAATTCACCCCAAAAATAAAATAATCCCTTCATTTACAAACCCTCAAGCCATCCAAAGTGTTTAGGACTTTCTTCTTTAAGCCAAACACAATCGGAATTATATATACAAAAAAAATCCTGGCTCTTCCCAGCTTTATAATGGGATCGAGATAGAGCCTGAGATTTTGAAGAAAAAAATTGCATCCATCATAAAAGTAATCCATATGACTCCAGGGGGTTAATAAATGCCTTCTAAAGGGAAATGATGGGGATTTGTAAGACAAATATCCATATTTATAACTTTATAAACTATAATCACTGGCTTCCGTTAATGGCCATATGCCAGTTGAGTCCTGGAGGAAGAGTGACCTCTGACCAGACGCATGCCGTAGGATGTAGGAGTCGCATAAGCTTAGGCGAAAGTACACTCATCGCGCCGTTCAAACTAATAAGGCTGGTCAACAAACTCAAGCTCCTTTGACATTTCTCTTTAAAGATTCTCGTTTTAGACTTCTCATTTGTGACCGGTGTTTTCTTTTTGTCTATCCTCTGCGCTTCCACATTCGTCACTACGTGTGTCGGGTCAGAGATCACACTTCAACCGCAACTAGACTCGTGTGCAGCCTTTATCGGAAGCCAGTGATTTATGCTAACTTTAGTCACAACTTAAATACATGTTTTTTTGTCTCTCCTGTTAGATCACAACAGATCTGAGGCAGCGCTGCACAGACAGTCACACTGGAACGTCAGCGTCAGCTCCGATGGCGGCAGGGATCATTGCTCTTGCTCTGGAAGCAAAGTAAGCCGCTAACTCCCCACCAAATCCTACTCTATGCTCATTTCTCTACCAGCTGTTTAGTTGGTGGAATTAACATCCTAACCACTGTATGCTAGGTTAAAGAGATGGGTATTTAATCGAATTGCTTCTATTGGATAAAAGCGTCTACTAAATCATTAAATGTAAATGTAGTTGTGAAGGGTTCATTCTATACACTCCAGTTACCTTTATCAGTTATCGAGTTTCACCCTTTCACTGGCTTTGTTTTTTTCCTACTGTACTACCTACAGACATTTGTATGTAATTGTATGTAAATGATCTATGTTATCACCAACAACTTTACATGTGAAATGAAAGAATGTCGTTGAACAGTGTCAGAATGGGTGGTCATATGAATATGTGCTCATTAGTGATGCATAGAAATTGAGGTAACTGATAAGGTTAATGCCAAGTAAAAGTGCCCAAAAAAAGCATATGTTAATTTTTTGTTTGGGGTAAAATGGTTATTGATGGCCGATATCATTGACTGAAACAAGGATGGTTAATTAACGCTACTGATCTGTTTTTAATATGTTTGTAAATAATAATAATACGTTTATTTGTTATAGTGCCTTTCAAGAACCCAAGTAGTACAAGAGTACAATCAATTGACAATCAAAATAACAGTCCTCCTGCTCATTATTACAAAAAAAAAAAAACAAGCAGATGGACACACCAAACAATAACAGATAATGAACATAAGTTATAGAATCAAAGAGAACATTAAATACAATAAAGTAGTCATATGACATAAAATGAAAAAGTGTGAGATCACTCGAAGGCAGAGAAGTAGAGAGAAACATAATTATTTACTGACCATAGAGAATAGATGAGTTTTAAGTTGGGTCTTAAATGTCTGGAGAGTAGTTGTGGTACAAAGATTCGGGGACAGCTTATTCCATAGATTAGGGCCAATAACACTAAAAGCCCTACCACCCACAGTAGAGCGTTTATACTTGGGTATAACAAGCAAGTTATCATTGCTAGATCTGAAGGTCCGGACAGAAACATATGTTTGCACTAACTCAGCCAGGTATTGGGGAGTGGGGCCATGACTTGCTTTATAGACCAAAACTAACAGTTTAAACTGGGTACGACAGGCCACGGGAAACCAGTGAAGTTGGTTGAGGATAGGAGTGATGCATTCAAGTCAAGTTTGTATTTATGAGTTGGGGAATCATAATTATGTTGTCTATTGCCAGATTTTCTAAACGGGGCAAAATAGCCTGAGAGCACAATTCCACAAATGCAGCGTTGGGAGTGAAAAGTTCAGCGTGTGATGACGCACGCGCAAATTAAAGAACACAGACACAGCCGGATCATTTCTATAATGACCAACGCAATCTACAAAGAGCAGCTCAATTTAGTTTCTGGTTTTTAGACATGCTTTTAGGGGCGGTAAATAATGTCGCATACCAGTAAATTGACAAACAAATAAACATATAGGTCAGCTGCAAAAACAACTGTGTCCATGCCTTTTTAGTGCTAATTTTTCACTATGTGTCTTTTGTAAATCCTGACAGTAGTTTTTTAGACAGTTGCAAAATGTTAGTGTTCAAATCACTTAAATGATGAAAAATGGGCATTGTGTGTGTTTTTACTTAAATTATTCAATTTATAAAGGTGCTGTGAAGTGAATTCTATATTAGTAATTGTACAATAATGTACATACAACTTGTTTTATTGTAAATTAAAAAAAAAACTATTGGTAACACTTTATTTGACAGTTTTTGTTACACATTACATGTACAAAGATAACAGCAAATTATACATAATTGTAAGCAACTAATCTTAAACCAAACCCTACTCCTAACCCTATAGTAAGTACATGTTGTTAATTAATATTAATCAGTAATAAGTTCTATAATTACACAGCAACAAAGGCAATTCCAAAAGTGCAATCAAATAATTTCATGCATTATAACAAATTTATCGTCATTAACTACAGATGCTGCATCCATTGCATCGTCCGCCATGCTATCTGATTGGCATGCCCCAGACTCAGAAATGAGTTTAACACCCATGATTAGGACATTGTAGTGACTTTCAACTTGTGCATCCAATCTTTCTGGCGACAATTTTGGACGTTTAATTAAATGCAGCTAGTGTATTCTGTGCACACTATAATAATCTACAAAATGTAACCATGTCAGGCATTACAGAACATTTTAATTACCCAGTTATTAAGTTATTTACTCAAACTTTTATTTTTGTCATTACGTCTTTGAAAACGTGAACTTTGGTGTTTTGTTTTGGTGTTTCGCAAATAAATTTCAGTGCATCACTAGTGTTCATGGCTGGGACGTCAATACTATGACACATGGGTAAATCACCAATTTTTGCTGCTTAATTTCCATAACTGTTCTGGTGGAGCTTTGTGTTGTCAATGATGGAGTGTTTCCGTGGAACATCAATCCCCTATTTCAAAAGAGCAAGGAAAATTCGTGCAACTTTAAAATGGTGGGATTCTGAACGCCATGTAGCGATCGTCATGCTTTCCGTAAGTTCAACTGTGTCTGATTTCAGACAGGATATTGAGGAAAACCTTGACATATGGCTGCCATGTGACTGTATATTCCCAGCACAATGGAGTTAGAATGTTTTAATATTTTTGGGGGATATTCAGGGACACATGGCATTCATCTCTTTTGATTTGATGTCTGATCCCACAGTGCATGGTAAATTATGGGAGCGAATGCTTCAACCAAAAAGCTAGCCAATGAGACGCTTTCACACTAGCACTTTTGGTGCCCACCCGGGTTCGCTTGAGTTCAGTTCTTTTGGATGATGTGAACTATTTTCTGACTCAGGTGCACACTCAGGTGCTTCTGATATGAAAGCAGTCTCCTAAATTGCGGAAGTGAACCGTGAACTGCTATAGATGAATGTTCACTTGTTTGTGTGTGTGTGTATGTCTGTGTATGCTCACTCCCCTTGGCGCATTGCAAGTAGATAAATCATTTCTGATTTTAGAGGACAGCACGCTTTCTTTGGAACATTTCCAGTATTTTTGCAGCAGATAGACACAATTTTGGCGTCTTCTCCTTCATAGCCATTACCTAACAACATTGGTACGCGGCTGCAGCTTTATGACGCAAGCGTACAGCTGTTCGTACCCAAATAATATAACATGAACAGAGACCAGCGAGGGAAGGGGGAGGGGAAAGCAAACAAACACTGCTTCGGACTAAGCAATGGAACCAAGTGTGAAAGCACCTTAAACTAGTTTGGAGGTATTCTTTAGTAATGCTTTTAATCACGTCGATGTGGCTGTCCATCACTGTCTGTCTGATTTTTGCTTCTTACAGTACTTTCCTGACGTGGCGGGATGTACAACACATTATAGTGAAGACGTCTCGTGCTGGCCATCTCAGCGCTCCTGATTGGAAAACCAATGCAGCTGGTTATAATGGTAACAGCCTTTTCATTTCTTTAATGAATGCCTTGTTTTACCCAATAGATAGTAGTGACGCTTTTACGAAAGCTTGTTTCCGCCACGGAATAAAACAATTTAAAAGAAAACTGCAACTTTTTTCTCTCACAATTGCGAGTTTACATCTCGCAATTCAGACTTTTGTGAAAAGTCCAGTTCAGACAAAAAAAGACAGACTAGCAAATTCCGAATTTATATCACGCAATTCTGAATTGAACAAGCAAATTCTGAAGTTATATCATGCAATTCTGACTTTATAACATGGAATTTTGACTTAATACCATGACATTTTTAGCCTAGAAATCTAGATGCAAATCTAGAAAATCTAGATGCCGCGAGTGTCGTCTAGCAACTCTCAATACACTTCTGAGCTGTAAAAACCAAACTCTGATCAGGCCAATCACATTGTGTATAGAGTCTGTGGGCGGGGCTTAACATAGTGATGGCAGAGTTGCGCTTGCGTGCTTCTAGTAAACAGAGAGTCTTTCGAATCCGCTTTGACCGCGACTCTGAAAGACTTGGGGTTAAGCTTTTCTCTGAGAAAAGAACAAAGAACGGCACTGAAGTCATTCTTAAGAAGGGAAGATGTATTCTGGATACAGCGAATGTTTAATCCATCAACGAGCTCCGCTTCACGTTGCTCTGGTTGGTTGAAGTGCTATCCAATTGCGTGCAGAGGGAGTTTGAAAGACAACCATTTATCCCGCCCCTCGGTTTGAGCCCTGTCAATGGTGAGTTTCCAGACCAAACATCTTGTTGTGGGTCTGGCTTGTCAGGCTGCAATTCTGACTTTGTCAAAAACAATTCTTACTTTATGACACTCAGTTGCGTTCATATCTTGCAATTCTGACTTATAACACACAATTATGAATTTGTATCATGCAATTCTGACTTTCTAACTCGCAATTGTGAATTTATATCATGCAGTTCTGACTTTATAACGTAGAATTGCATTCATATCTTGCAATTCTAACTTTATAACACACAATTGCAATTATATCTCGCAAATCTCACTTTTTATCTCGCAATTCAATATTGTAAGATGTAAGAAAAAAAGGTCAGAATTGTGAAATATAAAGTCACAATTACATTTTAATTTTTTATTCTATGGCAGAAAAAAGCTTTCATACACTTATGAGTACGCTTAGTCTTTTGGGTTTTCCTAGCCTGAACAATAAATGTTCCCCTTTACAACAGCTATCTGCATCATGATTGATGGTAATTTTGGTCTTCATAACAACTCTAAATCTGTGTACATATTGTTATTTTTTTGTTGAACAGTTAAGTTGTACATATTCTTACAGTCAGTCACCTGTATGGCTTTGGGCTGATGGATGCAGAGGCCATGGTGAAAGAGGCAGAACGCTGGAAACAGGTTCCCCCACAGCACATCTGTGTGGAAAATGCTGACAAACAAATCAGGTATCCATAATTCAACAGTTCTCTTACATGAGAGAGTACAGAAATATATAGTAAATGCTCAAATAAAACAATTTCCTTCCTGTAGAACCATCCGTCCAGAGCATGTTGTTCGTTCCGTGTACAAGGCTACAGGCTGCACGGATAACGCAAACCATCATGTTATTTATCTGGAGCATGTGGTTGTACGTATAACAATTACGCACCCGCGGCGAGGAGACCTGTCAATCAACCTAACCTCACCATCAGGGACAAAGTCACAGCTGCTTGCCAACAGGTACAATATACAGACTGTGCACAAATCTTGAGTACATGAGTACATTGATCAAGAATGCCTGCATATTGTGGTTTGTTCTTTCTCTCTAGTGAATACCAGTGGAAGAGATCCCAGTTTCCACTGCTTAGTTCAAATTTTTTTTTGTCTAGTATTTTATTAAGTGCATTTTGTGCTGTGATGTAGCATATACTTATTGTTTTTTCAGGCTGTTTGATCACTCAATGGAGGGCTTTAAAAACTGGGAATTCATGACAACTCACTGCTGGGGCGAGAAAGCTGCTGGAGACTGGATACTAGAGATCTATGACTCTCCTTCTCAACTCAGGAGCCAGAAAGCACCAGGTAGTTTCTCTGTACAAAACACATTAACTGTTACTTGAACCATTTGGTTTTACACAGTGAGGATACAATAGATGGAACATTTAATCATGATTAATCACACCACTTTTGTGCAATTAATTGCATACTTATCATGAAATTAAGCATACATGATTTATTTATTTTAACGCATTTCTTTTTAAGTTATAATTTGCTATATCCAGCAAAGTAAACAATCAGATTGAATTACATTTGGTTTATTTAACAACATAAATTGAATAATCAAATGTAAAAATAAAACACCGATCAGTCTTCATTATATGAATTAAATATACATTGATTCTTTTTTAAAGCAACAAATGTTATTCTGTCAAGAGCAGAGAGCAATTTCCTCTGTCTATTGTTGTTTGATTAACATTACGCACATGGGTTTATTAGGCTGCTGTCACTTTAAAAACTGCACAGATGCAATAATGGTTGCACGTGTGCTTTCTGTTTACTCTACTCACTCACCAAGGTGAGCATTTTGACAGAATTGTGTGTATTTGGCCATATAAGCTGCATAAGAGAACTAAAATCGGGATTATGCGACGTCCAAGAGGTGTCTTCCTGTGAGTTTGAGTACTTCACTTATTGCGCCTAATAACATTAAGCATGTCACACGTATGTAACGCGTATGTCATGTGCCCAGTCTATTCTTTGCTGTCTGCAACGACCTAAAGTTTGGACACTTCATAATTAAAATTTAAGTATTAAAATTGTTCAGTTATTTTAAGCCATTGTGATATATTTATTATTTATATTTATTTATATATGCGATACATTTTTACATGCACTATATTGCCAAAAGTATTGGTACACCCCTCCAAATCATTGAATTCTGTTTTTCCGATCACTTCCATGGCCACAGGTGTATAAAATCTAGCAACTAGGCATACAGACGCCTCTATGAACATTTGTAAAAGAAAGGGTCGCTCTCAGCAGCTCAGTGAATTCAAGCATAGTACCGTGATAAGTTGCCACCTGTGCAGTAAGTCCATTCATGAAATTTCCTCACTACTAAGTATTCCACGTTCAACTGTTAGTTGTATTATAACCAAGTAGAAGCAATTGGGAACAACAGCAACTCGGCCACAAAGTGGTAGGCCACGTAAATCCCAGAACGGGGTCAGCATATGCTGAGGTACATAGTGCACATATGTTTCTGCAGAGACAATAGCTACAGACTAGAGCCCTGCACGGGACTGTTTTCTTCATCCCGCTCCCGTTGTTGAATTTCTGACCATTACCGCCCACTCCCGCAACGTATGTTTTACACTCCCGCCCGCTCCCGCAAAACTCTGAGAATTTATTCCCGCACAATAATAGAGATGCATTGATTTTGTGTCGTCTCCCGTCCCGCAGAAAAAAAAAAACATGTAGGCCTATTTGTATTGATATTATTAAAGAGATTCATGGGGCTGTTTGTTTCATTTCCCTGGCCTGCATGTAAAAAAACACACACAATACATTCAACTATAATTTCGTTTAAAACTTTGCACATAAAAAAAGACTGCTTTGCAAAAAAAAAAAAAAAAAAAAAAATAATATATATATATATATATATATATATATATATATATATTAATATACATATGATAAACTAGGCTACATGAAAACGGGGAGAACAGAGCAGGTGTGTCGCCTCAACCCAGACATGCCAGATTTGTGCCCATTGTAGATGAGTATTTTTGCACATTTGTCACAATGAACAAAGTCCAGCTCCTTTCCATCTTTATCACAAACAATTTAGAAACTTCTCCAAATGTCAGACTTTCCTTGCTTAGCTTTTGTGCTGTAAATACCTCGTTTGAGGTTCTTTTCTACATCATCTATTGACATCTTCTCCATCATGGTGCTAGGCAACCTCCCTATCCCGCTGTGTTTTTTTTTAGCCGCCCATTCCCGCCCGCAGCAAAATTCAAACCGCCCTCTCCCGCGAGATTTGCGTTGGACCCGGCGGGACTCAATCCCAATGCAGCCCTCTACTACAGACCTCCAAAGTTTGTATGACCTTCAGATGTTCTCTGCGTAGAGAGCTTCATGGAATGGGTTTCCATGGCCGAGCAGATGCAGAGGTGTAAAGCACGCCATCACTGGACTCTATAGGAGTGGAGACGTGCACTCTTGAGTGACGAATCATGCACTGTGCCAAGTGTAAAGTTTGGTGGAGGGGAGTTTGAACTTTGTCAGGCCGTCACGGACACACCCTTCAGCAAAAACTCAAGATCTTCGCAATTTAACATCTTCAAGGCATTTAGATTAGACTGACCAAATATGTTGATCTGATTAAATCTCTAGGAGGAGTCTGTTAAAGTACAACGTCTGGAAATGGCAAAAAATCCACAAAATTTAGCAGAGAAAATTCTAAATATCTAATTTCCTGTTGGTATTGGGCTGTTACATGTGTGTACCAAATTGCATACCTGTAGTGCGAATGGCGCTTAATTTTGTAAAAAAAAAAATTGTAGGTGGTGCTATTGAGCCATTTTATCATAAACTGTATCAGACAGAGGCGTCAGCCATTTCTGACTCATGTGCAAAGTTTCGTGAGTTTTCGAGCATGCTTAGGCCCTTAAAAATGTTTCTTCTGAGGAGATTAATAATAAACTGAGGAATCACACCGTCGGTGCTCGAACCCTAATTTCTAAACACAGCAATATGCACATGACTGATAAAAAAATTGATCCTGAATGTGTGTTGAAACGCTGTGAATTTACTGAAATGTGCTGGTGAATAAATATAAATGTGCGATCAGTCCATCTCGTGCGTACTTGTTTTTTTTGGGGTTTTTTGCACATCAATAGTAGCATGCTTACTCTAAGACTCCTGTACATCACCGCAATCTTTTTTTTCCTTAATTACAATTCTCATCCATCAAAATTGACGTACATACTATGAATACACAGTTTGCATATCATCTGGCCATACAGCGATGGGAATTGTAGCAGCTTAAAATGTGATCGCAAACAGAGAAGCGAAATTGGGGT
The DNA here is from genome assembly GCF_024679245.1 of Pseudorasbora parva. NCBI lineage: Eukaryota > Metazoa > Chordata > Actinopteri > Cypriniformes > Gobionidae > Pseudorasbora > Pseudorasbora parva. Next base: position 13,643,672 of record NC_090184.1, read on the forward strand.
TAAAGGGCTAGAATTGAAATTAGAATACCCTTACCAGGGTTAAAGGTGCTTGCGCCATTGAAGATGCTCTGTGTGATAAACTCCCGACTTCTAAGATCATCTAACTGCATGAGATAAATTACATTAATGATGCAATTTTGCATGCTTCAGTAATATATTTGCATTTAATATAATTATTTTAGGGCATTAAGGGTTTTTAATTATTTCTGCATAAATTTTGAGAGCCCTAATATATATATATATATATATATATATATATATATATATATATATATATATATATATATATATATATATATACACACATATACATTATATGATTGTTGTTGACTTATGTGTCCTCCAGAAGCTTGCATTCTGCAAGTGAACGGCGCCTTGTGGTGCCATCCCAAAGAGGCACAAAATCACTTTCATGGACCTTTACCTTGACTGTTCTAAACTGGTGGAATGACCTGCCTAACTCAACCCGAGCTGCTTCTTTTTCCAGAAACAACTAAAGACTTATCTTTTTCGTCAACATTTGAACCATAAATACTAACCGTTATTTACTAACCCCATTAATACTAACCTTAATATGCTATTCTGTACATCCATTTATATATCATTTATCTATTTAAAAAATAACTTTAGATAAAAGCGTCTGCTAAATTAATTAATATGCACATTTCGGTTGTGAGACCTGAGGCATAAAAGTTAATTTATTGTTGTGTGAGATTGTGTGATTTGCCTAAGGGTGTAATGTTTAACAAAAGTTATATAAAAGTTACTCTTTATAGCAACATTTTATTATAACTGATTTAGTGCAGATTTGTGATTTAAAATTGCCCAAACTCTCCAGCATATATATGTGTATGTATATATGTGTGTGTGTGTGTGTGTATATATATATATATATATATATAATTTTAATTAATGTATTACTTTATTTATATTATCATCACAGGGATGTCTCTCTCTCTCTCACACACACACACACACACACACAAACAAACACGTATATAAAGGATCTTTGATTTTATAGGCAATCCTTTCATTTAATCAGTATTTGCCTATTTCGTTTGATTCAGTATCGATACTGAGATGCTAGTAAACCACAATTTCCAATTAGGAAGGCTGGAAAAATGTAACTTTTATAAATTGAGGGCTTAATTTCATTGCACATGGACTGTCATTTTTTCCAGGCAAGCTGAAAGAGTGGTCTTTGGTACTTTATGGTACCTCCGTGCATCCGTACTCTTTCCGCAGTGACAAGACTCGCTCATTGGTGGAGCCTCATCCTGATGACGAGTACAGTGAGGAGTATGTGGGTGAGTGCTTTTTTAGAATTATATTATGCATCACACATCTTTGAAAGCTCTCGGAGCTCAACTCATCAGCTTCTGTGTTCTTACGTAAGGCTCCTGCCACCCTGAGTGTGGTGAGAATGGCTGTGAAGGGCCAGGCCCCCAGCAGTGCATCACCTGTCTCCACTACTTCCTCAAGTTCAAGAATAACACCAGGTATATACAGCTTTTCACAACATCATTACACCTTAATAACTATACTTGATTGGTGTGCTTTGTGTTGCTTTGTCATTGACGTAGACAGAGCAGAACTGATCATACATTCTGTGCAGTGCGGCGGCAGGCGCCACGCAAGTGTTTTTGCTAGTTTCAGCCCTACGCAGTTATCATTTTCAAGTCCTGTGCCGCGTTGTTTAAATAGAAAATGTATTTGCACCCATTTGTGGACCCATTGACGTGCTGGTCTGAAAACGAGGTGTGTTCAGACGGATTGTTGGTGCGTTGCTATTTTGAGGCAACTGAAAACAACTGCGCCATTGACCAACAAAAACCTAGTATTTTTTGTGTTATTTAAAGAGCATGTTAGTAACGTGCCAATTGGCAGGTCCAAAATGTGCAAACACTGCTTATTACACACACAGGGACGCGCAACAGTATTCCTATCTTTCCGCTTAAAAATTCTGCCATGTAAATAGCAAATCGTGATGCAAGCGCAACTGTCTTTTAAAGTGAATGGGAGATGAGACTCTGATTGGTTTGTTGCATGTTACGCCCAAAACTCACCCATGACTCCTTAAGAGACTAGGGACAACCCTTTTGAACTTTGCCGACCATTTTTCCCATCGTTAAACTAGCAAAATTCCAAAACACCCTAAGTGCACTTGCACCATGCGCTTTAGACCATGTGCTTAGATCATTAAAATAGGGCCCTTAATTGCCTTTTTTTTCTGGATAGTGGATACATTATTAAATAAACACAACAAAAATGTTTCTCATGTGGTCTAACCAATGTGCAGACATGCATTAAATGTTTAAAAATCTTATGACATGGCAGTATTAGTTTTGGTTATACTTGATATTTATGAATTAATAATAATAATAATAATAATAACACCTTAAGTTAAAATACAGTATATTATTTTGAAAAAAACAATGTATTTACTTAACATTTATTTCCATAAATAATATGTATTATGACTTTTTTCAAAATATTATTATTATTATTATTTCAAATTAATTATTATACTCATTCAAATTATATATATATTTTTAAACCACTACCTTTTAAAAGTTAAGGATAAAGAAGTAAGGTAAGTTAGTAAAGGTAAGATAAATAAATTAATATTTTTATTCAGCAAGTGTGCATTAAATTAATACAAATTTAAGACTTTTTAAATCTTACAGAATGTATATTTAAAATAAATATTCTTTTAATGTTTTTAAGTATCCTGGAAAAAAGATTAGTTTCCACAATAATATTAAGAAGCACAACTGTTATCAACATTAATAATAATGTTGCTTGAGCATCAAATCCGCATATTTAATGATTTCTGAATCACATTATGCAGAAGACTGGAGTAATAGAATAATAATAAAAATAGAAAACAGTTGAAATTGTAATATTTTACAATATTACTTTTTTGGTGTGTTTTTCTACAAACTTTTGAACACTAATGTATAAAACAGACATGAATACACATTTCTAAGAACTTGGCACGTGTGTTTTGAAGTAGGTTTTTCCTTTTCTCTTGCACTGTACACTCTTGTTTGTCATTGACCCACTTGGCAAAATATTTTTTCTGTTAGCAAAGCTGCTTTTTTTTAAAACTATTATTTAAAACTGAAGTAACTTTGAATGTGAAGAAACTAAAGAATTGAATTGAGAGTTTTTAAAAGGTTTGCTGAAAGTTTTTTTTTGCTGAAAATATTCCTTTTATTATTGAAAATGATTTAGTCAAAAAATGTGTCAAAAGATTAATTAACTCCTATAAAACCACCAAAGCACATGCTGACAACAGCTGCGTGTCTCCATCTATCTATGTGTGTGCACGTGTTTGATTTACAATTATAGATTTTGTTTTCTCCGGCATCCAAAGTTACACAAGCCGTGCTCACATCTGGAGCTGATGGCTTTCTCAGACCCTGACTTTTGCCTTTGTTTCCTGGTGAAAGTCTTTCCTCACGGCTGCCAGATGTTGATTTTTCTGGTCTCATGTGGCTCTTCCTGTCTGTGTCTGTCTCGCTCCCTTTCTCTTTCCACCTCTGCCTGTCTGTCTCTCAGGACGTGTGTACCCGAGTGTCCGTCTGGGTTTTTCCGGGACGATAAGAAGCGCTGTAAGAAGTGCTCTCCGCTGTGCGAGTCTTGCATCGGCAGCCGCAGCGATCAGTGTTCCACCTGCCGCCCGGGTCTGTACCTGGTGGAGGGAGCAAACAACTGCATCAGCTCCTGTCCTGACGGCTTCTACCTGGACCTTGGCAAGTCCATTCACATGTCATTTCACTCCATAAAAACATACTGTACATGCTGATTAGCTAAAGATGAATTGTTGAAATTGAGAACTTCTGTGACTGCTCTCCCGTAGACTACACCATGTGCCGGAAATGTAGCGAGAACTGTAAGAAATGCACCTCTGTGAACATCTGCACAGAATGCCAAACTGGTCTCAGGTAATTCCCCCCATTCAGCCTGTTGCAAATACAATATTCCACCTCCTAGGGATTTTAGATTTGGACTGAAATATAGTTGGAATCTTGGACTCCTATTATTATTAACATTTTCCTAGATATATGTTGAGAGCTGTCAAGGTAAGGCCACACTGGCTAGACGGTAAATTATCACTGGAAACATCCTGTTACACATCGTCAAGCTCTTGAGTTCAGTTGTATGTTGAAATACTGTCTCTAGTGAACGATTTTGCTTGGGCTTTTCCTACTCCACTCTGGCATTAGATAAAGAGAGAGAGAGGGAGATGTGGAAAAATGGAGAGAAAAGAAAAACGGGTCATGGCACAAAATCTGGCGTAATACGCAGCAGCTGTTCTGTGAATGGTTTTGAAATATTCTCTGAATATACGTAAATGCTTTTCACCCACACATTTGGACTTTAATCCGTCGTTGTTGATCTTTTCAGACTTGTTTAGACTATAGTAGGCATGAAACAGGATTGCAGAGCAAGAGTGCAGATGAGATGCTTTTTTTTTGGGCCGCAGTGTAAGGTTGCAATTACAGTCTTTGTAATTATTCATATGGCTAGTCATTCATTTTTGGGAAAACTTTATTAGTGAACTGTAGTTGTTTAAGAGAGAGAGAGAGAGAGAGAGAGAGAGAGAGAGAGAGAGAGAGAGAGAGAGAGAGAGAGAGAGAGAATATAAATGTTAAAAAAAACTTGGTTGTCAATTGACTGTTCATTTAGTGAAATTCATTAAAAGACTGATTAAAAATGGAAATTTCAAGATTTTTTAAAAATAATTTAATTATAATATTATAAATCATTTAAAAAATAAATGTTCTTTGCATGACTTCTCTAGTTATTTGTCTTTTCTCTTCCTCCAATTTCTACCTAATAAAATATTTTAGAGTGTCCAGGTCTAGAAATCACACTTTTAAAATTTCTGCATATATCCAGGTTCTCCAGGACCTTGGAAATCCTGGTTCTTAAATAGAAATGATAGTGAGTTAATTACAATTAAATATGATCAGATTAGGTTATTATCATTATTATTATTTATGATAGTATTATATAATATTAATTTTCATGAGTTTTATTTGTTTTTACTTGTACGTTTGTTTTTTTTTTTTCGTGATATGCTCTGGCGCCCCCTATGGAAGTGTAAGAGCCTCAGTGTTGAACCCCTTTGAGTGACTCTCTTTCTATCTGTCTTCTGTCTGTCTTTTCCTGCTAGTCTACAGGGAAATAAGTGCCAGCTGAGCTGTGAATTCGGCACCTATTATAATGGGCACCGACGGGCATGTGAAAAGTGCCATTCGACTTGTGCCACCTGTGCAGGTAAACGCTGTACATTAATTTAAAGACTTCATTTTTCATTTAGGTTTACAAAAGAATTTGATTACAAGCTTTCACTTAAATACAATTTATAAAATATAACTTTCCAGTAGTCTTTGTTTTCAAGATACAAGATACTCTGTTGGCGAGAACGCTGATTGGCTATTATATTTTTGTGATGCATATATGCCCCTTTTGGTTAGTAATTTTGCATCTAAAAATGACAAAAGGCCATAATCATTGTGGGCACAAAAAAATTATGTACAGTATGATGTAATTTTTGAGTTCTAGACTTAACAAGACTGTGAAGTGCCTTCGGAAACGGTTACGTCTGTGCTGTTCCCGCCAGTGTCCAGAAATTGCAGATAATTACTAAGGCTTTGCAGAACAACCAGTGCTTAGTTTCTGAATATAGTTCATCCAGCACAATTACTGTTGTTAGCTCTGATTCTGCACCACATTTGAACAACAGTGCGCATATATTCATGTGTACACTTATGATGCTTATGTTTCAGATTATTTTTAAGTAATGAACATCGTCTTAATGGACCTTTAGAGGCAATTTTCAGGTTTTTGGAAGCCCATTTTTGCCACATAAGAAAAAAAGTGCTTTGGCAAATCATAATTATGTCAGTAGTAATTGATACAAAATGTCAAAATTATGAGATACTAATTATGAGAGAAATCAAAATTGACAATCATTGAGATAAAAGTGGAGACTATAAGAATGTTCATGTCAAAATGTATATAAATTTATATAATTACTAATTTCCTAATTTAGTTTTCATGTCAGTTTTCGATTTTTATTTAGTATGTTAGTTTTACTAATGTCATAATTGAGGTTTTACATTTAATATAATTCAAATCATTTTGTACAAATTTCATTTTATATAATTTAGGGTTTTCACAGTAGCAAAATTTGAATAGTCTGTACTAATACCAGTCAAATTTTGCGGTTCTCTATACCACTTTCGGTACCATAGCAAAATCTGTTGAACTAAGTACTTTTAAAAAAACGTCTTGTTTTGTCTCATCCATTGGTGATCACTGTCAATCATTGCCGTTTCCGATTCAATCGCACATTTAAACACATTGTCAAACCAGAAATTTAGCAGCAGGTAAAACAATGAATCTCTTATTTACAATGCGGTTAAACTTTGGTTATAATGAAAAGATTTGTGAGCCTCAAAAAAACAACCATGTTTTTTCAGCGGATAAGTGGATTTTGACTCGCACCTCTGATAATATTGAATAATTCCTTACATTTATATAGTACTTTTTTGGGTACTCAAAGCGCTTAAACCTAGGCCATTGCATTCATGCACTCACAGATATGATTGAGATTGGCTGCAATGCTCAACCCTTTTTAAAAAACATGCTGTAAATAGAAACCTTTGACTGTTTATTAAGATGGTATTGATATGCACCTGATATTAAGATGCATTTTTGATCGATCAGATCACAATGGACGGCGCTAAGTATAGGTGTAAACGGGGTGTAAAAGTTTCAAGCTTGTCCACTTTCGACCACTTGCTAGTCAGACAGGATTTAAACTTTGTTGGCTGGAGAACCAAGTTTGGTTTGAAAACGTTAAAACGTTTTTGTACCCAGCACGATGTTCTCTCACCATTCTTGATTTCTAACACGCACTCATTGGCCCTCATTTATCAAAAGTGCGTACACCAAATTTCCAGCGTACACCTTGCGTACACCCAAACCCACGGTGACTTTGAGATTTATCAATATGGACGTTGGCGTACGGCACGCTCAAATCCTACGCCAGCTCAGGAGGTGGTGTACGCACGTTTGAGTTAGTGGGAAAATGTGCAGAAAAACAATTCCTAACACCACAAAACGCACTGGCAAGATATGCTATATTATGACCCACTGTTAAAAACCACAACAACAACATTCAGTGTTTATTTTTGCGCAACATGAACGTCAATGTTTAATTTGTGTGACTTTACCAAAGCGTTTGATTTGTAGGCATATGTATTCCTCCAGTCGCGGGCCTGTGCGCTTTACCGGCCCGCCTGGCCCTGCAGCTGCGCGGACTGGGACTAAAATAATTCAGACTGACAAAATAATAAAAATGACCTTCTTCTTTCAAATAATAATAAAATCAATAAAAACGACATTCTTCTTCTAAATAACAAGCGCCATTAGGAATAATAAGAATAAGAAGAATGCAAATTGTCATGTAGCCAATTGTTAATGTGAATGAATGGTACTCCACATGACGTACACCCCAATACATGCCGTGATACGAAATTAAATGCTAATTGTTTCAAAACGTGCTGTAAAATAATGCATTGTGATGGTAATTTATCATCCAAACAGCTATTTAAACTGCTGGAGTGCGCTTTTCAACCCCCACACTATTAACAGTACTCGTAATTTGGGTCCATATTTTGTTTTTGTGGGTGCCTTTATTCCCACTCTTTATACTCTTAAATAAAACAATTTCGTTTTTTTCCCCACTTCCCTGGTGATGGTCTCGATGGGCGCGTCTCAATCATCTCACTATTTCAGTAGTCAGAGCACTGATCAGGGAGTCAGCCCATTGACTTATGTCCTAATCAGTGCCCTGACTAGTGGACTAGTGAGATGATTGAGCGCGCCATCTCCACGTCGGAGAAGTTTCGCTTCTTTGCCGTCTTCTGTGTGTTCATGGCGTAAAATGAGGGCGTGCGGGAGGCGGAGACTTGAATATATAGGGACGTGTTATTCTAATGACGATCGTTTTCAGTCGCGGGATTTATCAAGGCCAAGTATTGCGTACACCTGAATTGCAGAGGTGCGCACAGTTTCATAAATCAGGCGGTGAGAGGAGTGTAAGCATAATCTTACGCCAACTTATACACCCGTTTCTACGCAAGATTGATAAATGAGGGCCAATGTGTTCAGCGTGGTCTTCCGGCTATCAGAGCAGAAATGAAAGCTGCTGCTCTCTGTGTGTTTTTCCATCGTCTCTGGGTGCGTTCATATGTAAATCGCATATGTTTATTTTGTCTTTTTGATGGAAAGATGTGGGAAAAAAGCACATACATTTATCCACCCATAGACCCTCCATTCAAAGAAATCAGGACAGCAGTGGTTGAGAGTGGACAAAAGAGACAGATTAAAACACCAGGTGTAAATGAGTATGTGTCTACCTCGTCTACTTGTGATCCGACCAAAGCGCATTTTAATACCAGGTGTAAACAGGGACTCAAACACGAATTAGAGCGATTGAAAGCAGCATCTATCGGCGGGCAACGGATATACCTTGCGCTCGGTACTACCGGCAATGCAGAAATGCAATGGTACCATCAACATCTATTGGTTTCTTTTTTCTTTCTTTTTTTGTGTACCGACTGGTATACTTTTGTGCCAAATTCTGCCCCCCCTGTTTGATTATAACTCCCCTAGTATTAGTAGGTTTAGGTGTTGGGGGAGGGGCTAGGATTAGGGGTGGGGTCAGGATTAGGCAATCAGGTAGCGACTTCAACGAGGGGGGGCGGGGGTAATAATTTGACAGGGGGTCAAAGTTAAGCACAACACCAGTAGTACTGGCACATTTGACAACCATAATGTCAGTTTAACTTTATGAAAAAATATTCTTTTGTGGCAGAAATGGGAGATGCCTCAAAATCAGAAAATTGTCTCTTTCTGGGTTTAACTTTCATCCCTAGTGATGCGTTCCTTGCAAAATTGGTTTCTTTATTTGTGTTTTTGTAACTTAATATGCTATTGCCAATGGCCTTGCGAGCGTTCTCAGAGGAAACCCTTTCAGGAAGAGTTTTTCTAAGTGTGTACATTCCAGAGTGTATTCCAAATTGTTTGCGGTCTGCTTTTTGGGGAACGACATGATGGTATTCCGTCCGTGTTCTCAGGAACTGGCATAGAAGCGTGTAATGAGTGCGCTCCGGGCTATTACTTTGAGGAGTGGCGTTGCGTCTCCAGCTGCGGCGTGGGATATTACTTGGCGGAACAAACGACAGACAACGGAGATGTCCAAAAGTCCTGTCAAAAGTCAGTACTGCACTGCTGAATGTGACATCTGAGAAAGTGTTTACATTTAAAGCGGTAATGACGCGTTTGACACGTGGCGGCTGTGATTGTGCCTCCAGGTGTGATCCTACCTGCTACATCTGCGCAGGCCCGGGGGAGAGGAACTGCAGCTCTTGCGTGAACGGCTACAACCTGGAAAATGGTGTGTGTGTCGTCAGCACCATCTGCAAAGATGGTGAGTACTGTAGATTAATTTGTGTTTAGCTTTTCATTTCGTGTTTTCTTTCCTCTGAATCTTTTTTACAATAAAATATGATAGATTGTGCATGGGTATGAATCATGGTTTGCTGATTTTTGTTTTTCTGATATTGCCTTTCGGAAAGACATGTCCAGGTCACATTTCACCCCAAAATAAAAAGAAAACGATATATTTTTTTAACCATATTTAAGCACATTTAGCTCCAAATGTGTATTAGTTTGCGTGTGGATGTTTTACAGTACGTCATAATGTTGAAATACTGAGTATAGAAGTTATCCTGACCACGGTGGATTTATTTGAAGTTTTTTTTAACAATATTAAAAACTTTAATATTAATAATATTAAGTAATATTCAGAAATATTGCAAATTCAGCATCATTACTCCAGTCTTCAGTGTCACATAATCTTTTAAAAATCATTCTAATATGCTGTTTTGCTGCCAAAGAAACATTTCTTATGATTATTTATGTTTAAAATAGTTGTGATTCCTAATATTGTTAATATATAATTGTGATTTTTATTTTTTCAGGATTCTTTAATGAATAGAACATCATATACAAGAACAGCATATATTTGAAATATATATTTTTTTAAGGTTTGATCGATTTAATGCATCCTTGCTTAATGTATGATGTATTAATTTCTTTCAAAAATAATCTTACTGACACCAAACTTTTGAGAAGTAGTTATTTACCATGATGATTGTTTTTATTTATATTCATATACAATAAATATCATGATGCATAAATACTTGTAAAAATGAATTTAAAAAATGTATTCATACATATTACCAACTTATACATTAATAAAAAATGACTTTCTTCTGATTTTGAGGTGAAATATGTCCGGTTTCATGTGATGTGCTCAATATTTCAGGCCAATTTATTCTCAAAGTATTCTTTGACCCAAGTGCATTTTGGGAACCTTAATCTCAATATGGGCTACATTTTTAAAGTGGAGGATAATGTGGGCTTTTTAGCAAAGGAAAATAAAGTTACTCTGTCAACCTGTGACACTGTAAAAAATATATTTTTTGATCACTTTCTAAATGTTTGTTCTCCTTTTCTTCCCGACCGATGATCTTTCCTTCAAATCTTTTCACCCTGGATTCCAATCACACCTGGATATCCTCCTCCGTCAAACAATCAACCGGATTCTAAATAAAATAAACCCAACAAAACGACATTTGCCTGTCATCTATCGCCTTGCTACGATCTGCATCATTTCCTCTCCGCTGCCCGAACGCGCGCTGTGTTTCTGCTCCTCTCTCCTCTTCCTGCTCTCTGGAAAGCAAATGAAGAATCGTGGGCTGAGGGAAGTTTCTGTGTGCTAGTGAAAAAGAACAATCTGTGCCAGAGGAAGGTTCTGCAGCAGCTGTGCTGTAGAACGTGTTCTCTAAAGGGCTGAAGGAACTTTTCCGGCCCCACTTGCCGCTCACGTTCCGATAATTTATATTCCAGTCGGGAACCTCGAATATGGGACTACATTGTGAGGTTTCTCGATGCCAGAACTACAACAAACCTACCTTTATCTCTGTGTGTCTGTGTGCGTGTGTGTGTATGCGCGTGTGTGTGCGTGTGTGTGTGTATCGACAGAAGCTGTCAGGGTGGTGCGACTGAGATCAGTAATAAACAAAAAATCATACATGTCAGTATTTTGTGACCAAAGCATGGATGCCAAATTTTTTTACCTTTTCCTTCATTTTGGGTCCAGAGAAGAATTTGAAGCGACATGCTGAGAGTTGAAGCGGCGGTTCTTTATTTTTCCACAAGTTTCACGCATTATGACAGCAGTGATCAAAGCCAGTTTGTGCTTATTGGGAATAAAGCGCACTCAGAGAACCTCTACAAGTTTCAGCAAGACCTCTGTGAGCAAAGCGACGACATAAACCATAGCACAGGTTCATCCACTGACCTTCACGACTGCAGTAAAATCAATAGCTGCCTCTGGAGGTTCAAGATACAATAATATGACATTTATTAACATTAATGACCTGATTAGCCAAGCAAAAGCGTCAAGATGAGATGAATGCCGTCATGTCAGGTGGTCTCACTGTTCAGAAATTCTTCATCTCAGGCTCAGATCTCTTACTTAATGTGTGTGCGTGCGTGCTTGCCTGCCATGTGTGTGTTTGTGCGTTTCATGACATTTCACAAGTGGAAAAATAGGTTTCGGGAAACCTAAGCAAAACCACACCCGGTGTAAGTGTAGCCATGAAGAATCAGACTGGGCTGAAGTACAGGTTTTAGAAGTGGTAGCTGAAATGAGGTTTTAAACACTTTTAATTAATTTCCTCTTACCAGGCCATTCGTGATATGCCTTTAAAAAATGAAATAAATCCCTATACATGCATTTTTGTATCTTGCCATTTCATGAAACAGCTCCACAATATTATTCCTAAATAGGAACTTTACCTGTGTGTCCGGGTAGATCAGGGAGAAAATGAATTAAAACCGCTTAGTGAAGTGTTACAACGGTTTTATGTGTTGGGCCGTGCACCACAGTGTCCATTTCAGCCGCTTTCTCCGTGACTATTTATATTTTGATTTATCATGCAAATGAAAAGGTAAACTGCCCCCTTTTAATCAACTTTGAAATGGTCACATTAAATAGTTCATTATTCCATGTCTTTATGAGAGTAATAAGTCTTTTATTCACATAACTGGTGCTATTGACATTATGGAGTTTTAGAAAGCTTTTTGAGTTCACATTTTGTCTTGGGTTTGTTGGGTCTGACAAATATTTGCGAATTCAAACCGATTTTTAGTTTAGATTTTTATCATACTGGCCATATTGCAGTATCCTGGGAAAATAAAAAAAATACTTGAGGGTAGTGTATTAGATTTTAATAAAGGTCAGAAACGAGGTGAAATGTTTAGTTATACTAATAGTACTACACGACACAAATTAGACTTCTACATTCATTAAGGACATGTTTGACCGATCCACTTTTGCTCAATGTTAAGGGGATTTCTGTGTCTTTTATTTATGAATTGAAGTGGTTTAAGATGACGTAGCCTTTTATTTATGAAAAAGATTTATAAATGGTCATAGTTCAAATGAGTTGTGTTTTGTGGATGGCGTTGTCCAGCCACTTCATGCTAATTGTGTGTTCATGACGCAAAAAAAAAGTTGTAGTATGATTGTACGTTTTCTGCGAACTCGATACATGCAACGTTACATAACTAATGTTATATAGAGAATCATTCTATGTTCAGATGTGTTGCATTTACTCTGTTCTGGCAACGTTTTTTCTTAATGTATATATGTATTTTATCTATTAACCTTAAAATATATTTTGCAACCACGTTCAATTGAAATAAGGGGATGAGGAGTTTTCTAAAATTATTTTATATTTCTGTTTTTAGCCAGCTGCCATGAACAGTTAGTCTAGATGAAGATGTGTTTGTAGTCAGGGCCAAGAAAGAAAAAAAAAACATGTTTTATCATGTAGAGAAGACTGGATAAAACAAATGGTTTACTGATCTTTTTATTAATGAACTTTAAAATAAAAACAAGACTCAGAGAGATTAAATGAGACTACTTTTTTTGCTCATTATAAATGACATACTCAAATTACTGGTGCTCTTTAATCATCTTTGACATTTGTCATCTTTTTTTTTTGTTACTTAATCGGAATGGTATGAAACTTGGTAAAGAAAAAAAAATGGATATGATTAAAAAAGGTTAAATAGTCCTGAAAAAAAGTTCCAATTGAATACCTCACAGAAAAAAATGACTGAAATGTATCTAGTGGAAACATTTGTTACTGCACACAACAAAATCTTACTGAAAGCTCATTTTTTGAGATATCAACTGCAAATTTGGAAACTTTGTTTTGAAAACTTTTATATTTCATATAAAAATGTAACAAATAATTGCTTTGCATTATCCTAACTATAAACCTAAACTTCTATAACTTTGGGTCCTCTTTTAAAGATCTGAATGCATAATCTGAAGCGTATGGCGCAGATCCATTTAGGGCGAGTCCGTATCCACTTTTGCTAGTTTAACCGTTGTGCACCCGCCTAAAGGCATATATTATTAACACGCCCTTTAAATAACACAAAAAATACTGTGACAGTTGTTTTCAGTTGCCTCAAAATAGCAACACACCTAATTTTCAGACCAGCAAAAAGATTGGTGTGAGTAGACTGGGTAAACCCAGCCTGATCTGCCGGCAATTTGATTTCGTCTTGCAACTCGGGAAAACTGTACATTTATTTCTACTGCTTCTGTTACACTTTTGTGGGAACCAATCACAGACTGTCTAATCCACCTGGCGTGCTATTGGCGGGTTTAACACGACGGATAGAGAAGCGATGGGTCGTTGCCCGTTGATCATGCCTCTTGTGGTTTGATTGGTTGAAGGACCATCCAATTGCATATGAGTCATTTGAATAGCACTTGTTTATCACGCCTCTTTTGCAGTAGAAAATACAGAGCAGATTTCCCAGACTTAAATTGAGCTTGGTCTCGTGATAGCCAGATAGGGCGCGAGTGCATTTGCTATTTAAACAATGTGGCACTGGACATGAAAATGTTAACTGCGTCGAGCTGAAACTAGAGAAACACACTAACGTCATGCCCGCCGTCACATTGCGCCGGGTTGATGATAGGGCCCTTAAGTTTGTTTTTTGTTTTTCTCCAGAAATAATCTGCCAAGTATCTTCCTTTAGAAGAGACCATTCTAAAGACTGTGCTCTAAAGACAGTTTAGGTTGGACATTACAATTTCTGGTCTATGCTCGGGTTCACTGCATAAATATAATTTAGTACCATTCAATTTTTTTTAACACATTACCAAACTAAAATATAGTACATTCATTTAATTTAAAAAATGTTTTTGAGTACCACACAAGGAGCACCAGTGGGACAGTCAGAATTAATAGGTTTTTTTTTTTTAATTTGTACATAAATGGGTGAAAAAATCTATAGACTTGCATAGAAGTGTCGCAAGCCATATATAGACTTAAGAATGTTATCAAGATGTTTGACTTTGATCCATAAACAACTACCCTGAACACCACAACATAGCAACATGCTGTGGCATACTCAAAAAAAAAAAAAAAAACACAAACACCATAGCGTTTTGGTGTTGAGTTTTACACTGACAAGCACTGCACCACTTGTTTACTTTGACTTCAAGAAAATAGTTTTGAGTTAAATTCTTGTGGTGAACTCGTGTGAGAATGATTCAGCTTCTTGTTTCCTCACAAAAGGCTCTTTTTGTTTTGAAGAGAACAATTCGGCATTTGACTGAGAGAAATTCAACTCTTATGTGCACTGGTCACAATGACTTTAAAAGAGACAATACATGCGAAGCCCCTTGTTTTGACCTGTGGCCGTTTCCTTTAGAAAGAACATTTTTTAAATATTTGTAGCTCCCACACAACCATTGTCACTGTTGTGTGTTGAATAAAATGATAAAGCCATCACTACTGACGCCATAGCGGTTTCAGATGTTAAAATCCAGTGTCGAAAAGTGATTCTGAAGCATGTTTGCAGTTTGAGTGAGAGAACTCCTTTAACTCCGGGATGACATTGGCTTTGGACCGATGTTTCTTGTGCTCAGTGACTGACATCTCAATCACGTTCTTGTAGGGTCATGAGCGTTTACTTCAGGACTGTCAGAATTGAATGAATAGAGTGTATCAGAGCGTAAGCTGAGGTCATCAGGAGGGTCAGGCGGACATAAATGTCCAGCTCTCTAAAGGAAATCTCACAAATACATTGCTTGGCCTGGGGTTAAAGGTTAGCTCAATGTCTTCAGCTTTCTTCAGAGTCCCATGACATCACTTTAGGATAGTTTTGTATCTATTCTGGCACCTATAGAGTTATAAAGTTGCATTAAGTTTTTTTAATATGAATCTGATGCCTTTATGACTTGACTTGAGTTATCATCATCTTTATTATTTATTTCATTTGTAATTTATATTTTTGGGTTAGATGGATTTCTAAAAAATATTTGTTTTGTATACACTAACAAAGATATTGTGTTTAGTAATTTGACGGCATATGTGCAAGGTCTTTTTACGTGGTCATTTAATGCAACTCACAAAAACCTTTTTTTAATTATTCCGATTTCAGTTCTTCTTTTTAAAGGCCTGCTGATCATATGTGTGCATTCTGCATGAGCTTTCTTGCTTCCTCTGAGAGTGTTCTGATTTATGAATGCTGCAAATGCATGGCCTTTGAATTGTCTGAAATCAAAATTGTCAGCTGGTCAATCCTTCAACCAGAAGTCTTTTTCATTAAGGCTAAAGCTCAGAACAGGTAAGCACTTCGGTTTTCCTTTTTATAATTATAAAAATAAACAAAAGAAAATGAAATGACACGCATACATATACACACACAGACACATATATATGTGCTGATTTGTCATTTCATTTTCTTATTGATGGGTTTTGTTTGTTTTCATAATTTGGTTTTGTTCATTTGTTCCTTTATCATCTGGTTTTGGTGTGCTTGTTTTGTTTATTTTTCATTTGGATTTGTTTATTTGTAATTTGGGTTTTGTTTGCTTGTTTGTTTATTTGTATTTTTATTATAATATCATTTGGTTTTTTTTTTTTTTTTTTTGTCATTTGGGTTTTGCTCATTTGTTTTGTTTTTCCCTTTGGTTTTGTTTTTGTCATTTTGTTTTGTTTGCTTGTTGATTTTTTTTTTTCATTTGGTTTTGTTTGTAATTTGTTTTACTTGTTTATTTTGTTTGCTTGTTTGTTTATTTCTATTTTCTGTTATTTTATTTATCACTTGTTTTTGCTTGTTTATTTTTCATTTATTTTGTTTTTCATTTAGGTTTTTACTTGCTTGTTTGATTTTTTTTTTTTTTTGTTTATTTGTAATTTTCTTTTTTTTCAGTACCTATTGTGCCTTCAGGAATGAAATACAGTTATTTCTGATGCTACATAAATATACTAATAATATAACAGCCATCATTTAAAGTGGGATTATTCACCAGTAACGGATGGAGAAACTGCTAAATAAAATGATCACTAGATAAAGTGGAATGTTCTAGTAAGGGCATGTCTTTATATAATGGATCTATGTGTAGTTTATTTGTTTTCTGTATTTTATTTTCAGGGGAGTATTTAAGCGAACACGATGAATGTAATCTGTGTCACTCAACCTGCTACAAGTGCACTGGACCTGAGAGTGAAGATTGCATCAGCTGCTCGAGCACCAGGTGAGGCGTGAACCAGTCACTTGTTTTTTACAGCACCGCAGTCGAATAAAGCTGTGGTGAGGCCGAATGCAGTATGTTGAAAAGATGTAACTTTTTATGGCAGGTTGTTTGACAATGGGCAGTGTGTGCTCAGCTGTGATCCTGGGAAGTACGAAAGGGATGGACAGTGTCATCTCTGCCACCACACATGCGTTGAATGTTCAGACGAGGGCCCTGACAAATGTACTCGTTGTAGAAAAGGTAAACTGAGTCATGACATCCTTGCATCAGAGAAAAATACAATCTCTTAACATTGTTCCTGTTTTCACACAGATAAGTTCGGAGTGGAGCGGTACCTCTTTGAAGAGGAGTGTCGTCAAAGCTGTCCAGAGGGTCATTTCCATTCCCCGAAGGGAACCTGTGATCCCTGCCCTCCAAATTGCACTGTGTGTACTCCCACAGGACACTGTCTCCACTGCACCCCCTCCTACTACCCCAAAGACGGGATATGTGCCAAACTGGAGTGTGGAGTGGGTCAGTTGCATCATAACTTTTCTAGAATGTTCATGATGGCTTGCTTTTCCCCCGCATTGTTTCTTGTTACTTAATTTTAGTATGTGAGGGTGTTTGTTATTAAAATATTATTACAATTATTTAGAAAATCGAATTATCGGGTGAACTATAGGCCCAGTGTAAAAGAAAAAGTTTGTGTGCTTGCTTTTTTGCTAGTGCTTTTCACTATAAAGTTCCCTATGGATGAATCTCACAAAACCTGCAATTACCCGGCCATATTCATTACTTTTCAAGAAGGAAACAAAATTCTATATATGCATGTATGTGTATATATAGATACATAGATATGCACCAATTAAGCATAACATTATGACTACTGACATGGGAAGTGAATAAAATGATTATCTCTTCATCACGGCTCCTGTTAATGGGATTGGATATATTGGGCAGAAAGTGAACATTTGTCTGAGTTTGACAAGGGCCAAATTGTGATGGCTAGATGACTGGGTCAGATCATCTTCAAAACTGCAGCTCTTGTGGGGTGTTCCCCCTGCAGTGGTCAGTATCTATAAAAAGTGGTCCAAGGAAGGAACAGTGATGAACCAGCGACAGGGTCATGGGCGGCCAAGGCTCATTGATGCATGTGGGGGAGAGGAAAATATACAGTAATGAGTCATCATTGAAAATAATAATCATAATCAAAGAAAAATGGGGGAGAATGCACTTCAGTTTCTTAAAGGTCCCATTCTTCGCGTGTTTTCGAAGCTTTGATTATGTTTACAGTGTGCAATATAACATAAGTTCATGTTTCGCTTGTAAAAAAACAGTATTTTTCACACAATTGACTTATCTGTACACCGCTGTTTCCTCTTTCCTAAAAACGGCCTGATGATTTCCTTGTTCTATGAAGTCCCTCCTTCAGAAATATGTAACGAGTTCTGATTGGGCCAGCGCTTCCCGTGTTGTGATTGGACAGCAGTTTAGCACACTTTGCCCGGAAAGGTCCCGCCTCTTACCATAACGGGGAGATGCAAGCGCTGAATGCGCGCTCTTCTCCACGTGGGAGAGCAACAAGACCACGCCCCCTTTTTTGAGTGTTCTTGTGGGCGGAGGGTTAGTCAACAAACGGTTCTAGTGACGTCATTACATCCCTGCACTTCCTGTGGTAGTCCAAACCGGCCGTTCGCTGTAGGCTTTGAAAGGGAACTTCTGTTAAATAAAATATCTCGCTTGGCATTGAACTTTGAGCTTTATAATTTTACAGGTATTATTTATGCTCTAACAGCAACATTACACACTAACTCAAGTTTGAAAGATGGAATCGCGAAGAACGGAACCTTTAAGAGAATGTAGTGTTTTCTCTTGCAGTATAATGTAACCAGGACATATTTTAGTTTAAATCACCCCATAGACAGAAGTTTTTCTTTCTCATTTCGTGTGCTGTGTTAGATCACTTAAGCCTACATATATCTGTAAATCTAACTTGCTGGATGTTGTTTGGCTTCTCACGACACCCACTGCTGTTTATCTAATCTTCTTCAGAAATTCTTATCAAAGTCAAAGATGTGCTGAGCATGTGGGAAGAGCTTGTCTGCAGAAGTCAGACTGAAATAGCAGCAGAAATGAGAGAGTGGGGGAACAGAAATTCTTATCATTAGTGGCAGACGTGTATAAACGGGTCCTGCTTTATGGCCTTCAGGGCTACCACACACTACTGTGCGCACACTGTGTCTCTGTCTGCTTTTTTATGTCTTTTTGAACTCACACACTCTTTCACTCTCTTTAATAACAGACACATGATCTGGTTTTTATGTGCATCTGTATCATGCGTTTTCTTTTTCCATGTTCTCAACGCTACTTCTGAATATGAAAGTGCTGACTGCTGTTGTAATGCTTGTTCTTGTAGGTGAAGTAGCCGATCCAGATAATGAAGACTGTGTAACCTGTGAGGAGGGCTGTCAGCGTTGCCTCGTTGGTCAGTATATCATTATTTGGATGGATGTGTATAAGCTTTGCCCTAAAAAAATGAAATGCATCATATCATCAGCAAAAAGGAATCTCCTCAGTCAGCATTAAGTCTTGAAAACATCTGATGTATTATTCTGTTTAACATACAGCAGGGGGAAAAAATATTAGCCCACATTGAGATTAAGATTAAATAAAGATTTAGCATTTTACAATATTTTTTGCACTATTTCTTCATTATTACGTTATTGACCATATAAATCCTACTTTGTCATATTTGATATGCAAAATTCTAAGGCCTTTAAATGATCAACGTGATCAACTCTATTGATAGTTCATACTTTATTTAATAAAAGGCCTTTTATTATAATTGTAAAAACATCCCCCCTCAGGTTCTAATACAACCTCAGGTAGTCTTTTTGTTTTTTTGCTTTAAAATCTTTAATGATTTTTATATACTAAAGATATTGTTCAAAATATTTCACTTCATGTTAAAATGTGTATCAAATATAATGCATCAGGCTTATGTGGAACATGTATTTGTACATCTCTGTCATCATTGTATTGCATTAAATTTTGCCCCCACAAAAGAAATGCACAACTTAAAACTACTAAAACATATGTTAATAGAACATAATGTAGAGTGAAAACACTTATTTTTATATGTAATTAATTTTATGCAAGTCTGTTATATTGCTAAAATGATCTCCTTGATTTAGATTGTCATCTTAATTTTTGGCTGTATAAATATATTGGCAACTGCAAAACTGTTTTGGCCTCTGAATAAAAATGTTGTTTTGCTTTTTCCATGAGTATATTAGCTACATATTAGCTCACTATATAATATGAGCACAAAAGCATGATGTGTCGAATATGATAATCAACAAAAACACAAATGCAATTTTATTTGGTCTAAATTAAAAAATATTAATAGAAGCATTTTCACTTGGGGTATCAGATTTTGGAACCCTTTTCCTGTAGATGTCACTTTTTACTAGCTGCGTGTGTAGTGCACAAATGATAGGGGTTGTGTCTGTCTCACAGCTTCCCGTATCTCTTTTTATCTGTTGTAATTCTCAAACTTATGAGTTGTCTGGTCTGTGTCTCAATGTGCCATCTGAATAGGCTATACACATAGGCAGCGTTTTTTTGGCATCGTAGCTCAAAAATGTCCAAAAATGCTGTCTAGGTAGTCTGCTCACCAGGTTGTGAGACATGGCAAGTCAGTGTGTCGGAAGATCACAGTGGTAAAATCTCAGATAAGTGTTTAACATCAGCCCGCAGCTTTTCGGCTCATTTAGATCCGATGAAACGATAATGTAGGAGAGATACTTAACGTCAATAAATAAAAAATAAATACATGTGGAATAACGCCTGGCACTAGAAACACAAAAACCTCACACTGGGTGTAGTTTAGTAAAATACCATTCATCTTTTGAGCCACTATATGTCCCCCTCTGCTGGTCGATGCTATTTCAAGAATGATGGTTTTTGAACTGAGAAGCACTTAAAAGTGATGTTTAAAGCTTGAAAAGGTAATTAATCACTCATACCATCACTTAAAGGGATAGTTCACCCAAAAATGAAAGTTTTATTTGTAATTTTTTTTTATTGTTTATCTGCTTACCCCCAGGGCATCCAAGATGTAGGTGTGTTTGTTTCTTCAACAGAACACAAATGAAGATGTTTAACTCCAACCATTGCTGTGCCAGTCATATAATGCATGTGAATGGGGTGTAATGAGAGTAAAAACACATAGACATACAAATCCATATTAAACACAGCGGCTCATGACGACACATTGATGTCTTGAGACACAAAACGAACAGTTTTTGTGAGGAACCGAACAGTATTTGTTATTTTTTACCTCATATCAGATGAATCTCATCTACACTGTAAAAAAATATTTAGAATAAAAGTTACCTGGTTGCCTTAAAATTGAATTCATTGAAATAAAAAAATTGAGTTAATACAATGTTAATACAATTGAGTTAATACAATACAATATACAAAAATAAAAAAAATTATGTGGTTCAGATACAATAATATTTTGAGTTTCTATTTATTAAACAAAATTCCTTCATTGTATCAACTCAATTTTTTTATTTCAATAAACTCAAAATTTTAAGGCAACTTACTTTTTTAAGTTAAACCAACAATTTTTTTTTTACAGTGTAGTATTCCCCAGCACCATTACTATATCAGGTCAAAACTATGGTTTAATATGGATTTATATGTCTGTGTTTTTTACTCTCATAGAATTACACCCCATTGACATGCATTAGCTATGGTTGGAGTTAAAAATCTTGTGTTGATTTGTGTTCTGCTGAAGAAACAAACAAACCTACATCTTGGATGCCCTGGGGGTCAGCAAATAAACATAAAATTTTCATTTTTGGATGAACTATCCCTTTTATTTCTTTTTCTGTAGCAGCTCCATTAGATAAACAATGTTTTTGCTCACCTCCTAAACAGTTTTATTGCTCATCTTACCCAGGGCTGTAAACACTTTGATACAAATTCAAATTCAAACCAAAGAAACCTTTTTAATAGTTGTTTTGTATACATTAATAAGACAATGAGCATGTCAAAGTATTACATTATTGTTTTGCATCGTGAATTGAAATGTGTTTAAATTGCATTTGCAGTCAAAGCTCCTAAATCATCTATTTCAGTATTGCTGTCTTTTGACATATATTCTTGAAGAGTGCATTAACAGTATGACTTTTCCCTTAGTGAGTCCAGAGCATTGCATGTCTTGTTTACCGGACTATTACCAGTAAGTTTGTCTCTTACTTTTTTTGACCTCATGAGTATTTATTCGGAGTGTTAATGTTTTAAAGGGTAAGAGATTGTGTGTTTGTGCAGGTTGAGATCGAGCTGTCACAAAACCTGCCCTGAGAGGATGTTTGAGGACAAGCTGTCGATGGAGTGTGCTCGATGTGATGATCACTGTCTGACCTGCGATGCCTCTGAATGTTACCTGTGTGAGGAAGGCTTCTTCCTGTCAGGTTAGATGAGGCAAAGCACATTTTTTCTCACATGCCACAGTGGTGTTCAGGTTTCAAGTGTGTACTGTACGTGAGCGACGTGCGTTTGAAAGAGCCTCTGATGCAGCAGCATACATTTCCAGTCATGGTATTCTCTCTTCTGTCCTTTTAAAAGGATAGTTCACCTAGAAATGAAAATGTATTTAAATGTTTTATTAAATTTAGGTTAAATAAACTAGAAAAGGCCAGAGTAATTAGAGTAATTATTTATGGATTTATATTTTTTTAGTATTTTAGGTTTTACAAAGTTGATGAGTTTTGAAAATAAATATTAAATAATAAATAATAGTTTTATAATATACCATCAAATAAAAAATATATGTTTCAATTTTAGAGCAGTGTATTTGTTTAAATGTTTCCCAGCTATGTTTCAGTTAAATAACATTAGTTTTTTTAGTCTTTGTTAAAGATTTTTTAACAAAAAAGATACCTTTTAAGTTGAATAAAAAGCACATTGTTTTTCTTTTCCTCTCTCGCTTTTTGTTTTGTTTTTGTTTATATATATATATATATATATATATATATATATATATATATATATATATATATATATATATATATATATATATATATATATATATATATATATATATATATATATTGTTAATGAGCATGAGTAAGTATCATTTAAAATGTTTTATTGCTTTAAATGTCATTGTTATTGCTGTCTAAGTGGAGTTTTAATGTTTAATGCAGGGAGTTTGTAAAATGTTATATTACACCATGAAAACTCAAAAATGTAGATGTTTTCACTTTGTCAGTTTTAGTTTTCATTAAAAAAAGTTTTGTTTTTCATGGTTAAAGGGGTAGCTCACCCAAAAATGAAAATTGTCCCATTATTTATTCACCCTTAAGTTATATAAAAAAAAATATGGCCTTGCTCTTCCAAGCTTTTTAATGGTAGTTAATGGCAGCCCAAAATTTGAAGCCCTTAAAAGTACATCCATCTTTTTATAAAAGTAATCCACACGACTCCTGGGGTTAATAAAGACTTTCTGTAGTGTATTGATGGATTTGTGTTAAGAAAAATATTATATTATATATTTATAATATAATATTATAAAGTAAAATATCTAGCTTCCGGTGGACAGCCTTCCTTATTCAACTAACCAAGAAAGTGTATTCGTCTGAAAAAAGAAAGTCATATACACCTAGGATGGCTTGAGGGTGAGTAAATCATAATTTTCATTTTTGGGTGAACTATCCCTTTAATGACAGTAGTTTGCACCCATGCTTTGGATCAATGGTGAACCTTTAAGCCTCTGGTGATGCTCATGTGGTGGTAAAAAAATCAAATAAAACAAATTCAATTAAATGTTTTTTTTTTTGGATTTGGATGTTATGGTACCAAATTATTGTAATTATTGTACCAAATTGTTATATATACAATAATTGACAATTCAATTTCCAACTTAAATATTGAATGCTCTGGAGCACAGACTTGAGTTTGTGTCTCTTTTTAAAGAAGATACCTGGCAGATTAATGTTGATGTAAAAAAAAAGAAAAGGTAGACTATATATATATATATATCATATAAATAAATCAATAAAAACAAATCAAAAAGTAAAAAATTACCACATTGAAAACAAATCAATAATTTTTTTTTGAAAATACACACACACACACACACACACACACACACACACACACACACACACACACACACACACACACACACACACACACACACACACACACACACACACACACACACACACACACATATATATTAGAAATACACATACACTTTGGTAATTTTTTGTGGTACACCAACGTGGTAATTTTTTACTGTGAACGCTAGTTTATAGTTAAAATGTGTCTATTCTTTAGGACCATTTATCCTTTTAGAATCATGTCCATGAATTATTATTATTTATTTGTTTTTATATATAGTAACTGCCAAAACCTTCCCACCAAGGAATCTACCAAGTTTCATACCATTAGAAAATAAAAAAAGTCAAGAAGAAAAAAACAAATTTTTCAGTCAAAAGTGACCAAACAGCCCCAGGGGTTAATCCTTCACCTGTCCAAATACTTGTCTATTTACTAAAATTCTGTCTTTCAGCAGATGGCATATGCGTAAAAACATGTAAGAAGGGTTTCTATGGGGACGAGAAACTGGAGTGTGAGCCGTGTCACCACATGTGTCGGACGTGTGGTGGTCCGCAATATGATGACTGTGATTCCTGTGAAGAGGACATGTTTCTAGAGAAGGGTCAATGTGTCAGTAAAAGCAAGATCAAGTGTCCTGATGGAAGATTCCTAAACAGTATGAAAGCATTATGTTCTGAAAATGTATTTAAATTATTAATTACTTTAATAAAAGTAAACAAATGAGTGTTTATTATATTGTATTATATTATATAAAATAAGTCTCTATTGTTTATTTTAATTGATTTTATAAACAATTTTGTGTGTGTGTAGGTCAGGGTGAGTGTGAGCAGTGTCATTCCTCCTGTAGGACGTGTTCAGGGCAAGACAAAGAGCAGTGTGATTCCTGTGAGAATGGTAAGTGGGGGAAAAATGGTCACAAGTTGATAAAAATAGTACATAAACAATAGTGCTATTTGGGTATATAATCTTCTCCTGGTGCTCTTTGGATAAGGGATAATTTATTTCATGAAAAAACCTTTACAGCTAAGGCATTCAGGGTTAAGAAATCTAAAAAGCCTTTATTCATTTTATTCACCAATGCGTTGTGGCTAAGCCTTCATCAGATTGTGGGAAGTGAACATGATCACCCGATTAGGTTAAATGATACCAAAAAAGGAGAGGACAGATTTAAGAAACCAAATTTGTACCTAAATATATGAATCCTCTATTTCAATGGAATTTCTAAACATCTCAACTTAACCAGATTTTAAATATAATCAAGATAGACAACATATTCAAGAAACAATCACGTCGATTACACATAAAAGGTGAAAAATAGACTTCTCTATTTAAACTTGATTAGTTCCTCCAATGTACATATTCATCAGTATGGTTGTGCAGAAAAACCACATGGTGTTTGTCTGTCTCGACAGACATGTTTCTTACCAATAGCCAGATGTGCGTGTCCGTTTGTCCACATAAAACTCATGGAAACCAGACGAGTGGACGCTGTGAAGATTGTTCAGCCGGCTGTTTGATGTGTCAGGATGCCCATCGATGTTTGAAATGCGAAGATGCCTTCGGTCAACTTTATCTGCAGGATGGCAAATGTGTCCCTGAATGTAAAAGGTGAAAAACTTTGTATAAATGAATAATATTGAAACACCATATATACATATATATATATATATATATATATATATATATATATATATATATATATATATATATATATATATATATATGTATGGTGTTTCAACTTTTTAGGTGTAGAGAAAAGGGTTTATTATTTATGTTTTTATTTTTGATTTAATTTAAAAATTTCAACCTTGTAAATTGTTTTCCTTTTATTTTCCTTTCCTGTCTTGTGTTTAAAACTGAAAAAATTAAAAAGACCCCATGATTTACTCACACTCAAGCCATCCTAGGTGTATATGCATTCGTATTTTAGACGAACACAATCGGAGTAATCTTAAAATACGTCCTGGGTCTTCCAAGCTTTATAATGGCAGCGAATTGCAGAATTTGAAGCCCATAAAAGCGTGTCCATCCATTATAAAAGTAATCCACGCGGCTCCAGGGGTTAATAAAGGCCTTCTGAATCGAATCGATGGGTTTATTATTAGAATAATAACCATATTTAACACGTTATAAAGTTATATTACCCTTAGAAGAATGCCATATACATCTAGGATGGTTTGGATGGGTGGGTGAGTAAATCATGGGGTAATTTTCATTTTTGGGTAAACTATCCCTTTGGCGTACTTTTTCAATCACCGCTCATTTAATGTCTGTGGGATTCTCTCAGAGGTTACCCAGAGAACGACGTGTGTCTCAGCTGTGCCGTGGGGTGTGCTTCATGTCAGGATGCCAATTATTGTCTGAGCTGTGAGAAAGACTTCCTGCGTCTCAAACACACCTGTGTGTCAAACTGCCCTTCTAAGCACTTTGTGCAGAATGGAGTATGTGAGCTCTGTCCAAACAAATGTGCTGAGTGTGACCAAATGGACAAATGCACTGGTGAGGTTCTCAACATTTTTCATCACAGATGTACATTTTTTATTATAATAACAAATAAACTGTATCATTTACTTTTCTCCAAAGCAAGTAATTCCCTACACAGTCAATAGTTTGGAATAATTTGTTTTATTTACAAGTCTCTTATGCCCACCAAGGCTGCATTTATTTGATTAAAAGTACAGTAAAACAGTAATATGGTGTTTTACATTACATTAATTTACATTACATTAATATTATTAACATTAATATTACGATTTTAAATAACTGAATGCTCAAGAAACGACTTCTTATTAATGCCATTTTAACAGTGTAAACTGCTTCCAGGATTTTTTTGTTAAATAGACCCCAAACCTTGAATGGTACACTACTGTTCAAAAGTTTTGTGTCGGTAAGATAAAAACTAGTTTTATTTAGCAAGAATGCATTAAATTGATCAAAAGACTTCCGTTTCAAATAAATGCTCTTCTTTAGAACTTTCTATCCAATGAATCCTGAAAAAAATGCATCACAGTTTCGATAAACATGTTATGCAGTACAGTTTTCAACATTGATAATAAGGAATGATTCTTGAGCATCAAATCAGCATATTGGAATGATTTCTAAAAGATCATGTGACACTGAAGACTGGAGAAATGCTGAATAAAGATGAATAATTCAGCTTTGCCATCACAGGAATAAATTACATTTTTAAAGTATATTAAAATAGAAAACAGTTATAAATTGTAATATGCTCACCAATGCTGCTTTTATATGATTAATGATGCAGTAAAACAGATACATTGTGAAATAAGAGGCTATATATATTCTAGAGTGTTTTTTTTGTTGTCATCTCGTTTTAGTTGACAATCAATGAAGATTGGCACTACCTTTCTTAAACTTAGTTCTTTATCTTTCTCCTGCTTTTCAGAGTGTGAACAGTACTACTTCCTGCATAAGCATCAATGTATGGGTGACTGTCCCGCGGGGTACTTTACAGATGTAGAGCAGAAGAAGTGCATGTCTTGTCATAATGATTGTAAAACATGTGACGGACCTGATGAAGATGACTGCACCTCCTGCAAGCATTATACACTATGGACTTATGTGCGTTATAATGGAAAGTGCCTGTCCAGCTGCCCGCCAGGAACATATTATGAAGGAGAGTGTCGAGGTATAATATTTATTAATTAGTTTACTACCTTTACGTGAGTGAGCAAGCGATTGAGCTGGCGAGTGTGACTGGGATGAGAGAGTGGGTTAGGTGAGTGTGTTGGGTTGGTGGGTTGGATGAGCGGGTTGAATGAGTGGGTTGGATGAGTGGGTTGGTTGAGTGGGTTGGTTGAGTGGGTTGAATGAGTTGGTTGAGGGAGTTGGTTGGTTAGTTGGTTGAGTGGGTTGAATGATTTGGTTGGTTGAGTAAGTAAAGGGCTTGGTTGGTTGATTGGGTTGAGTTAGTTGGTTGGTTGAGTGAGTGAGTGAGTGAGTGAGTGAGTGAGTGAGTGAGTGAGTGAGTGAGTGAGTGAGGTGAGTGAGTGAGTGAGTGAGTGAGTGAGTGAGTGAGTGAGTGAGTGAGTGAGTGAGTGAGTGAGTGAGTGAGTGGGTGGGTGAGGTGAGTGGATTGGTTGGGTGAGGTGAGTGGATTGGTTGGGTGAGGTGAGGTGAGGTGGAGTGAGTGAGTGAGTGAGTGAGTGAGTGAGTGAGTGAGTGAGTGAGTGAGTGAGTGAGTGAGTGAGTGAGTGAGTGAGTGAGTGAGTGAGTGAGTGAGTGAGTGAGTGAGTGAGTGAGTGAGTGAGTGGGTGAGGTGAGTGGATTGGTTGGGTGAGGTGAGGTGAGGTGAGGTGGAGTGAGTGAGTGAGTGAGTGAGTGAGTGAGTGAGTGAGTGAGTGAGTGAGTGAGTGAGTGAGTGAGTGAGTGAGTGAGTGAGTGAGTGAGTGAGTGAGTGAGTGAGTGAGTGAGTGAGTGAGTGAGTGAGTGAGTGAGTGAG
Organism: Pseudorasbora parva; assembly: GCF_024679245.1. Classification (NCBI taxonomy): domain Eukaryota; kingdom Metazoa; phylum Chordata; class Actinopteri; order Cypriniformes; family Gobionidae; genus Pseudorasbora; species Pseudorasbora parva. Next base: position 13,671,982 of record NC_090184.1, read on the forward strand.
TGAGTGAGTGAGTGAGTGAGTGAGTGGTTGGGTGAGGTGAGGTGAGGTGAGTGGATTGGTTGGGTGAGTGAGTTGAGGTGGAGTGAGTGAGTTGAGGTGGAGTGAGTGAGTTGAGGTGGAGTGAGTGGGTTGAGTGAGTGAATTGGTTGGTTGACTTAGTGAGATGGTTGGGTGAGTTGGTTGGTTGGTTGAGTGTGAGGGAGTGGGGTAAATTGGTTGGGTGAGTTGTTGGTTGAGGAGTGGAGTGGGTAGGTGATTAAATAAAATGTCACCTGGACATGTATTGGTAACATTTCTAACAGCCTATCATGCTATCATGATAGTCATACCACAACTGTTTGTTGACACCAAATATGTCTGTTGTTTTAGACTGTGACAAGTCCTGCCTGACGTGCTCAGGTCCTCACCCGTCCTCTTGCCTCACCTGCAGAGCAAACATGAAAGCTGTTAATGGTCATTGTGAGTTTTTCAGTGACTGCCCTCTGAGCACATTCTCGGGTGAGGACGGCCAGTGCCAGCCCTGTCACAAGAGCTGTCTCCGCTGTTCGGGCGCAAGCAAAGACAAGTGCCTCAGCTGCAACCCTAAACACTTCCTGCTTAGTAAGAACCGACTTGCCCACCAGATTTCATTTTCCAGTGTGGTAACACAGACTATAAAATTGAACATCTCCAAAAAGAACTCTTGTTATTGTTATGTGAAATATTTTTGTTTTAATTAGGCTTCACAAATGCTGTCACTTACAAGTCAAAATACAAGATGCCTGAAGAGCTGCACTGAATAATACTTATAGAATTGCAATATTATACATTATACATGCTCCAGATGCTATACATGTTATTTTGGTCATTTGTCAGATCAAACATGTGTTTCCACGTGTCCGGGTGGTTACTATGCAGATGAGGACAAGCAAGAGTGCATTCAGTGTCACGACAGCTGTGCGTCATGCCGTGGACATCACAGTAATGACTGCCTAACCTGTAAACCAGGTCTGCTTCTGCTCGGACACAGTTGCTTCACCTCCTGTCCTCCAAGGTATGATATAAATATGTATTTTTACAAGCTAGGTTTTATTTAAAATGATCCTACTATGCTATTTTAAAGGTTCTTAATTTAGAGGTCTCCTACAATAGGTTTACAGGCATCCAAGGTCAAATAACACTTTAATTTTCTTATAATATACATTGCACATCACCTAATTTTAAAGAGTCTGAAAATGGTTATTTTGAGGATTCAGTCTTTGTAAAAACCCTTCTTTCTGAGAGCCTAATCTGCTCTGATTGGTCAGACGGTCCAGCTTGTTGTGATTGATCTACCGCTTACAGAGTGTGTCGGAAATGAAACAGCCGTTACAAAACCAGAATTTCAGTTTTTGACGCTTGATACACAATGATCCACACATCAACTATGTAGACGGTTTTTCCGTATCAATTCCAGCGCGAGTCCTTATCGTTTTGAAATGCATGCAATGTGGATTCGCAGCACTGAAAACGGGGCATTTCGACAACACAAACCAAACTTTTCCAGGCCTCAGCTACAACTACAGTGTTTGAGGACGGGTCAAAGTAGATCTTGTTTGCACTCGCAGGCAGCCAATGAAGAGCTGGCATTATGCAAATTTGTTACATTACATTTGGCATGCAACAGGAAGTGAGACCCGAATTGCTGATGACTCAGTTCAGCAAGTTCAGAATCGATTTTTTTCATAGAAGACATTAACTTTATTTGTTGTGCACTTTGAACCTTAAAAAAACTATTTAAAAAATTGCATGCAGTGCAGTTTGTGTGCTTTAACTCCTTCACCTTTAGGGGGCAGCACAAATGGCCACCATGTCTTGTTAAAATAACATTTACTATGGCCACTTTCAGTCTTGTGGACTTAAAATGGCTGCTACGTGCGCATGTCTGTTAAGCTCATAACAGGGTGTCCCATTTGTAGGTTTCAAAAGGGTGTTCGCGAGCACCCCCTTTGGGGTCTATGCCTCCCGCGATGTGCACTTATGCCCAACTCCTCAGCAGACTTCTTCCCGACAGTCAAGGTGGCGTTACATCAGAAAAGTGCAGGCTCATAGGATGAACAGAAGAGTTTAGGGTGCCATTTGGGACAGGGCCTATAAAGAAATATAAAACAAAAAAGCACTAACATAATTTGCAGATCTATTGTATCTATCTATCCAAATACTGCAAACATTGGCTCATAGTGCTTCTAATGACAACCTTTTGTTCTATATATTTGTCTTCGTACCAAAATTTGTCAGCTAAAATGTTTAGACCACAAAAACAGGTCACGTAAATTACATACCTTTCTCAGTGTTTAGATCATTGGGCATGCAAAAGTAATAATTTGGGTTGTCCGGGAGCGGCTGTCATTAAAATCCTGCACTCATGCCATTGTGAGCTTGTGGGAGTTGTGGAAGGATGGTCTCTCTGGCTGTATGTCACTTCAGATGAAAAGCTCTAGCTAAATGACAAGTTACTGTCATTCCTTCCTTCTTAAATGAGCCATTAGGAGTTGAAGTACTTTAAGAGGTTGTTGGGTTAGTCTAGGACGTAGACAGTTTGGTCTGGAAAAAAATCTTAATTTCTGTATATACTTTACCATTCAGAAGTATATATAAATTAATGCTTTTTTTCAAAAATGTGTGTTATTTTGGCAAGGTTGCCTGCTAAAATTTCCATTCCTGGGTCTGTATATATCACATAATTGAGGTCGCTTCACTTCAACCCACGGACATGGAAACAATCCTCGGGAAAACTGCAGATTTGGCAACGCAGTGCAGTTGAGTTCTGTTGACATTTGACAACTAAAGTTGCATCGCTCCGTTGCTCTGATTGGTTGCAGGTCTATCCAATTGGGGTCTTTCCTGGTTCGGTTGAAACACGCTCCATAACAGTACAGACCAATGGAGCAGTTTCAGACTCATATTCTGACTAGAATTGAGTATGACCACGTCAGGCTAATAAAAGACAGATACTTTGTACTGATTCTTTCTGAAAAAAGCAGAACTCATGGAGGCGTGCAGTGGGCGGAGCTAAAGACACACACACACACACACACACACACACACACACACACACACACCATGGCAGTATGGCAGTGCATGGCATATCACTGGACACAGGACATTTGATGCAGTTTCACTCATCGTCATCACAAACAAACACACTTGCAGAACTCCATTGCTGCTCTGGAAAAACAAACAGCATCCACAGTTTCCTTAACGCTGGATTCTTTGGGATTCTGAACAAGGTTATCTTTCCTTCTGTAACACAGTTCTTTGTTCAGGGAAGAAGGAGGTGGGAACTGGCGAACAAAAAGACGAATTAAATAAACAAATATAAACTAACGCGGGCAGCCCCTCACAGACGACTGCTGCGTACACACATAATATAAATAAAATATAACACAAAGTCTAGGCCTGGTCCTCTCTCATCCTTCACTGGTGTTGCTCGTCCATATGCCTCCGAGCTCCCTCATGAGAGGACTCGAGACCGGTGTGCCTCGCAGGTGATGCTCATCTTCAATACCGTACCGGTCTCACTCGCTCCTCCCACGTTTCTCGTTTGTCAACCTCCCCACACCCTCATAACCGAAAACACTTCTTTATTGACATTGTTGATTCCGTGGTCTAAAAAACAAAATGACAGCGCTGCTGACGGCTCCCGCAACCAAACGAAACTCATTGATGGGCATGCTTTGATGTGTGCAGGTGCTCATCCGGGAGAAGTGCCCATACAATTCCACCCTTTATGACATCATACAGGGTCATACTCAGAAAAAAACTTTCTGAACCTTTTGGATTTCTGAATCCTTAAGGAGTGTATTTAGCACAAAAATACTCGGTCATATGTCCAACTCATTTTATTATTATTTTACTTTGGCCATGCAATCCAACTTTTTAACAGTGTAAATAATCCAGAATGCATGAAATATCAGTGGGGCTTCTTTCCCTGGCTTTAAAGGAAAGCCACTACAATGCTTCAGAAAACACATACATTTTGTGATTTATTCATTCTCAAAATGACAAAACATTATTCTATAACCCATGTATGCATTTCCCCTGCAGTTTCTTTGTAAACGCCAGCAGCAGAGCATGTCAAGCGTGTGACCACAAATGTGAGGAATGCAGAGGAAGCAGCAGTTTCTGTGTCAGTTGTAGAGATGGATACTTTTTGTTGAAAAAATCCGGACAGTGTCTGCTTACATGCCCATCGAATTACTTCCCTCAGGCTTTGGACAGAGTGTGCAAAAGATGCCACTCCAGTTGTAAAACATGCAAGGGTAAGACTCATATCATGCCTACAGCTGTTATAGTTACAGTGCACAAAACTAGCCGTATTTGCACATGATGTAAGTTCATATATGTGTTTTATGTGTTGAAACTGATTATATCCATATTAGCACTGTTTGAACACTAGGTGGCAGTATGGGGTAATTTTGTGCCTAAACAATAAAAAAAAATATTCTGAAAATTGTATTTATAACTGTTTTTTATCATTTGTGTTACAAGTTCAGCTCAGTTAACAGCACTTGTAACATTGTTGATTTACCACAAAATGAATAAACAAACATGGTTACAGTCAGTGAGGCCACTTACAATGGTGGGGAAAGATCCAAACATTATGATAAACATAAGATAAACATTAAAGGGGTAAAATCCATTTTTTAAAAACATTTTTAATGTTAGCAAGATTTTTAGATTTTTAGTTAGAAGTAATTGGCTGTTTTCTGTCCTGTTTTTGACCTTGTCTTTGAAACGCTCCGTTTTGATGCTACATTCATTGGGTAACAGTTTTACACATTCAAATTATTTTCATGTCTCTTCCTGCCATTTACACCAGGAATTGTTTTAAAGACGTCAGATGTTGAAAAATGTCAACCAGTGAAATTCAGCCATACATAAAGTGTAATTACTTGGAGTTACTATAGTTAAAGTCTACAAAGTTAAGTATAATGGGGCTAAAAGCACACCTTAAAGGTGCATTATGTAACTTTTTAGTCCGCTAAAGGGCACCTACTCATAACAAAGGCATAGTTTTGATGATACAAGGTTTGAGCACAAAATCTTGGGACGTGGTCTTCACCTCACAGCCGGTTTAAAGAATCGGGATAGGACTCGGGCAGAAATCATGTTCATGGATGCGATTATTAACGTTACTGTAGTATAAAGCAGAGCAGGACAGTGTGTTGAGGGAGCTGAGCAAGACCGCTGGAGCGATTTGTTGATATTATAAGATGAATGCAACATGCATCTCGCGAGCAGCGGGACTTTTATCATGACGGGACACAATCGCTGGCACCATTTCCACTTTTCCAGTTATGAGTATGAGGTAACACAGCTCTGTTTATTATATTAGATACATCTAAGTTACCCTTAAACTTACCCATCCCACCACACCTGTCCCTAACTTTATGTGACACTTGTTTCACAATGCAGCAAGGGTAAATTGTTTCATAAAACAAGAAACCGAAGGTAACATAGATATGACTCCAATGACAGGCGACTCCCTCACACATTCCTTGGATAAAAGAGCAATTTTCTCACAATTTATAGATAGTTGGAAATATTTGGGATATTGTAAATACTCAGTTTAATGAAATGTATATCCCAGTGTGTATATATGGAGCAACAGATTTTGAGTGAAACCAAGGCCCACCCGTAGCTACGCGGCTTCCTTAAACTTACCCATCCTACCACACCTGTCCCTAACTTTACCCTTAAACTTACCCATACCACCACACCTGTCCCTAACCTTACCCTTAAACTTTCCCATACCACCACACCTGTCCCTAACCTTACCCTTAAACTTTCCCATACCACCACACCTGTCCCTAACCTTACCCTTAAACTTACCCATACCACCACACCTGACCCTAACTCTACCCTTAAACTTACCCATCCCACCACACCTGTCCCTAACTCTACCCTTAAACTTACCCATACCACCACACCTGTCCCTAACTTTACCCTTAAACTTACCCATACCACCACACCTGTCCCTAACTCTACCCTTAAACTTACCCATCCCACCACACCTGTCCCTAACTCTACCCTTAAACTTACCCATACCACCACACCTGACCCTAACTCTACCCTTAAACTTACCCATACCACCACACCTGTCCCTAACTCTACCCTTAAACTTACCCATACCCCCACACCTGTCCCTAACCCTACCCTTAAACTTACCATCCCACCACACCTGTCCCTAACTTTACCCTTAAACTTACCCATACCCCCACACCTGTCCCTAACTCTACCCTTAAACTTACCCATCCCACCACACCTGTCCCTAACTTTACCCTTAAACTTACCCATACCACCACACCTGTCCCTAACTCTACCCTTAAACTTACCCATCCCACCACACCTGTCCCTAACTTTACCCTTAAACTTACCCATACCACCACACCTGTCCCTAACTCTACCCTTAAACTTACCCATCCCACCACACCTGTCCCTAACTTTACCCTTAAACTTACCCATACCACCACACCTGTCCCTAACTCTACCCTTAAACTCACCCATCCCACCACACCTGTCCCTAACTTTACCCTTAAACTTACCCATACCCCCACACCTGTCCCTAACTCTACCCTTAAACTTACCCATCCCACCACACCTGTCCCTAACTTTACCCTTAAACTTTCCCATACCACCACACCTGTCCCTAACTCTACCCTTAAACTTACCCATACCCCCACACCTGTCCCTAACTCTACCCTTAAACTTACCCATCCCACCACACCTGTCCCTAACTCTACCCTTAAACTTACCCATCCCACCACACCTGTCCCTAACTCTACCCTTAAACTTACCCATCCCACCACACCTGTCCCTAACTTTACCCGTATCCAACCTCAATATCAGCAAAAGTGTTTTTCAATACAATATGAACACATACATTGTACTCATTTTTTATGTAAGAACCGAGTAGTTAAAGCCACCTAATATAAATTGGGACCAGATTGTCTTTTATCACTTTACACTGACTGTGTTGGAAGTTGTCTTTTATCCTGCTTTTTAAATCTATCTTAAGGTCAATTCACACCACGCCGACAGACAGTGACCAAAATGGACAATCACCAGATTACAGTACATCACTTGTCAGGCATTCTACAACACGACCAGTATGTTTATTCGACGTAAACTGTGGCCGTCTGTTGGTGCAGTTTGATTTGGCCTTTAGAAAGTAAAATCAGAGTGAAGATATGATTTGAATACCTCAACATGATTTAACTGTCTGTGTCGTGTGATCAGCAGGCTCTGGGCCGATCTTCTGTACATCATGTGATGACGGTTATAATTTGTTTGGAGGAATCTGCTCATCTATATGTCTAAGTGGAGATTATCCCATTCCTGTGGTAATCATTTTTAACTAATCTGACTATGCTGTGTGTAAACTTTCGATGTGGCACCAACACCATTCTAAATAATGTATTAACTTCCCAACATTTCTTTTGTCATTCAAACATACACTAAATGGTTAATAGTTGAGTGTGTGGACACCCCATTTTTATTAACAGATTTGCCCAGATACTTTATTATTTCTAACATTCTTGTTTTGCTCAGAATAACACGTGTGCGAAATGTGACCCATCCTGCACTGAATGTAAAGGCCCGGGACCCCACAACTGCACCTGGTGCTCTGCTCTACAGCGCCTCTCAGAGGACGGGAAATGTCTTCCTTGCTGTGGAGAAGACACATTCATGGATTCCTCAACATTCCACTCAGAATGCTGCCAGTGCCACGAACTGAATGGTATAAGCTATAAATGAATTCATTATTGATTATATGCTTTATAGTGATTTAGTTTTTACTGATTTTTATAACATAAAAAATCATTACATAAATAAGGCTATTTATATTTCAGTTTTTACTATAATTTTTATACTATTATAATATTTATTATCTTAAATTACATGCTGTTTTTGTATATTTTTTTATTTTAGTTATAGTTTAAGTTGTAATGATCTTATGTGCTTTGTTTTAGCACTTCAACTTCAGCTTATTTCATTTAGTTGAAAAGAACATTCTCATTTATATTTTATTTCAATTAATTTAATAGGTTTAATAGTTTTAGTTAACAATAACACAGATATTTAAACTGCTTTACAGATAAGATAATGATTATTTATATTTATCTTCATATTTACTGAATAAAACTGATGAAATTGACTCACACTTTTGCTTATAAACCCAAACAAAATCAACTCATGGGCTATTGTAACTGCATTTTTTTATTAATACATTAAAAAATACATTCTGTGGTAATGAAAACATGCCATCATTGTTGGGTAAGTTACTCAAAAAAAGTAATTACTACTTTAAAAGTGTAATTCGATTACTGTACTAATGACTCTCTCTAAAAAGTAGTGCATTATTAATCACTTTCTAAATTCCATATTAACCGTGACTAGTTGAACAATAGAATGATAGACATGAAACTTAATCTTTCAAATAAATACTATAAAGTTGCATAAATTCTTGAATGGACTAAAATATTTAAAAGCAAATGGTTACATTTAAAACATACATTTCAACATTAGGTGTTAAATTCACTATTGTTTTCTCTTGAATTATTTTAGTCTATACACTATTTAATGGACTTACATCAGAAGTAACTCATTCAATGCAGAAACATTAAGAGTAATGCTTGTTGTACTTTTCAAGGGAAAAGTAATTGATTACTTATTAATGCGTTACACCCAACACTGCATGCTTAACTTGTATTAAGCCATCACTGTAAATCTGTAAGATTGTGGCAAATATTACTAAATTTTGCTTTTGTACTTTAAAAACCATGAGCTTTCAATGTGAAGCCGTTGTATTCAGTCCTGCAGTCCTAAATGTGACCTTTAACTTCTCTTTTCTCAGATGAATGCATTGTCGCGCTGAACTACAACCTTTTCACCAACGATCCAGCGACTTTGAGTCGTCCTGGCCTTGTTGTTTTTACTTTCATATTTTTGTTGGTGAGCTTGTGGCTTGCCATTTTTCTCTTCCTGCATTTTCGGCAGAAGATCACCATGAAGCTCGTCGTCAAATCAAATGGCTATTCCAAAATCGCAGATGACCCTTTCACCTCTGCCACCCTCAAAGACAGCATACAGGGGGAGTATTGCGATAAAGATAAAGGCCAGGAGGAGGAAGAGGAGGATGAGGATATTGTTTACATGGGGAAGGATGGGATAGTGTATCGGAAGTTTAAATACAGCATGTTGGAGGGGGGAGAGGAGGAGGAGGAGGAGGAGGAGCTGGAATATGATGATGAGATGTATATGATCACATAAAACATAAAAAAAATCTTAATTTCTTTGAAATGTGCATAACAATACCTTATTTATTAATACTTTGAGATGCAAAAAACACACTAAGCCTCACCAATCAATCATTAAAAAAATAGTTTACCCAAATATCGCAGTTTTGTCATCATTTATTCAGCAGTTTGTCCTAAAAACCCATGTGACCCTTTTTTCTGTTCCGTGGAACACAAAAGAAGATATTTGGCAGAATGTCCAAGCTCTTCCCAGCTAACCTTCTCAGAATGGTGACTTTTGTGAATTTTCAGTATATATATATATTTTTTTTAAATGATTCTAATACTGTATGTTCCTTGAGGTTCTCAGTTTGTATTTTTTTTTTTTTTGCACAAAAAACTATATATACATGACCAGTAAATATCAGATGAAGTGAGTCATGCTGTTTTTATGCACTTTTAACTTTAATATTTGGTGTGTCTACCTTAAGCAGGAATTACAGCAGCACATCTCTCTGGCACAATGTCAATATATTTCCTCTTTAACACTGATGTTATCCCATGCCTTCTGCAGCTGAAGTCAAAGGCTTTCTTTTGAATGTGCAATAGCTCTGTCCAGTTTATTTTCCAATTTTTCCCAAATGTGCTCTTTGAGGTTGAAGTCTGGATTTTTGAGGGGGCCAGTCGATCACATCGACAGTCCTTCTGTGACAGGCAGTTCCAGCAATATTTAGAAGAATGTTTCAGTCATTGTTGTCTTGGAAAATAAATCAAGGCCCAATAAGACGACTCCCAGATGCCAAGTGTTCTAATAATTTTGGCCACCACTGGGTAGATAGAGATATCTAAATAATAATCAGTGATATTCACTTAAACAGTCATAATGTTATGCCTGATCGGGGTAACATTATGACCGGTGAAGTGAATAACACTGATTATCTCTTCATCACAGCACCTGTTAGTGGGTGGGATATATTAGGCAGCAAGTGAACATTTTGTTCTCAGTTAATGTGATAGAAGCAGGAAAAATGGGCAAGCATTAGGATTTGAATGAGTTTGACAAGGGCCATATTGTGTATTTGTCCAAAACTGCAGCTCTTGTGGGGTGTTCCTGGTGTGCAGTGGTCAGTATCTATCAAAAGTGGTCCAAGGAAAGAACAGTGGTGAACCGGCGACAGGGTCATGGGTGGCCAAGGCTCATTGATGCGCATAGACAGGCTCGTGTGGGCCGATCAAACAGATGATCTATTCGTCAAATTGCACAAGTTAATGATGGTTCTGATAGAAAAGTGTCCGAATCGCAGTTTGTTGTGTATGGGGCTGAATAGCCACAGACCAGTCAGGGTGCCCATACTGACTCTTGTCCACTGCCGAAAGCGCCAACAGTGGGCCCGTTAGCATCAGAACTGAACCACGGAGCAATGGAAGAAGGAGTCCTGGTCTGATGAATCACGTTTTCTATTACATCACGTGAATGGCCGGATGCGTGCACGTTGCTTACCTGGGGAACACATGGCACCATTGCATGCACTATTAGAAGAAGCTTGCGGAGGCAGTGTGATGCTTTGGGCAATGTTCTGCTGGGAAACCTTGGGTCCTGCCATTATGTGGATGATACTTTGACACGTACCATTTACCCATTGTTGCAGACTATTATACACTTTTTCATGGAATTGGTAGTCCCTTTTGCCTGTGGCCTCTTTCAGCAAGATAATGCACAAAAATGTAAAAATGGTTCAGGAATGGGTTCAGGTGCACGAGTTTGAGGTGTTGACTTGTCCTCCAAATGACCCCCGGGTCTCAATTCTATCGATCATCTGTGGGATATGCTGAACAAACAACTCCGATCCATGGAGGCCCCACCTCACAACTTACATGACTTAAAGGATCTGCTGCTAACATCTTAGTGCCAGATAGCACAGCACACCTTCAGGGGTCTACTGGAATCCATGCCTCGTTGGGTCAGAGCTGTTTGGGCAGCAAACGGTGGACCAAAACAATATTAGGTAATAATGTTATGCCTGATCGGTAATTGCCACCCTCTGTCTGAGATATAAATATTACACACACACGTACACACACGTGTGTATATATAATGTGCTAATCTTACATTTGTCCTCGTGGCAGACTCGAGTGCGTGTGAGTATGTCACAAAGTGAACGGGCATCTCAATACTGTATCCATTCAGTATAGACAATGTGTGTAATTATAATTGGTTCTATTTGCTTTTGACACAACATGTGCATCCAGTGTAGGCAAGTGTCAGCTGTCATGTAGGCGGGACATCACAAATCCCACAATAAGCCTTTTTTGAACTTGATTAAATAAATGTTTTAAAGGATGAAACTTGCAGGATGGCATAAAGACCTTGTATATATCTAAAGAACAAGGCTGTTTTGTTTTGTCATGTTATGACCCCTTTACATATTGAGTGAAAAAGGATTTCTAAAGGCTTGGAATATAGCACGTCATGAATCATACAAACTAATGTTTTGTATGCTTTTATGGTGCTTGTTTCCTTCTTTTCTAGACAGTCCCTGGTTCCCATCCACTCCTATGGAAGAGAGCCGCTTGGATGGTGCAAATCAAAGACTTGATAAGTAGCTAAATTCCTCAGTTGGTAGGCCTATACTGTATGTACAGATTTATACTGTACTGATGGCAGTCTTTTTCAAACACTAGCTGATTTTTTAGTATCTTATCTACACAATGAATTGGAGATTATGGTTCTTTGATGATTATCTCAGTTAAGATTGATTACTGATTAAATGAAAACGCAGTGCTAATAACATCAGTGCAGTTATATCCTGATATTCAGACTGCTGTTGCCAGAGTGTTGTTACATTGCATATTCATTTCATAGATTTTGCACAGTAAACCATAAACTAACATTTCAAACCCTTGACATGAGTATACACTACCATTCAAATGTTGGGTTCAGTAAGAAAAAAATAATAATGTTTTATTCTGTATGGATGCATCAAATTGATCAAAAGTGTCAGGAGAAATATTTATAATGTTACAAAAGATATCTATTTTGAATAAATGCTGTTCTTTTCCTGAATATTATCCTAATATTACAGTATTTTTGCAAAGCATAAGATAATTTTTTTTAAATAAAATTGCACTTTTGTACTCCAGTGTACATGTGACCAAGGATTAACCACAGTTCAGTAATCCATTAGCTCAAATCCAGCTAAGCTTTTTGATTGCATGGGAACCCTTCCTGAAATGTCATCTGATCTTATAGGCATTGTGTGCAGCTAACAAAATTAAATCAGAGCCAAATTCACTCAGCTTTGAGGATATCTAAAGCTGTTTTCAGGACTTATCTTTACAACAACCTCTCACCCAGACAAGCTGATCAAACATTTAGCTACAGTGAGAGAAATGACTTTAACATCCTGGGACATCGCCTCATGGACATAGGACGGAAAACTGGACGTGAATCATTTTCAGTCAAATGATAAAGACAGTTTCCATGTGTTTTTCTATTAAGAAACTAGATCTCAATGAAAGATTTAAAATAACATACAAAATGAAAAAAAAAATCACTTTGTCTCAGAATTTAAATACCTTTGATTGGTTTTAGATCCTCAACTTAAATTTAATAAAATAAAATCTCTAAAATAATACAAAGTAATCTTAACTGTTTTAAATTAATCAGACACTTTATACCAAAGCAGGCAGCCCTGCTGTATGCATCCTATGATTCTTTTCACATAACCTCCTGGAGCAGGTTAGCCGTGGAGCGTAAGTTACTATGGCGATAAACACAGCTAAAAGCCAAACCACTTTAATTGTACCTAAAACCCAGGATTGGCACAAACTAAGCTTAAATATATCTGACTAGCCAGCTAAACCGGCTTCATGGTATAGGCTCCAGATGAGGAAGACTGACAAGATCATTTAAGATGAGATCTGTTAGGATATTACCACAGAACGATGGGACATCAAGAAAGAGTAGCACGTGTTTAACACAATAACAGACAACAGTAAAACACTACCACAGAAGGCATTTTTGTTTAATGCTTACAAGTAGGTGTCAACATTTGATGGAATGCTTGGTTGTGCACTGTATGCTATGTTTGATTTCACATATCTAAGGCACTCCCCTGACCAAAAATAAATAAAAATAAAAGTATGGCAAGATTACGGTATTAACACATTTTATAAATAGTAGCCTATCGCTTTTTGGTGCCTATTAAGGTATGGTCACATTTACTAGTCTTCAGCGAATTTTCGCCGGCAAAATCTAGTACTATCATTAGAAATCCACGTGATCGGGAACGAAGACGAAAAATCTCCCCATGTTCAAGGTCAGGCGGATTCGCCGCTTGCATTATACATTACTACACTATTAACATTGTTTTGCCCAAAAAATTTCACTAATAATGTGACCGCACCTTTACAGAGGATTGCTATAGTCGACACTAAACAAGCATGCATTACACAGGAAAACAACAGGCAAATCAAAAGGACATTTGTAAGCCTACATGATTAACTTTGTTGAGTGCTTTTCCAAATGTATAACTCTATTAAATGTTTAAACAGAGTAAAATAGAAAAAGGCAGCTATAATTGTATGTGAAGGTTTAGTACTAAAATACATGTACATAGTCGAAACATATGTACAGAACGTCTGTACACACCAATATTTCAGACCACTGGATTCATTTCAGTACTTATGTACATCCAGATATTTTTCAGTCACACGGTTTGTTCTCTTTCTGACTAGTTTTACATTCATAGTACAACCTGTGCTTCAACTCTCTTTATCTCTCAACCTTGGACTTCCACCACTCTGGTCACAGTTCTCTGAGAACCATAAAATAAAATAAAAACATTTCACCTCAAGGGAAAACCGTCAATTTTGACTATTGTTAAAGTGTTTTTATTGAGAGTCTTTCTTGAACAATGGAGGAGGCAAAATTATCAAACTAAAAAGGAATTTCATCAGAAATATTTTACCCTCCCCAGATTACTCATTGCGAGAGGTCCGTGGTAAACAAGGAATTCTGGGAAGGGCTCTGTGATGTTTAATTTGTAAACTGCAGTGATAATATATCAGTCATTCTAGTAACTTATATCCTTCTTTTTGCTTTATATACATAAACAAAAGGGCGTGACCTATATGATCATACATACACTTATAGTGCTTGCACTTGACCAAAGCATCACTTGGGGACAAACATATTCTTTTTACATAAATAACAAATTGCATATGAAATAAACAGGCTTTAAATAGAGGTGATCACGAAAGTGGGTGTTACAGTCGATGACCGTTCAAGATCTGATTTGCTGTTGTTGATACTGACGTCTTGAAGAAGTTATCCTCTTTCAGTTTCAAGTGCTCTGGCAGGTCCAGCTTTGTCTTCGCTTCCTCAATGTCACCATGAATCGCTGCTATCAACTCATCTGTGAGGAAGACACAGTAGTGAGTTCATGTAACCTTGTTTGGGTGAGTGTACGTTGTGGCGTCAGTGAGAGCGTATGATTTTAAGACCGCAGCTTGGTGTGTCTTACCAAGTGATGTGAATCCTCTCTCAGGGCGGATGTAGCCAACCATGGCCACACTCAATATCTGACCGTAGAAATCTTCCTTAAACGTGTGGATCAAATGCGTTTCCTGTCATACAGAGCAATAAATACATGACGTTTGACATCAGACACAAGTAACATGCTAATTATTTACATTGATATTAACATTTAAAGAGAGCAAAGATATCAACACGGAACAGATGTTAATATAAATACCATAGACTTCTTTGTGTTTTTGTAGTAAGGGTTCCAGCCGATGCTCATCACCATCTTATGAATGTCTCCGTTATCCACACGTGCCCATCCGTAGTAGATGCCGGTGCTGATGTCAGCGGGGAGATTGTCCACAACCGACTCTGGGAAGTTTGCTGAGATTTGAATGGAAAAAAAAAAACATTTTATCATTTAAAGCTACACTATGTATCTTTTCTGTCCGCTAGAGGGCGCCTAACAAAAACAAAGGCGTAGCTTGATGACGGCAAGTTTGAATGCAGAATCTTGGGACGTGGTTTTGACCACACAGCCGGTGGAAAAGAATCGGGATTGGTAACTTTACTGTAGTATGAAGCCGAGCAGGGACGAGTGTTGAGGGAGCTGAACAAGGCCTCTGGAGCAATTGTTGCGCAAACACACGGCTCGTAAGCAGCGGGACTTTTATTGTGAAGGGACACAGTCACCAGCGCCATTTCTACTTTTACGGTCATGAGTATGAGTTAACACAGCTCTGTTTATCATATTAGATACATCTAAGTGCATTGTGTTTCAATGATGTTATGACGTTACTGTGTGTTCGCGCGGCGGCTGCTGACACTTGTTCACACTGCTAAGAGTAAAGCGCTTCTGCAAAATAAAACCGGGAACCAAGGATAACGCAGATATGACACAATTGACAGGCGACTCCCTTGGATGTCTGAATTCCTTGGTTAAAATATCAATTTTCTCACAATTTACAAATAGTTGGAAACATTTGGGATATTGTAAGAACTCAACTGAACAAAATATATAACACTGGCTGGTTTTGGGATATTTTACTGCAAAAATCCTACATAGTGCAATTCAGTTTTGAAATCGGCCCATTACAATACAAGTCGTAATTTAGTTGTTATTTTGTTGTACAAACTATTCTCATCGCTTTACATAATTGTAGAGCCACTGTAGCGAGATGGGCTTTGTAATGAACGTCTATAGTACCTTTTATGGGGTCTTGAGAGAGGAAATGACATTGGTGTCAATGAAGGCCTTTCTGAGCCATTGGATTTCAACAAAAATATCTTCATTTGTGTTCCGAAGATGAACCGAGGTCTTACGGCTGTTGAATGACATTAGGGTAAGTAATTATTGACAGAATTTTCATTTTTGGGTGAAATAACCCTTTAAATTTCAACTATATTACCAATCTGCCCGCACTGACACTATGATAATTGAAATGAACTGGAAAACCTGACCGTTTTCTCCAGAGCGGCTGTACAGCCAAATCAAATTCTGTTGCATTAAACGTAATGTAGCTTTTAAGTTAAAAATCTTATATAATATAAATTATTTTACTGATAAAATCATCAGAGCATCGCTAACAACACGTTTCCATGTAAGTGTGTGTCCGTACTGTATGTGTGTGCGTTTGATTGGTAGGCTATAAAGGACATTTAAAGGTCCTGTTCTTCACGTGTTTTTGAAGATTTGATTATATGTACAGTGCGCAATATAACAGCAGCTTAGCGCACTTTGCCCGGAAAGGTCCCGCCTCTTACCATAATGGGGAGATGCAAGCGCTGAATGCGCGCTCTTCTCCGCGTGGGAGAGCAACAAGTGCACGCCCCCTATTTTGCGTGTTCTTGTGGGCGGAGGGTTAGTCAACAAACGCTTCTAGTGACGTCATTCCTGCAGGAAGTGCAGGGGTGTAGTCCAAACCGGCCGTTCGCTGTGGGCTTTGAAAGGGAACTTCTGTTAAATAAAATATCTCGCTTGGCATTGAACTTTGAGCTTTATAATTTTACAGGTATTATTTATGCTCTAACAGCAACATTACACACTAACTAAAGTTTGAAAGATGGAATCGCGAAGAAAGGGACCTTTAAAAATAACTGAAATCATGCAAAGTGACATGGACATGCAAGGCACTCAATACTTGTCTGAAGCTAACTTTACCCAAATAATTGCACGCTTCAGACAAGTATTGAGTGCCTTGCATGTCCATGTCACTTTGCATGATTTCAGTTATTTTTAAAGGTCCCTTTCACGGGCAGTTCTTTCAGTTACGCTCTGACGTCACACAGCCCGCGAAACAACAATGACAGCCCATACTGATTTAGTGTTTATAGAATTTGTACACTTTTTTGCAATTAACGTAAAATAAAAGGTATAACAGCTTCTCTTCCCTTATGCAGCATTTGTCTCCACAGTTTCCCTCAAACAAGCAAAGTTTTGAATCATATTAACTAGACATGTGCTGATTTTCGGTAATGCGATATATCACGATAATGAATATGCACGATATTGTTATCATGGGCACTTCAAAATATTGTAAATAATAATTTATTAACAGTTATTACATTTTTTATAATGCACTTAAGAATACGTTGCCCATCAACTATGTAAATGCTCAACACCGCTGTATTTTGCGTCAAAGGGACACGCGCTCAGATGTAAATGAGAAGCACATAAAGGAGTGAAGGAGATGCGCTGCTGAATGAAGTGCACGGTCAATGACAGCAGAGGGTGAACTACAGAATGCAGCGCTTACCCCGGAAACCCCGCAAACAAGCGCTAGTTATTTTCAAACTTAAACATTTTTATGTTTTAATCTGGACTGCAACATGCCCTAATGAATAGAATTGTTTTTGAAAAGTAATGTGCATTTCTTAATAACATTAAAATCAAAAAACTTTTTAATGGACCTAAGATAAAACTAACAATGACCAGTATTTCTTAACTAACATTACCAAAAACATTATACTTTCTGTAACAAATGTAGCTATTGCTCAATCTTAGTTAACACATTAAATAATGAGACCTTATTGTAATTTGTTACCTGTTGTTCTTTATAGCCTAATTCTTTTGCACTTTAATCTGTTTGAAAAATGTACTTTTACAGCTCTGGAAAAAATTAAAAGACCACTTGTCAATGTTAACACAATATTAAGTGGTCTCTTAATTTTTTCCAGAGCTGTATATATTTTTGGTGCGTTGTGTATTAAACCATTGTGTTGCCATTGGCAATGGTAAAATGGTCTTTAGTGCATGGCAGTTCTTCGCTTGATGCTGTTTGTTTTGTTTTGTTGGGTTTTTTTATTCTCCTTTTTGGTCCATAATAGAAAGAAGAGCATACAGCATTAGAACAACACCAAGGTGAGTAATTTATAACTTAATTTTCAGGGTTTTCAACAATCTCTTTAATAACGATGAGGAAATAGCCAAAATACTACTGATTTAGATGTTAATTATATATAGAAACAATATGTTTGTCTCTATTGCAAAATATGCCAAAATACAAACAAGTATTCACGTAGTTTTAAAGCATACCCTGATTTGATTACGTAATTCGCAGTGATTCAGGGAGCTAATTGGGAATTTTTTTGCTGAATCATCATGGGTAATGTAGTTTTTCCATCAGGAATCCTGTTGTTAAATATAATTCTTAAAAATGGTTAATGCAAACTGATGGCTTTAATATATAACATCGATTAACAACCTCGGAGCTCACAGTATATCTATATTTAAAGGTTTACAAGTTATCATTAAAAATCTGTTTCCTTATAGAGAAAATGAATGGAATTTTACCGGAACTATCTTGCTCTACTATACGAATAACTGACCGTTCAATGGGGTGGCTCATAATAATCAAGCATTTTACTGATTTACGTTAAAGATTCATTTGGACAGAACTTTAGCTGAACTAAAGTAGAACTAACGTTAGTGTAAATGCACTGGCATCGGTTTTACAACGGAATATCAAATTATAGGGCTTTAATTCCGCGTGACAAATCACATTTAAGTTAACTCAAAACTTTAACAAAATTATTATAACATCTTCTGTTTAACATATAACATTACTACTTTACAAATTGTTTCCCACCCACAAATCATTTACGTTACTCGTATCGTCATTTTAAACGAATGTCTGAGTAAGTTAGTTACTGCAGTACACTTTCATTCCTATTTAACAAAAGTGAATGGCGATAGTCATTATTATTATTATACTTAACACTCAATTTTGTGTCTCACGGAAGAAAGGCATGCATGTGGGTGAAGGGTGAGGAAAAAATGCCAGAATGTTTTATTTTTTGGATGATATGTTTCTTTAAGTGTTATCTCACCTGTTGGGATGCCCAGGTCTTTGCTACCCCTTCCGAATCCGTGGATAACCTGTCCCCGGCAGAAATAAGGTAAACTCCTCATGTCAAGGCGTTTAAAGTGATTCAGTGATCCAGACAGTTGTCAGTTCTGGTGCGGACAGTGACCCTGCCGATTCTAGACACTTCTCTCTTATCTAATGCCCCAGGAACTATCCGTTTTACAATGAGCCTTTCAGTTTCAGTCCCAGACTGATGTGAACCTTGAGAATAAATGAAGAAGTGATGTCCTCTGGGATACCACAGGTCTGTAAGTTGATTCTTCCAGTAAAGTGACCGGTCGGCCAACTGTGAGTGTCGCACTCGTCATACTAAAAACATTTTTTTTTTTCAACGACCTTGCTACGTATTTCCTTTATAATTTATTCAAAATAAAAGTCCCGCGTTTGTACTTAATACAAATGAAACTTTCCCAAGAGTATTTTGTGTACAAATAAATAATTCCATTCGTACGACAAAAACATAATAATAATAATTTGTAGATATTTTTGTCTTTTCATAAAGGATGGCAGGAATGATAAAGTAAAGCTAAACATTATCAAACTAACCAACCTCTGAGCCCTTCCCAACTCGTACTGTCTGGCATCATGTGACAAATTTTGTACAAAAGGTCAGATATCATATGATTATTCGAGACCTTTGTATTAGATACGTTTGAATTCTGTAATAGGCCTATATCCTATATTTAATTACCTCACAGTATTTTATTTGAATGATTAATGATAAATATATAAATTTAACTACCATACAATTTCTCCATTTCTCCAAACTGCAACTGATCTGGGGTGCATTTACCAAAGCCATAGTGTCTCAAATTCTGTCAGCACCTCTGGGTTGGCATCATATAGCTTAGACTGTAAAACAAGGTAGGCAGTAGTTTTTATACAACCTATGTCGTTGTCTATGATAAGTCATTGACCAGAAGGTGTCGCCGTTTATCAAGAGGTGTGGCGTGAGAGCGCTGTGACGTTCTCGAAGTCCTCTTTCCATCATTTGCTTAACACTGCATCTCATACTCCCTTAAAACAGTAGCTTCTTCTTGCTTTAGCCTATATCTTTAAATTAAGTTAATCAATTTATTAATTCATTTAATTTAAAATGAAAACAAATTCGCAATCTCAAACAAAATAGGCTTCAGTTGCATTCCATTTTCAAAATTTTAAGACTGCTATTGCCAAATTTTGTAAAAAGAAACAAATAATATAGAAGAAAAATATACTAAGAAAATAATCATCCAAATAGGCCAATTAATAAAGTTTTCATCAGATTTATACCAGGCTTAACATTGTCAGGCCATCCTTAAAAATATTTTGGTTTGCAGTAACAGTAAAAAAATTTTAAAAAAGGGTCGGTAGGTAGGTCTATATTTTTTTTTTCAAATTTTAATACAAAAAAAAAAGTACATTTTTGGTGATGGTGATTACGTAGGTATGAATTTAAACAAATTGGCATATCGTGACATCACTGACTGGGTCTTCAAGCCGTGCCTTCGGGCGTGTAGGCTTATTGCAGGCTATATAGACCACAAACAAATTGAAATATTTGTCAAAAACATGTTTATTGCATAAATTTCAGGTGCATTCTTAAAGAAAAGTGTCCAACCACCAGCTAGCTGTCATTGACTCAAAGCTGTCAACCCTCCCATTTTTTCCAGGTTTCTCACGTATTTTAGCTCTTTTCCCGCTGTCTTCCCGTTTTAGTATTTTCCCGTGATATGTTTCTTACTTTTACGCTCGATTGTGTAAAAAGGGGTCGTTTTACGCTCGATTGTGGACACGCAACTATCTGTGTCTCTGAAGTGGCTTGCACTTCTTGCCAGACCAACGCATCTGGTGATATAGACTAGTGCATTTGAATATTAAAAAGCAAAAAGTTGTTTTTATGAATTCAATTAATTAAGTAGCTATAACCAGCTATTCAATCAAGAGCAGTGAGTGAGTCCTTATCTTTTGTTTGACAGAGAGCAGTAAAGGCTACTGCCCCTTTAAGACCTAATACAGAGATATGCATCGTCTTTCTCAACTGTATACAGTTCTCTTAAGGCATATACAGACTGTCTGATGGATACTCATCAAGATCGACATGTTGACATACTTTTTGTGTGAGTTTATCCGTTCAAACGCAAGACTTGAAAGAACTCTTTGAAACGCTGCGCACAGAGACAGATCTTCTCTTACTGCAGAGGGTTCTCATTCGCGTCTTCTGGAGAATATACTGAGTGATGATGGCGAAAATGACTGGTCATACGGCAGCACTCGCATGCATTGAACACAGTTTACCAAGATAGACCGTTTTGCCCACTTTTTCTTTTATTATCGCTGTTGTAGTGCACGTGTAGGCTATCGACAGAACCATAATAAAGCATTATTTTTCAAGTTACAACCAGTGCCGCCGCTCCCACCACACGCTGGTGTCGAGCAGAACACGCTACCCATAGCAACGCGTTAGAACAACGACATTTCAGACTGACAGAGACAAGATAAACGGCTTTTCCACCATTTGTTACTGTTTTGTACACGTTGTTATATTAATTATAATTCAAAATATGTTTTATTCGCCACAATATAGTAATGATAAATGTTGAGAGGGGCACTTTTGATTCATTTTCAAAAAGGACAGGGGTTTAAAGCCCTCCCCTCTGCAGTGCACTTGCCTGGTGTGTGTAACGTGTCCATGGTCCTGACTCCTGTCACACAATGCGGCGAAATCTCCGACAGGACTTTAATAGTCTAACGTTACAGTGAATGAGAGAATGAGCCGAAACGAACGCACAGGCCATAGTGTGACATCCGTTAACCATAGTGTAAACATAGATGACGTCACGGGTTTTTCTATAAACGAAAGAACGTAGCCTTCGTTTGTATGGCCCAGGCAATTTATACATTTACTTACTAAAATATAATTCATATTATTGTATTACTGTTGTATTAGTTGTTTGAAAAGTAAAAAAAGAAATTGGTCGGTCTTAAAGCCAATTTACAACCGGCAAGTCGGTCGGACTAAAAGGGAAAAAAAATAAAAAATTGAGTCGGCCCTAAATTGACAGGGTCGGTCGGGTTACGGCAAACAAGAATATTTTTAAGGATGGCCTCACGGATGTAGGCCTATATGTTGGCATAAAATTGTGCAAATAATTATCAATGGATTACCCAATAAATAATTTATATACATAATTTTCACATCTATTTCTATGAGATGTGGAAGAAAGGTGTCATCGTCACTAGTTTAGGAGAGTTTTAGTCTGACAAAATTTCCACAGCCCTCCTAAAAATCTGAGATTCTGATTCATGATCGCCTCAGCCAGGGGCGTAACTACAGACAGTGCAGGCAGTGCAGCCGCACTGGGGCCCGTGCGGCAGAGGGGCCCGCAGCGCACACGGGCCCATGCCCACATTGCAAACGGGCCCATGGCGACAAAGTGACTCCGCAGAATATTGTGACACTCACATTTCAAATGAAAAGCACTGGTTTCAGATTTCACACGGCTGTCGCGCTCTACCGTCACGCTTAGGACTGAGCTGACCACCTTTTTCAGCATGTGAGCGGAGCACAGTTGCGTGACGCTCCGCTAGATATTCCGCTCTATGCCAGTGAGCTCCACAATTCACTATAAAATGTGAATTATTTGATTTAAATCTAGCGATTTCAAGCTTTCTTTAGGCGTATGTTTCATGTTTATGTCATGTATTCGCCGAGTTTCAGATTCTCGCAGATAGAAAGCGCACCTTTTTTATTTATTTTACTAAAGCACAAAGTTTTGTTGTTATGTGAGTGTACACAAATAAAAGTGGACAATTAGTATTTATAATTATGTCTCACATTTATCTGTATGGCCAAAAATTACGGAGTATTGCGAGTTATAGGCTATCCCCCGTCATGACTCGTGAGGGGGAAAAAACAGCCGGTGCGTTCTTCAGCCAGAGGGTTAAAGAAACCGTAGCCTATTTAGTTTCATATTTATGTTTAAATAATAGCCCATAATATAATTTATTATTATTATTAATATCAAATATTCGGGCGAAAATGGACCATGTGCATTCTCTCGGTGCCTTCTTGGCCGAAAGACTTTCAACACCGAAACAATACGTCCGAAATGTGGGCTTCGTCCCGTTTTTTAGCCTGTCTCTCCAATCCGTAGCGGCTCTGAGCAGAGCGCAGCGCACGTCAGAAGCAGAGGTGTGTGTGTGTGTGTGTGTGTGTGTGTGTGTGTGGGAATCTGAGCGTCATTGGTCTGTCACCGCTCGTCAATGTCAAAATATTTGATAAAACCAATCAAATCAGAGAAGGCGGGCTTTATGGTAACACATGTGTTACATGTAACACAGAAACTGCTGAGGCTGAGCGCACATTTTTTTTAGGAGCGCAACTCGACGTCAAGTAATATAAATGCAGCTAAACTAAACATTCATGTTTGACAGCTGCTGCTTTAAGTCAGAAATGTTAATCAAAAGAAAAAAATATTTAGGCGAATGAATAAACTTGTTGTGTCTAATTTTTAGACATTTTTAACTGGAAATATGCCTATGTGATTCATAATGTAGGCCTAATTAACGAACAAGAAATATTAACAAAGCCATTTTCATCAGATTAGGCATAAGATTAATAATAAATGTGTATATATTGTAAATTAATATAATTCTATTTTTAACATTCAGTAAATATATATATATATTTTTAACTCAGCTTTTTCAGCCTGTATTGGGCATAAGATTAGCATTGAATGTGTTCATATTGCGATTTTAATAAACTTAAAACTTTGATAAATAGTAAATTAAGTAAGTAGATTATCTTAAAAGAACATCTTAAAATGCTCATATGTAGATCATAGAAATCAAAATTTTCTCGGGGGAGCATGTTAGAACCCCCTAACAAACTCACAAAAAAGTAGCCTATGTCAACATGTCCATCTTGATGAGTCTCTAGTAATATTGTTATCTACTTTTTTTGGCCTTCAGAACATCTTAAAATGCACATATGTAGATCCTAGAAATCTAAATTTTTTCGGGGGAGCATGCCCCCGAACCTCCCTAAATAACTCACATTTGGAATCTTACTGATTATAAAAGAGTGTCTTTTTTATGATTAAGGGATGTAGGCCCTACGGTGACACAGAATAAGCCATTAATATTTGATTTGTAAATTATAATAAACAACCGATATCCTGATATAGAAATGAAACATGACCCTAAAGTGTTACATATGCTTGGTTGGGGGGGGCCTAACTGCATAGCCTGCACTGGGGCCCATCATTAGTAAGTTACGCCACTGGCCTCAGCCCTCTTTAAAACTCGTATGAATCCGGCGACAGGCTGTATCATACGCTTGTTTTAGTCTGTTATACAGTGTGTTCTTCAATCCGTAGAAGCGACAGAAGCAGAGTACAACGTGTGTGCATTTTTTGGTGATATATTGTTATTATATCTGCATCTGTGTAGTTCAAATGCAGTTTACATATACGTGAGCAATTCAAGTAGGTTTCCCGTCCACAGTAAAAAACGGGGTTTATTTTAGAGGTGGGCATAGATAATTTTAATTAATTTTTGAAATTAATCTAGATGAAACTAGATTAAAATGGCTCATCTGAATTCTGCTGAAGGCTTCAGAATGTGTGCGCTACCCTCTCACATACGTTACGCTAGGGGTTTAACGGTACAGATTGCTCACGGTTCGGTTTGTATCACGGTTTTAGGGTCACGGTTTCGGTGCGGTTCTGTGTGGTTCTGTGTTCGGGAAAAAAAAGGACAACTGTCAAATAAAAATAAATAAAATAAGAACAAATAACTTAAATACAAGCAGCACAAAAAAATAAATACTATTGAGCAAAGATACTAATAAAATAAATGTTTTTCAGGTGGGTCTAACATTAGTTTTTAGGTAAAGAAATTGATTAAAGTAATCAAATGTAAAAATAATTGCATATTTCACTGTTTAAATTAAAGATTAAAGGGGGGGTGAAACACTCAGTTTCAGTCAATCTCATGTCAATCTTGAGTACCTATAGAGTAGTATTGCATCCTTCATATCTCCGAAAAGTCTTTAGTTTTATCATATTTATAAAAGAAATATGGGCTGTACCGAGTCTTTCCGGAAAAAACCGAGCGCCTGGAGGCTTATCGTGTGGGCGGAGCTAAAGAATGACGTCCTCAAGCGTGGAGAAACCCATCGCTATCTCAGCTAATGCAGATAATGATCCACAATCAAATCTGAGGCAGAAATAAATTGAACAGGAGAAACGGCAACTTCAGGACGTCCGTCTCTGTGGTATGTACTGTATTTAGGGGCCTGTCAACATTTCTGTGTCTTTACAAGCAGTTTATGAGGACATGATTCAGTTTATGGACTATTGTATGCGACTAGACCCTAGAAGTAGCAAGCAAAACGGTTTTGCACGTCAGAGTCAGACTAGTGTAACGTTATACAGAACAACAATGGAGTCCGTTAGCGTATTTGAATGACGAAGCATGCGATCGTGTCGTTTACTGATGTTAACTCACGACGTTGATAAGCAACAGCACAGACATTTGAAGCAGATTTACTCACCGGCTGCTTCCAAAGCAGGACCGAACCTTTATCGCTGGGACCGCTCCGTCAAAAACACACTTCTTTGGTATGATTTGTTGAAGTCCTGTGACAGCAGTGGCGTGGAAATCCACTTTGAGACGTGACTGAAGCGATGCTTTGAAGCTTCCCGTAATTTCTGCGTTCAAATCGGTTCAAATGCAGCGCTGCCTTCCCGGAATGCTGTGCTGAAGCGTTGAAGTCGCTTGATGTCACCCATAGGAATAAAGTGGAGTGCGGTGCGCGACATAAGTCTTCACGGAGGACTGGATCTGCAGCTGAGAGCAGTGTTTACGGCGTGCATTTCCTGTCTCTCGCTCTAGTGACGCGCGCGCGCACCCTACCGGGAGAAGAGCCCGTACGGCCCATACAAGGACCTTCCGTTCTATTAACGTCGAGTAGACCCATACTCGAAAAAAACTCTCCGAAACTTGTGAGAAACCGGAAGGAGTATTTTTAACACAGAAACGTCCAACATTAGTTTTTGAAACTTTGTCTATGTTTAGGATGGGAATCCAAGTCTTTAATAGTGTAAAAAGCTCAGTATGCATGAAACAGCATTTCACCCCCCCCCTTTAATCGTTATTAAACTTACACAAGCCATTCAATCAAGAGCAGTGAGTGATCTTTTGTTTGACAGAGCAGTAATGGCTACTGCCGCTTTAAGACCCAATGCAAGGATATGCGTCGTCTTTCTCGACTCTATACAGTTCACGGCATATACAGACTATGTCTGCTACTCTGCTTGGATACTCATAAAGATGGACATGTTGACATACGTTCTGTGTGAGTTTGTCAGTTTAATCGCAAGACATAATAAAAATTATGAATAAAATATTGAATAAAAACTCAATATTTGCGCGCTGAGACGTTTGCGCTCTTTGGCACGAGTGCACAGAGACAGATCTTCTCACAGTGCGTGCCAGTTCTCATTCGGGTCTTCTGGCGAATATACCCGGGTGATGATGGTGAGAATGACCGATCGTATTCGGACATACAGCAGCACTCGGATCCATTGAACATTTTACAAAGAGAGGCCGTTTCGCCCACGTTTTCTTTTATTATCGCTGTTGTAATGTATCACTGAGTGAGGAACCAGCACGTGTATCCATCGACAGAAACATACATAAAGCATTATTTTCAAGTTACAATCCATATTAAAGATGCTTCATCATCAGATGTGAGATGAACCGCGGTGCAAGTACACCTTTTGCACGGCACCCCTGCTCTCGCTAGACAGCACACCGGTTGGGAAACACTGGTATAGACCCAGCTTCCAACCAAACTTTGAAAATAGATTAACGGCGTTATTTTTTTTTAATCGCCCGATAAGAGTCCCACGTTAACGCAGATAACGGCCCACCACTTATTTATTACATTCCTTTCACCTAAAAGGCATAAGGCCGGAGACACACTGCAAGCGTGGCGTGAGCGTGGTGTTTCTGTTGCGTGTCAGTCACGGGGCGGCTGCGTGGCGTTTTCTCTATCTTTGCACACCAGAAGCGTGTCTGACGCGGCGCTGCTGCTGGTATTGATGTACAGGGATGCCCTATATACTTCATGTTAAATATAAATATATTGCATATTTATACAGCAAAGACAACGTCGGCAGTAGCCTATTGACCATACATATCTATGGTATTGACGGCAAAATAGCCTACAGAACATTTTGTTATGTATTGACAGGTTTAATATTTCAAAATCGATAATTAAGTGTTTTATTATTACAATTAGGCCTATATCTACATTTATGATAACCTACAGACTTTCAAACATGAAAATGTCATTTATTAATATGTATTCGTGTCAAAATGACATATAAACATAATTTCCTGATCTATTTTGCCTGGAAACGCTTCCAACACGCTCGCGTGTCGCGTGAAAAAAATAGGCGTCTCTTCTATTTGAAGCATGCAAGCGTTTTCCAGCCGCTCGTGTCACGCAGGCAGTGTGCAAGGTCTTATCGGTTAACATGGGAGCCGAAATAAAAACGGACACGCAGCCGAGATGCTCACTGCACATTTGCAGTGTGTCCCCGGCCTAAGACCATGTGACTTTTCCTACACTCTAAAAAATTCTGGATAAAAAACAACCCAATGTTGGGTAGTCAAATATTTAACCCAACCCAATCGCTTGGTTAAAACAACCCAATTGCTGGGTTAGTCCATATTTGAGCCAACATTGGGTTAAAACAACCCAGCATTTTTTTGAGTGTACTCTTGCTATACTTAGCTATACTAAATTTTGTTTTAAAGTTTTTCTATGTTTTTTAATGAATATTAGCTGGTTATTTAAAATTAGAAATTAATTCAATATTCAGGTATTGACATGATGGGTAGTCTAGTACTGCATTGTTCTGCCTACCCATAGGCTTTAGGCCTACAAACAATATATTTTTATTTAACCTTTTATATTTTATTACATAGCCTATTAACCTTCATGGGGACCTTACATTTTTTAACCATTATTTATTTATTTTTCCGTAACAATGCACAAAAGATAATAATGCTCCATAAACCATGTGGTTTAACACTATAAACTGCGTGCTTAAAACATTTGAAATTTGACAGATGCTGGTCAATAGCAACAAGTAACAGTCAATTATTTGAATAATTAATAAATAAATACTGTCAAATAAACGCCACTCTGTCAGTAAAACGATCTTGTAAATACAGTGCAAATTGTACGGTGCAAATTGTAAATTCTGTTTTTTTGAAACTTTTTTTTCTTCATGCTTTAAATATTTCCCCCCATATAGAAATGCCAATCAGTTTAAAAACATGTGCATTTAAAGCAACAGAAAACAACTGCCATGCTTATAACAAACAGCACGCTGTATGGACACTAATTATTGTTATAGTTATCTATCTTTATAATTATGCTCCTTGGTGGGAATGGGCCTATAGTTCACCCAAAAATTAAAATTCTGTCACAATTTAAGTTGTTCCAAACCTGTATGGATTAATTTCAAATGCTGAATACAATATATATATATATATATATATATATATATATATATATATATATATATATATATATATATATATATATATATATATATATATATATATAAATATATATATACACACATATATATATATATATATATATATATATATATATATATATATATATATATATATATATATATATATATATATATATATATATATTTATATTTGAAAGATTAGATAATTGCAGTTGATTAGATAATTGATAGTTGATTGGATAATTGCACGCACACACACACACACACACACACACACACACACACACACACACACACACACACACACACACACACACACACACACACACACACACACACACACACACACACACACACACACACACACACACACACACACACACACACCTAAAGGATTATTAGGAACACCTGTTAAATTTCTCATTGATGAAATTATCTAATCAACCAATCACATGGCAGTTGATTCAATGCATTTAGGGGTGTGGTCCTGGTTGGGGAAATCTCCTGAACTGCAAACTGAATGTCAGAATGGGGAAGAAAGGTGATTTAAGCAATTTTGAGCGTGGCATGGTTGTTGGTCTGAGTTTTTCACAATCTGCTCAGATACTGGGATTTTTTCTGCACAACCATTTCTAGGGTTTACAAAGAATGGAGTGAAAAAGGGAAAAACATCCAGTATGCGGCAGTCCTGTGGGCGAAAATGCCTTGTTGATGCTAGAGGTCAGAGGAGAATGGGGCGACTTATTCAAGCTGATAGAAGAGCAACTTTGACTGAAATAAACTCTCGTTACAACCTACAAATGTAGCATAGCATTTTTAAAGCCACAACACGCACAACCTTGAGGCGGATGGGCTACAATAGCAGAAGACCCCACCGGGTACAACTCATCTCCACTACATATAGGAAAAAGAGGCTGCAATTTGCTCAAGCTCACCAAAATTGGACAGCTGAAGAATGAGAAAATGTTGCCTGGTCTGATGAGTCTCGATTTCTGTTGAGACATTCAGATGGTAGAGTCAGAATTTGGTGTAAACAGAATGAGAACATGGGTCCATCATGCCTTCTTACCACTGTGCAGGCTGGTGGTGGTGGTGTAATGGTGTGGGGAATGTTTTCTTGGCACACTTTATGCCCCTTAGTGCCGGGCATCGTTTAAATGCCACGGCCTACCTGAGCATTGTTTCTGACCATGTCCATCCTTTTATGACCACTATGTACCCATCCTCTGATGGCTACTTCCAGCAGGATAATGCACCATGTCACAAAGCTCGAATCATTTCAAATTGGTTTCTTGAACATGACAATGAGTTCACTGTACTAAAATGGCCCCCACAGTCACCAGACCTCAACCCAATAGAGCATCTTTGGGATGTGGTGGAACGGGAGGTTCATGCCCTGGATGTGCATCCCACAAATCTCCATCAACTGCAAGATGCTATCCTATTAATATGGGCCAACATTTCTATTTAAGAATATCTGTAAAGAAAACAGTTGATGGGCCCCATTGACTTCCATGGCATGGGAAAAATACTATGGAAGTCAATGGGTTAGCCTACTGACATTCTTCAAAATATATATGTTTTTGTGTTAGCCTATAAAGTCAATACAGAACATTATTATGTGTTGGTGTGGATGCTAATATAGATATTGTTATCTATAGAACTATAATGTACTTGGTGTGAACAAAACTTAACTCGGATATTTTGCTGTGAATTGTTCAAGCTCTGCTTTACAGTCAAAGCCTTCAATTGAGAAAAAAGTGAAGCCGCCGTTTAACTGCACATGGATGTATATGATTAATACATTTCACCACCTAGTGGCAGTCGCACAGAACTTTGAAATTGGTCGTGAAGCAACCTTCACCCTCGGCTTTCATCATGGTAAAAAAAGAGAATGATTTTAATTAATGTAATGCATGTATGAATATATCCACACAAAACAAATTACTCTCAATACATCTAAAATAAAAACATAGTAGATCTTATAGAACTAATAAACATAATTATTGATTTAATAATTAGAAAATAATTGTTTCTGTCATAATTATTAATAACTGCCATTTTACAGAAACAATGTTTAGGCTACAGAA
This sequence comes from Pseudorasbora parva, assembly GCF_024679245.1. Taxonomy (NCBI): domain Eukaryota; kingdom Metazoa; phylum Chordata; class Actinopteri; order Cypriniformes; family Gobionidae; genus Pseudorasbora; species Pseudorasbora parva. Next base: position 13,702,768 of record NC_090184.1, read on the forward strand.
TAACGTTAAAGTGTTAGAAAATTGGTCATTCTAACTTTGTGCTTAAAGTTTTGATTAGAATACATTACATCTGGTCAGCTGATCGCATATGGTCTAATGGTCTATTTAAATGTGTTCAAAGTGTTTATGGGAATTTTTGACCATTCTTCTAGAAGCGCATTTGTGAGGTCAGGCACTTACTAGGGTGCACTGTCTCAGCTGCAAATCCTCCCAAACTTGTTCTATCAGGCTGAGGTCAGGACTTGCTTGGTGCACTCGTGCGCAGTCATGTTGGAACAGAAAGGGCCACCCCCAAACGGTTCCCACAAACTTGAGAGCACGAAATTGTCCAAAATGTCTTGGCATGCTGAAGCATTAAGGGTTCCTTTCACTGGAACTAAGAGGCCAAGCTCAACCCCTGAAAAACAACCCCACACAATAATCCCCCTCCACCAAAACTTTACAATTGGAACAGTGCAGTCAGGTAAGTACCGTTCTCCTGGCAACCGCCAAACCCAGACTCGTCCATCGGATTGCCAGACAGAGAAGCGTGATTGATCACTCCAGAGGACACGTCTCTGTACTGACCTCGCTCTGTGATTTCACATGCCGTTCCACTTCATGGCTGAGTTGCTGTTGTTCCCAATTGCTTCTACTTTGTTATAATACCACTTACAGTTGACCGTGGAATACTTAGTGAGGAACTTTCACCAATGAAATTCAAATTCAAATTTAAACTTATTGCACAGGTGCCAACCTATCACAGTGCCACACTTGCTTCTTACTCCTTACATTACATTCAATGATTTGGAGGAGTGTCCCAATACTTTTGGCAATATAGTGTACATCTGAGAGCAACAGATTAAAGAATAAAATGTAGAGCGGGGAATAAGTTGTATTCATATGTTGATTGGATTTTGAGATTTCATTGTTTCACTTAAAAATTAAAGGGAGCTAGAAGTAGAAGTTTTGTGAGGGGTGGGATTAATCAGGCTAAACGATCAGAGAAGTCCAACATAAGTGATCAGAGAAATCTATATATATGTATATATATGTATGTGTATGTATGTATGCAAAATCTGTTATTTACCCACCCTCGTGTTACCTTCAACACTACACAAGTGAAACTAAAGTGAGAAAAAGTTTAGAAAAAAAGCAAATACCTCTGAGGAAGCTGGTGTGGCAGTCTATCCTTTAAGGCTCAGGTCAGTCTCTGAGAGCGATGAACTTCCACACACCCACACTCGGAGTGTGAGACTCTCACTGGCTGTGGTTGAAACACAGCAGTAATGAAGCAGGTAATGCATGCTTAATGAAGCATAAACACATTTAAACACAGCTACACAGGAGAGATTAACAGCTTGTATACTCACATTATACACCCACTCCAACATTATTACAACAGCAGTGCCCCCCATCTCTCTAGCTCTCTCTTAGTTCTCACACACACACACACACACACACACACACACACACACACACACACACACACACACACACACACACACACACACACACACACACACACACACACACACACACACACACACACACACACACACACACACACACACAAACTCCTCAAACACACCTGTGAATAAACCTTCAACTGCTATGATACTCTCTTGCCATCTGTTCATCTCTGCCCCGCTCTCCTCTTACTGCAGCTACAGCGCGCTCACAGACGATTGATCGTGCTGATAATAGACAAGGAAAACGTCCTCAGTAGATTTGTTTAATGTTTTCACTACTATCTTCTTTAGGCTTTATATTTAGAGATCATGGAAAGCAAGGGGAATCTGATTGAAACAGGTTGCTGGCCAAATTCTATGCGTCACTTATGTGAGCGCAACAGCTTAATATTTATGATATGACTATACATCTTTAAAGGAAAAGTTAACCCAAAAATGAAAATGATCTCTTATTCTTTACTCACCCTCAAGCCATCCTAGGTGTACATGACTTTCTGCTTTTAGCCGAACACAACTGGAATTAAATCATTTTTGTAATGGCATTGAAGTGTTTTGAAGCTCCAAAAAGCACATCCATTCTTCAAAAAAAAAAAAAAATCCATATTGTTGTTTTTTTTTAAATATAGGACTGTTTTACAATTTAAACGTTCAGCGACCAACAAGTGATGCAAACTACTTTTTAATTTTTTTAATGAAATGTCCCAATTTTGAATTGAAAATAAGACATTATTTATGTAAATCTTAAAAGAATTTGACAGGACAAGAAACAGTTTGCATTTTTACAGACTAAAATAAAAGTGAATGTGTGCATATGGAAAAAAAAGTGCAAATAGTTTACTTCATAACTACAATATACTTGAACTTTTACCATTCTTATTTATTTTCTTTATTTCCTTAAATCCATTTAAGCCCTTTTATCATTTGCATGCATTTTTAAAGGATTAGTTCACTTAAAAATGATAATTTCCTGATATTTTACTCACCCCCATCTCATCCAAGATGTTCATGTCTTTCTTTCTTCAGTTGAAAATAAATAAATAAAAATTGAGGAAAACATTGCAGGATTTTTCTTCACATAATAGTTTTCAGTTGCAACAAATGTATGAGTTGGATCTGTACAGTCAGTCTTAAAGGGACAGCATCCACATTTACCTGCTGTCTAGTAATTAATGCTAATCAAACAACAACCAAAAGAGAAAGAAGAAAATCTGCTGTTGACTGAATCATGTTTTTTTTAAATGTTTTTCTTTGCTCTTTCGTTACTGTTTACTTTTCTTCAGTAAGCTTGAAAGTTAAAATAACTATACCGAGATATACAGTCAAACCAAAATGTATTCAGACAACATTTCTCACATTATCACTTTTGTTCGATTTTTATTCCCCTTGAATCAGACTAAATTCTGAATACATAACCATAACGCCAATCCAAACTGAATGCTAATTGTCAGTCATCTTTGACAATAGTGGTCCTGACAGTATTTTTTTAATTTAGGTAGACCAATTACCAAGCTAATGTATAAATTTTACTGTAGTCCACTGTATGAAGAATTTGGGGTATAATATAATATGTCACAGTTTTCTTTATTTTGCTATCCTCTCATAGTGTCCTGCACCCACTAGTAAAAAAAAAGATATCTGGTGTCTGATTAATCGTTGGTATGACTGTATATAGTTATCGTGAAATAAAAGTTCTCAAATCGTGATATAAGATTTTAAATCGTGGTCATATCGTATGCTCCAGAGCTCAAAAGTGCACATCGAGGGTGCATATTGACCACAAAGAGGGCCACTCGCAAGGACATTTCTGAAACCTAAAATGACAAATGGGACACCTTGCAGTCTTGTGGATTTGTGTCAGTTGGAAAAGGGCCAGAGTCGAGTTGCGACAGAAGAGTGACCTCTGACCTGACGTAGGATGTAGACTTCTAATTCATGACCAGCATTTTATTTTGCGCTATTTTCTGCAGCCCAGATACTTTCAGATATACTGCATTATCTGTAGGGTGCTAAACACTGAAATTATGTTCAAAACAATAGGAAAATATTATGTTTTTATAATATATTGGATATCATGCCAAAACATAGTGCACGCTTGTCTCAGGATTAAACCTTCCAGTAAAACACTGAAGGTATACGACGGGGTTTCATGAAAATTACAACTTTTAAGTTCACGCGTGAAAAAAGTGCAATAAAAGTTGCCCCCACTCTGTGCAAAGTGTGCAAAGTGCGCTAGATGAAAAAGTACAAGTGCCACAGCACAGAGGGGGTACAGAAAGCCAGACTTTTTGATTAATACTCCTCTAAATTAACTGTTTACTCTACAGACTCTTAACATTCCCAGATTATGATAATTTTGTGACAGGCAGAGAGATTGATGTTTGAGAGCTTGTTTTAATTAATGGTTTTGTTTGTCTCTAGAGAATGGATTTTTTTTTTTGTTCTTTTCATGGTTGCTTTTGAACACTTTTTTTTAAGAAGCTTTACAGCGATGTAATGGGACCCCCATGTGTGTTTTGAATAGAAGTGAAAAAGTGTCTACAACGATTATTTCGTGTTTGAAGGAGAGGCTAATCACACATGCCGTCATGTTTGCTTTTTTTACTTTAATGCTGCAGTGTTTATCGCATTTTTATGAGTTTTGAAATGATCAAAAAACAAAATTTGATTGTTTTTGAGAGTGTGTGCGTAGCGCAATTGTTAAAATCTTTTATTTATGTGTTTATCGTCGAATGTACCATATTCCCTCAAAGTTGTAAGTAACTTTGTTTGAAATGCACTTAAAGTAACATTATTTCAAATCTTGTTTATGCTCACATAATCATAATGAAGGCTTGTTATGCCATTTCTTTATTAAAAATGCTCTTACATATAGACCTATTTCAGAATGAACCCACACATTTTTTTTGTCTTTAAAAAAAAGAGATTCCTTTAGGTTTAATTTTTTTTTTTTTTAAGATATGGGTCAAAACTGGGTACAAACTTCAATCTTAGTATTCAATAGTCTTATTAGCAATGAATCTGTATTACTTCCACACCACACTCTCTTCATGACATTTTCATTTCAGTTTGTTCACGTCAGAGTTAGATTCTGTTGACATTTGTGGGGTTAAGTATTTCAGAAGCTCAGCTAAACACAACATGAATATTGAAAGGGTTAAAAAATATACTATATACAAATATATATATATATATATATATATATAAATACTGGTAATAAAGGGGCGTGAAGGACAAGGATGTTGTCACCTAAATATTGTGAATACAATTTTTTTTGGTAACACTATTTTTCAGTGTCCTTGTTACGTTACATGTACTTTCCATAGCAACAACAGTAAATTATGCATAATTACATGTAACTAACCTCAACCAAACCCTAATTCTACCATAACCCTATAGTAAGGACATGTAGTTAAGTACATGTATTTAATATTAATTAAATGTTAATTAACATAGACACCTTAAAATAAAATGTAACCCATTAGTTTGTAATACTGTAGTTAACACATTTGAAGTTGCACTGTGAAACAAAAGTTGAATGTGTGGTGAATGACACCCAAAAATAGCTAATTTCATGCTGAGAACCCACAAAAATTGCATGTTATTGTACAGTTGTTCTTGCACTTACTGCGAGATGTTGAGGGAAGAAGTTTATTTATGTAGTTTTATGTCCTTGTAGGTCATTCCGCAGGAAATACTGACAGACACAGATAAATGGAGAGGTTGCTAGGAAGGCAGGGAGCGAGGAAGAGAGTGAGGGGGGGAAAAGTAAAGCTGACAGGAAAACTGTGTGCAGCCATTGCATTATTACCATCTCTAGGACAGGGTCGTTTTTCACTACAGATACCCCGATGAGAGCTCTGACAATATCAAGTCTTAATACCGCTCTTTGTAACACTCTTCCAAACGCACTCACTCATGTAACGTGAATCTCTCTGCCAGTTCTTTAGTAATGGTGACACCTTAGCACAGGGGGACAGTCGGTAATGTTAGGGCCCTGAGATGTGGGGCCCACTGTGGTATCGCCTACATTGGGCCTTAGGGCCACCCATAATTTTTTTGAATGTGATAAATCTTTATTATTCAAGAAAATTTGATTTTTGCAAGAACTAAAATATTTTTATTCTGCCTTATAACCTTTCTAAATATGTAATGTTTTGTTTTGTTGTGTTGTGGTTGTACGCGCTCTCTCTGCAGGCCCTCCACAGGTAACGGCTGTTAAACAGTGAATTTCGGCTTCTCTGACCTGCCATCATTATGTAGAATCGCCTAAGGTCCAAACTCCTGCTCGATAACTCATGCCCCGTGCAAATTCCCATGCAAACACAGTCAATGCAAAACACATTTCCTGCTGTCAACAACATCGCTGGCGAGAATCAATCAACCGTTCATCCATTTACACTCTTTGCATACCCTTATGTCAAAGAAAAAAGCGCTCCGAGACTCCGCAGCTCTTCTGAGGCGATCGTTCCATCGTTCTGAAGAATCCATCAAGCCGCGTTTGATTGATAAGTCTGTCTGCGCGCACAGCAGTACAGCTACAGCAAATGGGGTGGCAAAGCGCGAGCTGACATAATGCAAGTCTGCGCAAGTTTGGGAGACAGACTGAGCACGTCCATGGGGGGTAAAAGTTTGATGCGACATGCTACAAGACACACACAGCACTCGTGATGGCACACACAAGCTGCCCCCCTGTCCAACCCCTCCGTGAAGACGGAGTTCAGCATGTCTTTGTAAAAGTATTTTAGCGCTTGACACCATTGTGGATTTTATGTCGAGATTTATTTTCAGATTTGACAGTGTGTTTATCAGCTGTGGCGCAGTTGTTTTTGGAACAAACTTTTGATGCTGCCAGCTTGTCAAATACTTAAAACATGGACAATTGCAAAAATAAGTCAGGATGGTTTCTGCAGTTTAAAATACAGTGATACCAGTAGAAAGGACTGTTTACACCAAGGATAACTATAACTATGACATTTTTTTTCTAATTCTATGACAGGAAAGTCCACACTACAACAAGCCTATAATATCCTATAATATTTAATACGGCTATAATTTTTGGTTTCCGCCAAAGTCAGAATTGCGTGATATAAACTTGCAATTGCGAGAAACAAAAAGTTATAATTGTGAGATACACTTTATTGCCAAAAGTATTAGGACACCCCTCCAAATCACTGAAGTCAGGTGTTCCAATCACTTCCATGGCCACGCGTGTATAAAATCAAGCACCTAGGCATGCAGACGCTTCTACAAAAGTGTGAAAGAATGGGTCGCTCTCAGGAGCTCAGTGAGTTCACTTTGATAGGTTTCCACCTGTACAGTAAGTCCATTCATTAAATTTCCTCACTATATTCCACGGTCCACTTTTAGTGGCATTATAACAAAGTGGAAGCAATTGGTAACAACAGCAACTCAGCCATGAAGTGGTAGGCCATGTAAAATCAAAGAGCGGTCAGTGCATGCTGAGGCGCACAGTGCGCAGACAGAACTCGCCAACTTTCTACAGTCAATAGCTACAGACCTCCAAACTCCGTGTGGCCTTCAGATTAGCTCAAGAACAGTGTGTAGAGAGAGCTTCATGGAATGGGTTTCCATTGGCAAGCAGTTGCATAAGCCTTACATCACCAAGTGCAATGCAAAACATCGGATGCAGAGGTGTAAAGGACGCCACCACTGGACTCTAGAGCAGTGGAGACGTGTTCTCTGAAGTGACCAATCACGCTTCTCTGTCTGGCAATCTGATGGACGAGTCTGGGCTTGGCAGTTGCCAGGAGAACTGTATGGCCTTAAGACTTAAAACTCTTAAAGATGGGGTGAAACACTCAGTTTCAGTCAATATCATGTCAATCTTGAGTACCTATAGAGTAGTATTGCATCCTTCATATCTCCGGAAAGTCTTTAGTTTTATTATATTTATAAAAGAAATATAGGCAGTCTTTCTGGAAAAAAACGAGCGCCTGGAGGCTTATCGTGTGGGCGGAGCTAAAGAATGACGAGTGCGCGCAAAGTGGTGACGTCCTCAAGTGTGGAGAAACCCATGGCTATCGATCTCAGCTAATAGATATATGATCCAGAATCATTCGGAGGCTGAAATAAATTGAACAGGAGAAACGGCAACAGCAGGACGTCCGTCTCTGTGGTATGTACTGTATTTAGTGGCCTGTCAACATTTGTGTGTGTTTACTCGCAGTTTATGAGGACATGATTCGGTTTATGGACTATTGTATGCGACTAAACCTTAGCAGTAGCAAGCAAAACGGTTTTGCACGTCAGACTAGTGTAACGTTATACATAGAACAACAAAAGAGTCCGTTAGCGCATTTGAATGACGAAGCACGCAATCGTGACGTTTACTGATGTTTACTCACGCAACGATAGCCAACAGCAGAGACATTTGAAGCAGATTTACTCACCGGCTGCTTCCAAAGCAGGACCGAACCTTTATCGCGTGGACCGCTCCGTCAAAAACACACTTCTTTGGTATGATTTGGTGAAGTCCTGACAGCAGTGAACGGTGGAGATCCACTTTGCGATGCGACTGAAGCGATGTTGTGAAGCTTCTCGTCATTTCTGTGTTCAAATCGGTTCAAATGCAGCGCTGCCTTCCCGGAATGTTGTGCTGAAGCGTTGAAGTCGCTTGATGTCACTCATAGGAATAAAGTGGAGCACGGTGGAGTGTTTATGGGCGTGCATTTCCTCTCTCGCGCGCGCACCCTACCGGGAGAAGAGCTCGTACGGCCCATACAAGGACCTTCCACTCTATTACCGTCAAGCCGACCCATACTCGAAAAAACTCTCTGAAACTTCTGAGAAACCAGAAGGAGTATTTTTGAAACTTTGTCTATGTTTAGGATGGGAATCCAAGTCTTTAAAGCAGCACTTGGCAACTTTTGCTCTCGGGGTCCCCCTACAGTTGGGAAAAAATAATGTCCTCAACTACTGTCGTAAGATCTGTCATCCTACAACAGGGGATGCCATCGCGCGTGCATTTGTTGACATGACAACCCTGATAGCCCTAAACTAGTAATGCACGGGTCATCTCATAACCCGCGGACCCCGTATGTTTATTTAATGGTCGCGGGAGCGGGCGGGTTGTAAAAATATATACAGTGGTGCGGGGCAGCCAAATAACTTCATAAAAGCGCCCCCGCGGGTTGGTGCAGCAACAGTTCCCCTGAACACTGCAGGAGGAGTTCACATGCAGGTGTTCTTCTGGCGTCGCGTGTGAAATGTCTTCATCCCAGGTACAGTCAGTGGCATATGTTTCAGCATGTCATATGAATATAATTTAATGGGTTTTATTTTTTTCAAACGCCAAATAATCACGATGCTCACGTTTACAAGCCAGCGTCATTATAGTAGTCTATTGGTTACCGTTTTACAGAATCTATATGATACTTCAATTCAATGTTTGGGTGGTAGGTAATCACCATAACAAGCAGGACATCATCGGTCGGGCACGCCTCCTTCAGCTCACGCCGACGAGCAAACGCTGGTCCAATGTTGATCCTCGTCCTGCCTTTAATCCGATCACATTTTCGTTTCCTCTTATTGCTTTCCTCCAACAAAACCTTTTCTTTCTTATTGGTCTGTGCTGCTTCAGACATGACTATATTATCCGACGAACAAAGTTGGGCTCGCACGTCCAATTTAAGGAAGTGTGTGTGTTGGTGGAAGTGACGTATATGCCGTAAAGCAGTCGAATTTTGCAGTTCTTTTTTTTCTCGGGTTAATACCCGAAACCCGAAGTTTAAAAGTACGATTAAAAACGATACAGACCACGTCAAGCTATGGCAGACGTGCCATTCAACCTATTGTAAGTCGATGTATCATCACAAGAGTCTTGAAAATATATTATGAAGGTTGAAAAGTTACCTAGTGCTGCTTTAATAGTGTAAAAAGCTCAGTATGCATGAAACAGCATTTCACCCCCCCTTTAATGCTTCAGTATACCAAGACATTTTGGACAATTTCATGCTCCCAACAGACCAAAATGAACTCTGTTTGCATTATTGCAAGTTGAGTTGACTTGACATGATATTCATCTGCCTCCATTTTTTAATGGACCACCCATATCAAAATCCATGGACAACTACTTCCAGCAGGAACTACTTCCAGCAGGATAATGCACCATGTCACAAAGCTCGAATAATTTCAAATTGGTTTCTTGAACATGACAATGAGTTTATTGTACTAAAATGGCCCTCACAGTCACCAGATCTCAACCCAATAGAGCATCTTTGGGATGTGTTGGACTGGAAGCTTCATGCCCTAGATGTGCATCCCACAAATCTCCAACAACTGCAAGATGCTATATTATCAATATGGGCCAACATTTCTAAAGAATGCTTTCAGCACCTTGTTGAATCAATGCCACGTAGAATTAAGGCAGTTCTGAAAGCGAAAGAGAGTCAAACACAGTATGAGTATGGTGTTCCTAATAATCCTTTAGGGGAGTGTATATATCACATTTGTAGTCATGCTGATATTAGGGAAAACAACACTCTACATCCTGTTATAAAAAAACAAACAAAAAAACAGTGACACTGACACTTTTTGCCCTATATATCTTGAATTTTGGGGGCATTTTTATTACTTTTGGTGTCTGTTGTGAGGCCCCTTCAGGTGAAAGGGTGCTACTGTCTAAATCCAATCAACAAGTTATACATAAACGTTCCCTACTAGGGATGTTAACCGATGACCGTTTGACCAATGGTTGACCGTATCAACGTTAACCGATCGTTGTCGGTTGTCCATTTAAAAAAAAAGTGATCTCTAAATTAGGCTATTATAGACAGTGGATTAAACGCTACACTTTGGGTTGGCGCGCTCACAAGGTTTGCAAAAAGTAAACAGGCTAAAACACTCGAGGTTAGAGCCAGGGCAGACGACAGTATGAAGCGTGCAGTCCGCATAAGATGGGCTTACATTTGGAAATATATTACATCTACATTTCAGTGGTAACGCATAAGGTGTTGATCATCTTTCTTTAGTATTGTTAGCACTACCTCGAACTAAAGCGGCGTCTCTTCGGAGCTGTCATTTTCTTAAGCTTCTAACGCTAGACAAATGCCTTTATTTTCAACGCGATCACCTTGTACCCAAACCATTTCGAAACTAAGGAGCCATTTATCCTCCGATTACAAACAACTTTTAAAAAAAGAGATTTCTGTTTTATTATGACATTAATTATGTTTGAATTATTAATTATTATAATATTGATAGATAAATCGTTTATAACAAATAGTGTTAGGGAACGTTACATACATTATCTTTTCTCACCTGGGCTGGGCTTGCTTGTTTGTTTTGCAATTAAGTAAATGCAGTTCACATCTGTACAGTAGAGGGTGCAGCTCAAACAAACATTTCAGCTGTACCGCTGTTCTGGAATGCAGAAGAATAGGACCCAGGTAAAAGATAAAAGATGTTTATCTAAAGTCATTTTTGCTTATATGGTGGAATTGGATGATTGAATGTCAGTAGCAAATATATTGTGAGATTAAATACATAACATATATTTTTATTAAGGTTTGTGTATTATTAATAGTTAACATTACACTGTTTTATCAATGTTGAGAAATACTAAATCTGTTTTTGTGCAAGTGAGATGAGTAAATTCGTTCACATTTAGTCTAGATCTACAATAACCATCACATTCATGTGCACACAGCAGCTCTTACTCCCAATTTCTCTCAACATGGCAACAGAAGTGTCAGTCAATTCATGGAGAAACAAAGTAACTTTTGTTACTAATTTGAAAAAGTAACTGACATTTTATTGTACATTTAAAAGTAATGTATTACATTACTTGAAAAAGTAATCTGATTCCGTAACTCGTGTTACTTAATGCGTTCCTCACTGATAATAAACACTAAAATATTCCATTAGAAATTGTCAACTTTGATTTCATTGTGACTTTAAGAGCCTGTTCTTTTTTAACTAGTCTGAATGCCCATAATTTAGCAAAATGGTCATTTTAACTGAAGTACACCCAAATTAATCTAAATTTTAATCTAACCAGTCTGAATCTATTCACCCCTCCACAGAAGTTGCCAATATATATATATTTTTTAAATAATAAACAATGATTTTAAAAAAATCATAAAATAAAATATTAATCACTAGCTGTCAAGTTGGGTAATCCCCTGATTATCACCATAAGGTCTTTGAATCCAATGAGATTTTTCCTGTGAATTTCACCACCATTTTGATTTCTATCAGCAAGACACGTCTTAATGACAAAGGTCCTTAAAAATAAGGCGATCTTAAGGCCAGCGTAATGGATCTCACACTAGGGGCCAGCTGCACACAATGTTACGCCCCCTGTGTGGAGAACCGCCCCCCTGCGTAAAACACATTATTCTTCGGGGGGTATGTAAAAGCGACACGACCCATTCGCCTGTGGGACCCGAGGGAGGAATATGGGCCCCCTCTTCAATCTGAGTCCCTAGGAGGGCCACCCAGCACCTGCTAACCCAGGGCAGTACTCATCAGAAAAGCATTTAGTGCGCTTGCTAACTCCAGGCCATAATTAGGGTGGGTAATTATTTACAGGCAGCACTGGGCAGAACTGGCCTAGCATAAACAAACAGGCGGCTTGGAGACACATGACAAACATCGTTAGCTCTTCGCTCATTTTCGCCCAAACGGCAAAAACACTAGCAGCATGTAGACTCACTCCCGGGGAAAAGAATACCCAAAAACTTCTGGTCTGAAAAGCAATCGTTTGCCAAATAGCTAGCACATTTGAGACACACAAGTAGGCTTATTGTAACATCTGTAATGTGCTACGCACACACACATATACACACACACACACATACACACCCAGACTCACACGCTCATGAATATGATAACGTGTGAAATGACAGATTTATTTGTGTGTGGCTCCAGGGTTTTATCTCTAGCACAGTTCATCAACTCCTCAGCACGAGGACTGCTAACCAACGCAGCGCCTGCACATGCTAATTACTGGACCATGGTTAGCTTCAAACCTCAGATCTGCTCCCATCATAATATGTGCCCTGGTTTTTGCTTTTATGAGATTTTTATCTATCTGTAAGAATGGAAAAAAAGCGTAAAGGTTTAAAAGTTTAAATTACTGCGAGTTTCTGTAGCCTAGAGTTTATGCTACAATGCTAATGAGCTAATCACATTGCCACCAATTTGAATTTGCTCTTTTTGTACGTGTACTATTATTATTTTTTTAATAACAATAACCAGATTGAAATGAATTTTAATTTTTGTAAAGGTGGATATTTATTTTTATATATTTATTTAAAAAAATTATATAATGAATTTACATCAATAATCTAGTGATTCAAGCTGAAGCCAATATGCTGTAAACATTTTCCTCAGACAGGAAGGATGAGTGTGTACAGGAAAAAAGCAAACTGTTGGTTAATCACCCCCGTAACACACTGACGCAATAATCGTTTCAAGGACCGTATAGTTATCAATTACAGTAGTCCTAAATTACACAGTGTGTGCTGTGTACATAGTGATAGTTTGACTGTAACTAATCAGCTACAATAAAATGATTTCATTGAGTGTTTTAGTAGGCCTGGTTGTTTCAAAATTGCTGGCTAATTCTATTTGAAAGTGCAACACTATTCACTAAGCTGTTTCTCTAGTGCATATTTAATTTCATAGGCAGTAAGATGGAGAGAAAAGAGGGGCTGCGAGAGCTCCAGATGGCTCCAAAGCTCCGCAGAGAACTAGGCCTCATTGTTTGATTTTTTTTCTTAAGTTTTAATTAGCTGCAAGAACAAGAAAGGAAAAACTTGTATGTTTTCTATAAAGAGTGGGTGACTGACTGTTGTCAAGTAGAATGTGTGTCCTTTACCAAATAAAACGTTAACAGACAGTGAAGATGATACTGATTATGTCTTTCAGTTTTAAGGATGTGATATTGGATATTGTCGATTAGTATTGGTTGGGATGGACATAAAATGATGAGAATATTAAAAATATTTTAATTTGTGGTTCAAAGATGAAAAAAATCTTAAGGGTTTAGAATGAGATGGTGAGTAAAAGATGTCAGAATACAATTTTCATAAAACATAAAAAAATATTTTACATAAAAAATAGGGTAAATAAGCATGAACAATTTTTTTATGTAAAATATTTTTTTTTATGTTTTATGAAAATTTTATTCTGACATATTTTACCAAATATTAAATATTCCAAACCCTTAAAAAAATGTCATCTTTGAACCACAAATTAAGATATTTTTAATATTCTCATCATTTTATGTCCGTCCCAAGAAAATCAACAGACATCATATGCAATTTTGAGCTTACCATATCTGATGTGTGTTGATCAACGTTTCTACACTATATTGCCAAATGTTTTGGGACAACTGCCTTTATATGCACATTAACTTTAATGACTTCCCATTCTTTTAATATGGATTTGGCCCACCCTTTGCAGCTATAACAGCTTCAACTCTTCTGGAAAGGTTTTCCACAAGGTTTAGGAGTGTGTTTATGGGAATTTTTGAAGATTCTTCTAGAAACGCATAGTTTGAGGTCAAAACTCTGTGCAGGCCAATTAAGTTCCTCCACACCAAACTCGTTCATCCATGTCTTTATGGACCTTGCTTTGTGCACTGGTGCACAGTCATGTTGGAACACACTGTTCCCACAAAATTGGGAGCATGAAATTGTCTAAAATATCTTGGTATGCTGAAGCATCCTTTCACTGGAACTAAGGGGCCATGCCCAATCCCTGAAAAACAACTCCACATCATAATCCCCCCTTTACCAAACTTTACGCTTGGCACAATGCAGTCAGGCAAGGACCGTTCTCCTGGCAACTACCAGAATTATCCATCGGATTTCCGGATTCGTCACTCCAGAGAACACGTCTCCACTGCTCTAGAGTCCAGTGGTGGCGTGCTTTACACCACTGCATCTGACACTTTGCATTGCACTTGGTGATGTACGGCTTGGATGCAGCTGCTCGGCCATGGAAACCCATTCCATGAAGCTCTCTCTACGCACTGTTCTTTAGCTAATCTGAAGGCCACAGGAAGTTTGGAGGTCTGTAGCTATTGACTGTAGAAAGTTGGCGATTTCCCCACTCTGTGATTTTTACGTGGTCTACCACTTTATGGCTGAGTTGCTGTTGTTCCCAATTGCTTCCACTTTGTTATTATACCACTAACAGTTGACCGTGGAATATTTAGTAGTGAGGAAATTTCATGAATGGATTTACTGCACAGGTGGCAATCTATCACGGTAGTAAGCTTGAATTCACTGAGCTCCTGAGAGCGACCCATTCTTTCACACATGTTTGTAGAAGCGGCATGCCTAGGTGCTAGATTTTATACACCTTTGGCCATGGAAGTGATTGGAACACCTGAATTCAATGATTTGGTGTGGTGTCCCATACTTTTGGCAATATAGTGTATATGAATAAATGCATATAACGCATTAATATTAATTAAATCTGGTCATCATATAAAGCGATTGGGTCTTCATATAAATACATTTTTTAGAACTTTTTGAAACTTTTAAAATGTTGATTACGTGGATTGATTTAATGATGAGAGCATATTAAAAATATCTGCTGTGTTCCAAAGATGAGCAAACGTTTTACAGGTTTGGAACGACATGAGAGTGAGTAATTAATGACAGAATACATTTTTTTGGATGAATTAACCCTTTCATCTATAAAAACACTAATAATTTGACAGTTACATGTGAGCAGATCTTTGTTTGATTTTTCATATGGATATTATAATGCTGTGATGCCTACATTCACTTGTTTAGAACATTTTATTTTATTTTTAAATTTATTTAGACAAAATACTATCAGTTATCAACATGAAAGTATTTACTGGCTTATCTGTATCAGTGCATCCTCTTAAGAAACAAAGTACTGTCTCAGCTTAGTGTGTTTTATGGCCTTCTAAAGTACTGCAATCTCGAGTCAGACTTCCATGGTTATTGTCACACTTGACTGAGTAAGTATCATTCTGTCATCTGCACAAACACATATGGACACACATACTCTTCCATGCACTAATCAAAGCAAGCTTATTTAGTCCTTTGTAAAGCATTTACGGCCTGATCCTAAATGCTGCGCTCGTGGCTTTGTTCTCTTCTCAAACACAATTAGAAGATAATATATAAATATATACATACTGCAAATGACATGCATATGACGGCTTCATTTGAAGCCCGCTCAGGTCATTAGTAACCCAACAGGGCGCTACAGAGCCGCCGGTCCCTTTCTGCCAGTCGACCAGTGGAGATTTATTTGATATTAACTCCCTAATGGCCTAGCTCCTTTTCTGGTAAAATATGCACAAAAGTCCAACACGAACACTGCCATTCAGTTGAATGCTTATTTATTCACTAAACGAGGATCTAATGTTCAATGTTCCCTGGACGCTAAGGTAGTTCTGGGGGAGGAAGGCTTCCCCCTACAGCTATATACATCATTTATTTTACACATATCCCGGTATCACACACTGGGCAGCGAGGGGAGAAGAACGACTTTATGAAAATCAGAACAGTGAGTGTTACGGGGGACATTAAGAGTTGGAGGGGGAGAGCTGTGAATGAAAGCGGAAGAGGGGCGAGCGAGAACATCTTCGCTGGAGAGAGACGATGTCTCTTGCCCGCCACCCACAAGCATAGCGGGCTGTGCTCGACACCCCTCGGATAGGAAGCGGGCTTTCGCTTACCGTATCTCTTGAACTCTGAGGCCCTCGCAGCCCCGGCAAATGGTCGTTATCGCACAGTTCTGTTTCCACATGAACTTCTTTAACGCATTAAGAAGGATGTCTATCCTTCGCGTTGTTAAACACATTGTTAATTTAGCTGTAGCGCTCGTGGTCGTGAGGCTGGGGGGAGATTGTGTTAAGTTGTCGCTAGGTTTTTTTGTGCGTGTGTGTGTTTAGTCTTGTAGGATTCAACATGTATGATAGGTACTGACCTAGTGGTGGTCAATCTACTAATGCAACACTTTCCATCCATGAATTGGATAAAATTCATATACAATATAGCCTAAATCCCTCTATGACCTCTTTATTATTTTTCTCAAACAATTACCCTCTGTCGCCCATTGAAGTGTTAAGTATTACTATTCTGATATTAATTTTAATTATGTAAGGTAACAAACACTATATTTTAGTTTTCTTGTTACACGTTACATGCAGTTGCTATGGTTATTACTATAAATTGTGCATAATTACATGCAACTAACCTTAACCACACCCTCCTCCTAATCATAGTGAGTAGATTTAGTTCATTATTATTACTCAGTACTTACATGCGTAATTACATTGTAATACAGACACCTGCAAATAAATTTGTAACCTAATATAATAATAAATATTATTTGTAATATTATGGTATTTTTATCGAGGGTTTTGATTAACTACATCACATACAATCTTACATAAAGCAACCCAATAAAGTTCTTTATCTCAAATAATAACACAAAATAATGCCACTTTTTTAAAGCCTTGCAGTTTAGCACAGTCTCTATGTCGCTAAATGAAGCTCCGCTATAGCTTTAAGAAATTGTATAGTTTTTAATATTTTTTTATGGTGTTGTAATATAATACAATTGATACTAATATATTATTGTTAATATTATTAAGCATTATTTTTATCAAGGGATCTGATTCACTACAACATTACATGAAACAACCAAATACATTTTTTCCCAAATAATACCAATCTACTTTTTCAATGCCTAGCTGCTCAGCTATAACTTCAATAATATATAATTTATTATGTATTATATAGTTTATTATATTATAATACAAATTAATGTGACTATGAATATTGCTACTAATATTATTTTTTCCCATAATACTTTATTTTGCAATGTTTTACTATATATTAAATTATATTATTATTATAAAAAATGTTTTTTTATTTTAAATAGCTTCAAATATATTATATATATATATATATATATATATATATATATATATATATATATATATATATATATATATATATATATATATATATATATAATTTTATTTTTTACATTTTTTTTCCATCAAGGGCTTTGATTCACTACATCACATAGAACTTAGACATACAACAACCAAGCATTGACAGATTACTGGGCGCCAAAGGTTCACTACGGTGTGTTTAGCTTATAAAGAATAAAATGGATTTTTGAAGGTCTGTTGGGAATGAATTACAGCAGGTATGAAAATAGCAGGATTATGTTGATGCAGGTATGAAATATGCATAGTTAATGAATTGTGGAAGGTAAGGAATGGATAGCTAAAGGTAAGGAATAACTGTAGGGAAAGGATTGTGGTAGGTAAGGGCCACTGACTGTGGGCCCCTCTGTGTGTGCGCGTGTGTGAGTGGCGGGGGAGACAGACTCTGCCAACTGCACGATTCACTAAGCTCTCACCAGGGGAGAGAGATAGATAGTTTTAATGTGTATATGTGAGTGAGAGAGATGCGAGCGAAAGAGAGAGAAAAAAATACAAATACACAAAATGTATATTCCATATTAAGTATGTGAATGGGTTTTATACTCAATTGTGTATGTCGGCCTGATCTGCAGGTAGGAAGATGAATGGGTTTGTCTGTTATAAATATATAGACCAGAGGCAATGGGAAGGAAGGACAATTATCTAAATCTAAGTGCGTCATCTTGAAGATATCGGTCAAGTTAGTGAGTTTATGGACAGATAAAGCATATTAAAACTTTGCCTTAGGGTTGATCCTTAAAATATCTCTTATATCATTCCACGTATAACTCAGCATATGCCGTGATGCAATTGATCTAGAACTTATAAACTTTGAAATGAAGCACCATCTTAAAATGAAGACATTAAACTGATCACCTAAACTTAGGGGAGGACCTCGTCACACTTAAAGCGATCATATGTTAATTGATATCAATAAATCATTTGGTGGCCATGAAGTCCTCTTGCTGGTGCCATAGTCTCATTTCCCAATAGGACCACTCTAATTGATTTAAATGCTTCGTCCTTGGGGCGACGCTACTATGCTCACTTAGTAGGGGTCTTTAACATTATTATTATTACCACCGTGATTGCGGGTTTCTCCATTTCCTAGTGTACGACGAGAGTCAGAATCTCTCGCCCAAAGCTGAAAAAATAATTATTAGCATCTTGGTACAAACAGACGACCCCCCCACCCCTCCCCAAACACACACCAACCCTCGCCTCGCGGCCCAGAGCCGACCCCCTCCGCGCGCGCTCATCTCCCCATCTCCGTTTTTGCCACGTTCAGTCCTTAATTTATGCAAAATTAATTGATATATCTTTTATAATTGATGTGCTGTAAAATTAATGAGTAATTTATGTAATTAGTCAATTAAGGCTAATTCCAGCATATGTTCAATATGCCCAGAAGGTGCACTTTACAAGTTGTTATTTGTCCAGGAGTTGAATGCATTGAAAACCGTCTAATTAATTTCTTATGCATATCAGCGTGTTGTCTACTTAACACCGCGCTTTGTGGGAGCAGGTTTAATATTGATCTAAACAACACGGTGAGGAGGAACACGCGCGCTCCCGCCGCGGCCTCGCAGGGGCCTTCCGGTGCCAAATGCTCCACGATTCGCGTGTCAAAGGCGCTTCTAAGCACACGTTATTCGTCAGCGGTCCGGAGCTAAAGTTGCATTTCAAAAGACATTAAGCCCGGGAGATAATGTCGCCGCGTGTGAAATATGCATGCGATTCGTTCACCGGTGACCCTTTAAACTAGAGAAACACCAGAGCTCTTCAGGAACAAAATGAGAAAGATCTGTTGGCTAATTAATTGACACGGTTTTGAATATTCATTGCTAATATAACCACTACGCCTTTAATTATATTGTTGGACATCTCTCTCAGGAAGGTAAATCACTGAAGGCTTAATTAATGTAATGTATTCGCGACCCGCCGGGAACCCGAGCGCGAAGGCGCCTGGTGGGACCGTGCCGTGACACCTGGCCGCACAAGAGCGGCGGCGCTTTTGTTATTCTGTTTACCGGAGTACCTGTTCTCGGGGGTTGTGTGGAAGTGTTTATCCTTGTGAAATACGAGCAAAGTGCAAACAGCTTGACAGGTTGATTCTGACTCCGCTCAGCCCGGTGAAAAACTGGCGCGCTCATGATGCGTGCAAACGCGCGCGCTTCCAGCCTTTGAACGATTTGTCATAAATATTTTTACCCGAAATTACTCAGGAGAAAGGAGTTGTTAAATAGTATATAATTATGTATGCAACGTGTTTACGCTGCTGTCAAGTTATGACAAGGTTATGCAGTTTATGATCGATCATATTCAGGGAAGCAAAATTCTGGATAGATTTTTTTTAATTCTGTTGTTTTCCCTTTCTCTCTCTGCTATCTCTCTCCACCTTTCACAGTACTGACCAATCGTGATTAATATAAAATCCCCTAAACATATAGGCTTTTAGAAATAAAGACATTTTTTACCTTTTATTTTTAATTTGCAGCTTCAGGGGTGGGCAAAGGCCAAAACCAATAAACACATTTATGAAGTTTGTTTATGAGCAAAAAAAAAAAAAAAGAAAAAAGAAGAAGCTTTATTTGATAACTTATGTATAGCCATCAAAAGCTAGTTATACAGAATTGTCAGTTGAAAGATTTTAAAAGCTGTGATTCAAAACAGTCACAAAATATGCTCATCTCTTTCTGAAGCTGCTCATTAAATCTGTATATTAATATCATAATAGGCTAATATAAATGTTATTTCAACTCAAAATTAATATTATATGACGTAATGTATGTAGAATAAACTTAACAAACTGAAGTTTGTGTAAACGTAAGGTATGCTGGAGAAAGAGTGTGAAGAAAAATGTAAATACTCTTTTTTCTAAAGGAGCATGTTGCCTGGTTATTTTTTATGTTTAAACATCTTTAGAACAAATAAGAATGAGAAACCCTCATTGTAAATATTTTTTTCTTATATATAACAAATATATAATAAATAATTAATACAAATATATAATACAATAATAACTTATAATAAAAAATATTAGATTGCATTTTAATGACTTTATAGTTCATAATCTTTACATAATGTAAAATGTACTAATAATAACATGTATGATGAAAGTCCACGTGATAAAGTTTATAAGCACCTTTTCAGCAACTTAATAAGTGTTATTCACACAAATCAGGGTTCATACACATTCAAATAATACTGTAACTAAACAGCGTTAAATGCAAAATAAAATGTACTTAAATGAAAAAGAAGAGACTAATTTATAATAATATAAATAATGTGGTGGTTTTAATCCAAAATAGAATGTCTCTGTTCATAATATTTCTACTTTATACACTGTTTTACGTTGAAATTAGCTCAATATTTTAAGGTTAATTTTTACACCGAGAACATTTAAAGTGCATTGTCAGAGAAAATTAAAACACCATGAACAATACACGATAAATATTTGGCTCTTCTTGTTTAAGCAAGTTCAAAGAAGTTTGGTTTTCTAGAATTCGAGACGTTTAAAACAATTCTACGAACTGTCCACAAACAGTAAATGGATATTTCACACTGACATCATTAGTCTTGCGGTGTGTGTTATCATTATCAGACTCATTAGCGAGCGCGCTGCTCTTTGCCTCTGATTGGTACAGATGAATAGGACTAAACGCATATGAAGTCAGACCCTCCCCCTATTTACCCCTTATTCGTCCTAAAGTCAGTGTCATCATAATAAAACGCAACTAGCGGGGGGTCTGGACCTCTGCCATTGTTACAAAAGCGTCGCGGATGTTCTGTGAGTCAAAGCCGAGCGCGCGCATCCTCCGGGAGAACTTCTCGCGCTCTGAGAGGACGCAGGTGTGGCGCGCGCGTGTGAGGAGTACCATTAGAGAGGTAACTTTCAAACGGTCCCGTTTTCTTTGACATACTTTGGCTTTGCCTTAATCCTGTGGATTTTTGACTTTGTGAGGCGTTTCCATGACTGTCGTATTATAAAGCAGATGTAAACATACAAAACAGAAAAATAAATCAAAGCCAGGCTATAGCACGCTGAATGATTTTTTTGTTTAAATGGACGATATGCCGGCTTGCTTCTGACTGATACTACACAGAATTTCCAAAGCCATGCCTCGGCCAGGCAAAAACTCCTACAGTGACCAGAAGCCTCCGTACTCGTACATCTCTCTGACTGCCATGGCCATCCAGAGCTCCTCTGAGAAGATGCTCCCCCTCAGCGACATCTACAAATTCATCATGGACCGTTTCCCATATTACCGCGAGAACACTCAGCGCTGGCAGAACTCACTCCGCCACAACCTTTCCTTCAACGACTGCTTCATCAAGATCCCCCGGCGCCCAGACCAACCGGGCAAGGGCAGCTTCTGGGCCTTGCACCCGGACTGTGGAGACATGTTCGAGAACGGGAGCTTCCTTCGCCGCCGCAAGCGTTTCAAGCTCCTGCGGGTGGAGCATTCGGCTTGCAAGAGTGGCCCCGTGCTGCACTCCTACCACTCTCACCACCATGCCCAGCACTCCTTACATCAATCCCACCACCATTCGGGCAAGCTGGGTGTGGGACACCCGGAGTACCTGGGCACCATGGGCCGCCTCTCCCACTTCCAGAGCTACACACTTGGAGGCGGGCAGAGCGGCAGCTTCAAGCACCCCTTCGCCATCGAGAGCCTGATAGGCAGAGACTATAAAGGGGTGATGGCCAGCGGTTTGCCCATCGCGTCAGTCATGCATCACCTGGGATATCCCGTGCCCGCACAGCTGGGCGGGATGGTCAACTCGGTGTGGCCGCACGTTGGCATGCTGTCCGAGCCGGTGTCGTCTGACTACCCACCGTTCAGTGTGGCGGTGAAGGGGCTGTACCACCATCACCCGGGAGCCCAGAGCATGCCCGCCGTGCCCGTGCCCATCAAACCCACGCCGACCCTGGGCACAGTCCCCTCCTTGACTGGCATGACGCCGGGAGTAACACAGCTGTGCCCGAGAACCGCAGCACTGATGGAGAGAGACGCAACAGCTCTTGTGGAGGAAAAAAGCGGCTCTCTCCATCCTGCTCTCCTGCAGTCCTGAGCCAAAAAGGACTGGTGGGTATGTAGAGCATGTTTTGGGGATGGCTGTGGACTGATTTGAGATGCCAGCCTTTTCCAGAAGATCTTCGAGAACTGTTAAAGAAGCTTTTTTTGGCTGTGTATTTCAGGCTAGTTTATATTATCCAGAATGCAGGTTGTCTATTTGGCTCTGCGCTTTTCTGCTTTGTTGAATAATGAGGTATGTTTTAACTTCTTTTACAGTACAAAGGACTGTATAAACTGTTCTAAGAAAAAACATGTATCTGATGTACATTTAAAAGTTAAGCCTTATAGACTGTAAAATAAATTCAAAAATTGAGTTTGCACACAACTATGACTTGCATGCTTGTAAATGATTGTATTTGTGTAAAATAGAAAAAAACATTTATGTTCAAATGTTCTTATATTATCATAAATGTTATACTTGTAAATATGTGTAGAATATCAATTTCAGCATTTGAATTGCACTTGTGGTATTTACTAACACAACATCTAATATTTTATGAAAATTAAACAATCAAATATACAATTCTAGTGAACAAAAACAGGCCTGGTTTATGTGTGCTCTTTTAAGGTGGCATGTGAGTTTTAAAAAAGCAGAATAAGATTTGTAAATAGTATTTTTTAGAGTAAAATCAAGCTTCAATCCAGTTTCTATGCAGTGGAATGTCTTTTTTTCTATGTGACTTTTTCTCATTTGTTTATATCTATTATGTACAGTGTATTAATATAGATTTACTATTTTATATGTACAATTAAAGGCATGTATATGCATATATACTATGGCATATATATGAGTCAAATTATAGGTAGTAATATGATACAATTCTGAAAGAGATAATGCATAATGTACTGCCTTTTTAATTAATAGTTTTTATATTTAGTATATTTATTGTGTGCTTTCACAGACAATTTACAATGTGTTTCAGAATTCTTTCACCGAATCCACATTTTGAACGGTGAATCCTGACAGACAGTGGCTGAACATCCACAAGCATAAATAGCTTAATAGTAATGGATTCGCTTCCTCGCCATTTCCGAACATTAAGACAATTGTTGCTCCAAGGCATAGAGGCGAAAGACTGAGTCTGTTTGCCAAACTACAGAAAACATGGCGCCGTCCAACAGAGGAGCATTTTCCTCATAATCCATCCTGATGTTGAGTGTTGCTTTATAAGTTTAGCTCTGTTTTCACGTCTTGAGTCAGTTCATTATCCGAGATCAATTTTTAATTTTTTTTAAATTCAATTTATTCATCACAAGTAGTGGCGATGGAGAAAACCTGACTTTAAAATGTAAAACATATGCAGAAATGTTCTTGCATATGGAGACTGAGTTTTTCTTTTCCTCGCATTAAAATATTCAGGGCAATATATTATGCTATTAAAATAAAAAAAATCATACATGAAACTTAAGTTAACATGGAGAATTTTAGAGAACAAAAAGTGAAATGAAGTCAAATTAGAACTTTCAAGAAGCAAACAGTTGTGTAGCTACGAGCACAAATTCCAAATTCAACTTAAGTCCCGCAAACTGCGGCCTGTTTTTTGATTTCCTTTCTTAATTCCTTTTCT
This sequence comes from Pseudorasbora parva, assembly GCF_024679245.1. Lineage (NCBI taxonomy): Eukaryota > Metazoa > Chordata > Actinopteri > Cypriniformes > Gobionidae > Pseudorasbora > Pseudorasbora parva. The sequence goes on from NC_090184.1 coordinate 13,726,823, forward strand.
TTCATCAAAATAACCCTGATACAGACACAGTGTAAAACATGCTGGGTTGTTTAAACCCACATGTGAGTCAAATATGGGCAAACCCACCCGCTGGTTTACATTTTATTATTACATTTTAAACCCAACGGTTGGGTTTGGTTTGTTCATATTTGACCCAAACATGGGTTGAAAAAAGTAGTGTACATGAATTGGGATGACCACAGATTTTCTTTTCCTGAAGGTTATATCCCAATTTGTGTGTGTGTGTGTGTGTGTGTGTGTGTGTGTCCGGGATGCTGTGCTTCACATAAAGAGCCGGAGGAGACGGCCGCATGACTTCAAAAGCAGCCGTTTGATAAAGTTGTTTTGTCCTGCTCTTCTTGACATAAATTTCACCTTTGAAGTTGAGAAGCTGGTCCTCTTCAGAACACAAAAGCTGCCAGTTGGGAGGCCATTTAGAGTGTCACTGTTTAGCATGGCAAAGGCTCCTTTATACGTCTTCATACGCGCGCTGAAGCACACGCTCACACCAGGGGTGAGCTGAACCTGCCCTCTGAACAAATAAGATGCACAAGTGGCTGGCTTATGTGAAAAGTACACCCACATCATATCTAGTCAATGAAAACGATCCGTCTCTTTCTTGCACTTGCTTTCCTCTCTCTTCATTACTCTCTGGATTCATTACTGTCTGACGGTTGTCATCTGAATTTCTTGGCATCTTAAAAGACATCAAATTTGTCTTTTCCCATAAGCAGCGGTGTACATTTCAAACAAAATGACAAAAAGTGATACTGTGCACAAGAATATCCTCACATTAAAAGCAAATATGTGACCATTTCTTATTGCAGTTAAACATTCTAAAGTGCTATGAAAGATATGCTGATTTTTTGAACTCTTGAGTCTTTTAAATATGGATTATCTGGAAAGTATGATGAATAGGAATGAGGTCATCGTGAAGTTGCTGGTCTGCGGCTTGTTGAGGTGCAGAATTTGATATGAGGTATTATTGTTAATTACTCTGACTTCAACAGTGGTGGAGGTGACACATTCATGCCCATCTTAATGACTGCAAAGACCTCGCCTTCATAATGAACCGTTTAATTCATGAAGCTACTCGCCACCATGAGCCCCGGCAACAGCACAGCAACTTAGTGCAACTGAATAATTCTTTGAAAATGATAGAATTCTGCCCGCTAATCAAGTGTGGATTGGTAATATTATAATTGATATATTGTCGTAATTCCTCATAAGACATAATTGAACTGATAGATTCAGTGTTTAATCTGTCGGTCTCTTGAAATCTTTATATTAGGATTTTTTTCTTCTTCTGTTAATTAGCAAGGCTGTTTGTTCATATTTAGATACAGTGATGGAGAACGTACTCACTCATCAACAGTGAGCTCACACACCATTACATTTACACAACTTTTGGGATTTACTCATCTCACTTGCACAAAAAACAATTAGGTATTCCTCAAATGGAATAAAACCGGTGAAATGCAAACTGAATATTACGCAAACCTGCAATAATGAAATATGTTAAATTACAAAAATATACTTAATGTATTTAATCTCACTTTATTAACCAATGTCTTTGATGCTGATGATCCAATTCAAACAATTCAACACTAATAATAAGCAAAAATGACTTTATATATGAATATATTTAAAGTTTCTTTAGTTTCTTTAAAGTAGAACAGCAGCACAGCTGAAAAGCCCTATTTTAAAGGGGGGTGAAAGACTCAGTTTCAGTCAATCTCATGTCAATCTTGAGTACCTATAGAGTAGTATTGCATCTTTTATCTCCAAAAAGTCTTTAGTTTTATTGTATTTATAAAAGAAATATAGGCTGTACCTAGTCTTTCCGGAAAAACCCGAGCGCCTGAAGGCGTATCGTGTGGGCGGAGCTAAAGAATGACGAATGTGCACAAAGCGGTGACGTCCTCAAGTGTGGAGAAACCCATGGCTATCGATCTGATTCAGCTAATACATATATGATCCAGAATCAGATCCGGAGGCTGAAATAAATTGAACAGGAGAAACAGCAACAGCAGGATGTCCGTCTCTGTGGTATGTACTGTATTTAGTGGCCTGTCAACATTTGTGTGTGTTTACTCGCAGTTTATGAGGACATGATTCGGTTTAGGGACTATTGTATGCGACTAAACCTTAGCAGTAGCAAGCAAAACGGTTTTGCACGTCAGACTAGTCGTGTAACGTTATACATAGAACAACAATGGAGTAACCGTTAACGCACTTGAATGACGAAGCACGCGATCGTGTCGTTTACGGATGTTTACTCACACAACGATAGCCAACAGCACAGACATTTGAAGCATTTTTACTCACCGGCTGCTTCCAAAGCAGGACCGAACCGTCGCTGGGACTGCTCCGTCAAAAACACACTTCTTTGGTATGATTTGGTGAAGTCCTGTGACAGCAGTGACCGTGGAGATCCACTTTGTGACGCGACTGAAGCGATGTTGTGAAGCTTCCCGTCATTTCTGCGTTCAAATCGGTTCAAATGCAGCGCTGCCTTCCCGGAATGCTGTGCTGAAGCGTTGAAGTCGCTTGATGTCACCCATAGGAATAAAGTGGAGTGCGGCGCGGACTATAACGACATAAGTGTTCACGGACGAGTGGATCTGCAGCTGAGCGAGTGTTTATGGGCATGCATTTCCTCTCTCGCTCTAGTCTTCCGCTCTATCGAGGTCAAGTCGACCCATACTCGAAAAAAACTCTCCGAAACTTGTGAGAAACCGGAAGGAGTATTTTTGACACAGAAATACTCCATCAAACGTCCAACATTAGTTTTTGAAACTTTGTCTATGTTTATGATGGGAATCCAAGTCTTTAACAGTGTAAAAAGCTCAGTATGCATGAAACAGCATTTCACCCCCCCCTTTAACGATCTGAGCTCATGGCGTCTGAATCCACTTTTGCTTGTTTAACGACGGGTAAAAAAGGATCTGCGCGCCAGACGTATTGTCCAAAAGGGTTGTACCTAGTCCCTTAATGAGTCATGGGTGTGTTTTGGCCGCAACGTGTATTAAACCAATCAGAGTCTCATCTACTATTCCCTTTAAAAGCCATTGTGCTTGCACCATGGCAGATTTGCTATTTACATGGCGGAATTTGCGAGCGGAAAGACTAAACAGAGCATCTCCAGAGAAATCGTTTTATTTTTTATATTTAAAAAATGTTTGTGTGTAATAAGCAGAGTGTACACGCATTGTGGACCTGCCTATAGGCGGATATTACTAATGACTTAGACTTTAGACGCCTTCAAAGCTATCTAAATGAAGTCCTTAGCAAAGCATATTACTACTACTAATCATTTTTTAATACATGTTTAGGACATTTACAAAATATCTTCATGGAACATGATCTTCACCATATATCTTAATGATTTTTAGCATAAAAGAAAAATTTATTATTTTGACCCATACAACGTATTTTTGGCTATTGCCACAAATATATCTGTGCGACTTAAGACTGGTTTTCTGGTCCAGGGTTACATTTATGCATTTGTAGAGGGTTTATTTTTGTTAATTCTTACAAAGTTCAACATTTTTACTTATTGACCTTCTTGGAAACTTTTTACAATGCCTTCATACTTCATTTTTGATACTTTTCAGGTGCCTTTATGTACAAATGTGCTTTATTTATTTAATTGTTTGGAATTATTATTTTTCATTTTAAAACTAAAAAACAGTGAGTATCATGAATTATTTAAAAACTATTGATTGCTTTTTCTCTCAAATCTCAACCGTCACATTTACTGCAACCAACAATTTTACCACTAATTTAGTTTTAAAGGTGTCATGAACTGGCTTAAAAGGGATAGTTCACTTTGAAATTAAATTTAGATATTTTTTAGCTTACCTCATGGGCATCCGAGATGTAGGAGTATTTGTTTCCCCAGTAGTTTCAATTTTGATCATTTTAGGTCAAACCGTTCTTGTCTGTGCCTCACAAAATGCAGGTCACAACCATGAACACAACCACAACCATAGAACAACCATGGAGTAACCGTTAGCGCATTTCAATGACGAAGCACGCTTTGTGAGAACGCTAGGTTTATGTTTGAGTGGTTTTCCAATAATCAAACTGACACCTATACTAGTCAGCTAAACAAATGTAACACACACCATAGATCGCATACTCCATTGATAAACTAACATATATCGTTATAAACGATCGTGTTGTTTACTGATGTTTACTCACGCGAAGATAGCCAACAATAGACATTTGAAGCAGTTTTACTCACCGCCTGCTTCCAAAGCAGGACCGAGAACCTTTATCGTTGGGACCGCTCCGTCAAAAACACACTTCTTTGGTAAGTTAACTGTTGATTTCGTGAAGTCCTGACAGCAGAGACCGTGGAGATCCACTTTTGCGACCGAAGCATATGTTGTGACGCTTCCAGTCATTTCTGCGTTCAAATCGGTTCAAATGCAGCGCTGCCTTCCCGGAATGCTGTGCTGAAGCGTTGAAGTCGCTCGACGTCACCCATAGGAATAAAGTGGAGCGACAGACGTGTTGCACGGACGACTGGATCTGCTGCACCTGAGAGCAGTGTGGGCGGCGTGCATCTAGTCACACGCGCGCACCCTACTGGGAGAAGAGCCCGTACGGCCCATACAAGGACCTTCCGCTCTATCGACGTCAAGCCGACCCATACTCGAAAAAAACTCTCCGAAACTTGTGAGAAACCGGAAGGAGTATTTTTGACACAGAAATACTCCATCAAACATCCAACTTAGTTTTTAAAACTTTGTCTATGTTTAGGATGGGAATCCAAGTCTTTAACAGTGTAAAAAGCTCAGTATGCATGAAACAGCATTTCACCCCCCCCTTTAATCTCAATATGTCTGCAAATCCAGTGTCGACCTGTGTCTTGTTTACAAATGATTAACATGCTCTCTTCGGCATGTTTATTGCTCGTTTAGCTCCACGAGTCGGTGGGCGGGACTACAGATGCAGCCGTAAACATTTATCTGAGATAACGCTTCCACCTTCCAATATATCATTGATTTGAGAGCCTCTGTTTCTGGGCCTGTTGTCTATAAAAGCTTTTATTTTACTAACAAGGAAGTTTTCAGCTCCGAAACTTGCAGGATATTCTTATATTACAATTACCTTTTATATATTATTATTATTTTAGCACTTTGAGATTTTGTTTAATATAAAGTGCATTATAAATAAAATGTATTATTATTTATATCAAAGGCTCATGGGAAAGTTGATTTCTCAATATATCAACCTTTTAATAGAAGTCAGATTTAGAAAGTAATCTTTAAGGACATTATACTTTTTTGTTCTGCACCTTTTAATTCATGTACGGCAGTTCTCAGGTGCTGGAGTTCAGTGAAAGCACATTGATTTGTTCTTTCAGGGCTGAGCTTCATTACTTGGCATGTGCCTTCTGCCTTTCCCCTTCAACACACCTCGAGCCATAAGTCACCAACTCATAATAAAAAGCTCATCTGCCATGCATTAACAAAAGATGAGTAGAGGTCACCAGAGTTGTAGTGCTGATCACTAAATCTCTCTCTTTCTCAGTGATTCACGAAGAAAAGACAGCCATGTTCGGACTGCCCTCTAGGCTAATTGAAATGGTTGGAGGTTGTCCTTTTAACAAGGATTGTTAGATGCAGCCAAGTCCTGTGTTAATGGTGCTCAATATAGCAGATTGTCTGGGGCTTGACTACTTCCTCTGATTACTTCCATGATTTCTCAAGGCATGGTGTCAGAGACCGTTATGAAGTTTGGAAAGTTTTTACGTTTTTATAACTTCCAGCTGTCCTAAAATAGTATAACAGGACTGATTGTCTTACTTCATAAATATTTCTTAATGAGTTTTTTTTAATGTTTAAAGGTGTCAGGAACTGGGGTTTTTTTGGGTTAAATTTATACTGTTGTCTGAGGTCAACTAATTATGTTTTTACATTCAAAAACATCATAACTAATAAGTAACAGGTTATTTTCTACGCTATTGGTTTTGAGGCTCTATCCTGAACGCTGGGTTTTGATGGGCGTGCCGCACTGGAGACTTGGAAGTAAACGCCCACTGCTAGGATTGGATAATATTTGCATATTTAATGAGCTTCAGCTCCCCTGTCAGTTCCCTTTCGGGGAACTCGAGCTGCGTCGAAACGCTGTGAGAACGCCTCTGCGTTAATGCGTCGTGAAGCGCGTGTAGAACCATTCCATCGGAGGATCGATCGATCGTCGGCGTGATGACGTCATCGACCGGAAGCTATAAAGCGTCCGTGAAAACAAACAGGAACCAGCTTCTGTGCCTTCAGCAAGCGATCTGTGTGAACCTGTCTGTCTATTTGGTGTTTTTGTCTGTCTATATACAAGAATTTTCCACCCTTTTGTTAAATATTCATTATATTTACAAAAAAAGAGAAAATAAATAGATCGAAATGGCGAGTGAAAGCAGCAATTTCAAGAGGTGTGTTCATCCCTGCCCACGCTACATCACGGGTGGGGATACACACTCTGTGTTGCCTGCTTGGGAGCGCAGCATGCCCAGGCAGCCCTCGAGGGGGCTGCTTGTGAGCATTGTGAAAAGCTACCATTAAGAACGCTGCGCTCCCGCCGGGCACTCTTTGAGGAGGGTGCCTCGGCTCGTGTTCCCCGCGGCTCTGGTCCCGATGCTGCCGAGGCAGAGCGGAGGCTGCAGTCGTGGGGATCACAATTGGACGTTGCAGAGGGGTTAGAGACGGGCACTGCCTTATCTCTGCCCTCACCTGCACTTTCCAGCGGCTCTTCTCGGGGCATGGAAGCACGCATGGCGGTTTCTTCCCCCCCGAGAGAGTCGCCGGTGCTTCAACTATCCAGCTCCGAGGAGGTGGACGTTGAAAGCATCGAGACTGAAGATTCGCCACTTCAGTCCCCTGCGAGCGAGGAGCTCGTTGAGGTTCTGAAGCGAGCAGTGGCCAGACTGAACATCGACTGGCCCACTGAGAGATCTGAGGCAGGAAGAAAGCGTTGCAGTAAATTAGACGAAAGATTCCTGCCTTCTCGCGCTTCAGAGCCTCAGCGGCGGGGCCTGCAGTTCTTCCATGACTTGCACACTGAGGTGGCAAGATCATGGAGGAGACCGGCGTCATATCGAGTTTTCAGCCCGCAGACTTCGGTCTACAGCAACATCGCCGGGCTGAAACAGTACGGTTATGGGGCGATGCCAAAGGTTGAAGAGACGCTTGCGAGCCATCTCAGGCTGCCGCATGCCTGCACACGATGGCTATCGTGCAGGCGTATCAGGCTGACCTGCTGAGGGACATGGACGGTAGTGATGAAGTGGGGGGAGATATTGTAGCTGAGCTGAGAACATCTGCTGATTTAGCTCTCCGGGCCACCAAGGAGACGGCCAGATGTTTTGGCCGCTCTATGGCAGCCCTGGTGGCCACGGAGAGGCACCTTTGGCTCAACCCCACAGACATCAAGGAGAGGGAGAAAAGCTTTCTGCTTGACGCGCCGCTTTCTCCTGGTGGCGTCTTCGGTGACGCAGTTCACACTGTCACCGAGAGGTTCCAGGAGTCGAAAAAGCAAGCTGCGGCGCTGAAGCAGTTCCTCCCTCTCCGGGTCCAGGTCCCTGGGGCTGCTGCTGACACCAAGCAGCCCAAACCGAGTACGAGCTCCTCGCGCAGGGCTTAACAAAAGCAGAGCGTCGCCACCCGAACTCCCCCTCAGCGCGGGGACGAGGGGCGGCGCTCTCAGACGAGGCCTTCAAGGGGCAGGGCTGATCTGAGGACAGTCCTGATCGCCAAGAAGGCCTCGTCTAAGCGTTCCTGATGCCAGAAGCGTCAGGACGCTGAGGGTGGTTCCCCCCGTAGGGAAACGGTGTTTACCCCTGCCAACGGTACACGTTTCCCTGCGGCGCCCTCTGGGGGCCGCGCTGCCAACCCCGCCGCAATGCCGGGGCGCAGTCGGTCTCCTGAGCAGTCAAGTCAGTTGTTCCCTGCCGGTTCGCCGCTTCAGGGCGCTGTGCTTGCTGTTCAAAGTACACCAGAGGCTGGTTCCCTTAGTAGATTTTCTAGACAAATGGAAACGTCTATCAAATATATCTCATTGGGTCCTGCAGATAATCGAAAGGGGATATGCCATTCAATTCAAAAGGCGGCCACCTCCTTTCAGCGGTGTCCTACCCACAGAGGTGGGCCCGGAGCAGGCTCTGGTGATGGCACAGGAAGTAGAGACACTCCTGCGAAAGGGGGCTATAGAGAGGGTTCCTCCTCCAGGCAGGGAGTCTGGGTTTAACAGCCGTTACTTCATCGTGCCAAAGAAGGATGGGGGCTTACGCCCGATATTAGATCTGCGTCTATTAAATCGCTCAGTGGCCAAGCTCAAGTTACAGATGCTCACACTCAGACAGATTGTATCGCAGATCAAATCGGAGGATTGGTTTGTCACCATAGACCTCAAAGATGCGTATTTTCATGTCTCCATCCTTCAACATCACAGGAAGTTCCTGAGGTTTGCCTTCGGGGGAGAGGCATACCAATATCGGGTACTTCCCTTCGGTCTAGCACTGTCACCCCGCACATTCACCAAGTGTGTGGATGCAGCTCTGCTGCTGTTGCGTCTGCAGGGCATCCGCATTCTGAATTATATCGACGATTGGCTGATTCTAGAGCATACAGAACAGATGGCGGTTCAGCATCGAGATGCTGTTCTCGCACACATGTCGAAATTGGGGTTGAGGCTGAACGCCAAGAAGAGTGTGCTTTCTCCGGCTCAGAGAACCACTTTTCTAGGTGTGAACTGGGACTCGGTAATTATGCGGGCGCAATTATCGCCAACACGCATTGTGCTGCCTTATGACTTTGAGAACTTTTATTTTGAAGTTATTGTTTGAGCAACACTGCCATCTAGTGGCTGTTCAGCCATTTTGTTTAGTTGAAAGTAGGAAGCATCCAGAGCACACGGCTTGAGAGATGATGCATCTAATTTGTTTCTTTCCACTGTTCCTGAGATACTAATTGTCTGTAAGTGATCAAAAAGTATTATTATCATATTAAGAACACTTCCATGCATTAAAGCATGTAAATTCATATTCTGAAAGTGTCATTGCTGCATTCAAAAATATGTAAATAACTGGCAGCAGTTTATGTTTGTGTTTAGTCTTTTATTAGTGCGTATGTATTTTGAAATATGTATTTTGTGTGTTCTATATTTTCAGTTTTACAATATAAAGAGGAATTCCAATTAAATCAAGAAAAGTTACACCTTGAAGCATTATTGGAGTCATTCTTCATGTTAGCTGACTGTCTAGCTTTGCAGAGCCCCGCATCGTGAGGACAGTATAGTAAAAAGACAAGAACACAACAGGTTCAAGCACAAGAAAATACTGCGCATCAGCAATGAGTCTACGCTCACGGAAACAGTACCAGTTAAAAAGCAATCAAACTAATTATTCAGCACAAGAAAATGAAACTGAAGAGCAACAATCAGAAAGAGCTATGTCTGCAAGAAGTACTGATAGCAAGTCAACTCATTCAAAATCATCAAAATCGTCAAAAAGAAGCAGACAGTCTTCTATTGGTTCTGCAGCCATCAGAGCCCGAGCTAAGGCTGAAGCGGCCCGTGCCCAGCTATCCTTTGCTGAACAAGAAGCAGATGTGATAAAGAAAAAAGCTGATTTAGAAGCAAGTCTACATCTTCTCAAAAGTCAAAAGGCAGTTGCTGTTGCATTAGCAGAGGCTGCTGCTTATGAAGAAGCAATTGAAAGTGGAGAGTTAGTAGAGGAACCCCAAGTCCCTGAACAACCCCTCAGCCCAGCTGAACGGACTAGTGATTATGTGCAGAAGCTTTCACAGGTATGTCTTGAAGACATCCCAGTCAAAGTTGAATCACCAGAGTACTTCAGGAAAGTGAGTGAGTATTCAGAAATACCAAAAGTGGATATTCGACACAGATGGCAACCTGCTGGCCAGTTCACATCAAAAATAGATCATACCTTACAAGACACACTGACGGATCAAGCATACTTCCATAAATGGTCGCAATATCCTGTAAAGACCGAAAAAGAGCTTCCACAGGACCTTTCAACTGGGTTTGACCTCACAAGGTATCTGATCCGTAAAGAAATGGTGAGTTCCAGTCTGCTAAAATTTGATGACCATCCTGAAAATTACTGGTCATGGAAAGCATCTTTTAAGACTGCTACCAAGGATCTTAGCTTGACAGCCCAAGAGGAACTTGATTTGATGACAAAATGGTTAGGACCTGAATCATCAGAGCAGGCAAAAAGAATTCGCTCTGTGCATATTCTTCATCCTAAATCAGGCCTTGACATGTTGTGGCAAAGACTTGAGGAAAGTTATGGAGCACCCGAGATGGTGGAGCATGCATTGTTGAAAAAGCTAGAGGACTTCCCAAAGCTGGGCAACAAAGATAGTCACAAACTCAGAGAGTTGGGAGATATCCTATTGGAATTGGAATGTGCTAAGATAGAGGGGTACCTCCCTGGACTTGCATATTTGGATACAGCCCGTGGACTGAAACCGATAGTGGAAAAACTGCCATACAGCCTGCAGGAGAGATGGGTAACTGAAGGATTTAGGTATAAGGAAGAGTACAGGGTACTATTTCCACCATTTGCAGTTTTCTCTAGATTTGTGAGACAGCAGGCAAAAATCAGAAATGACCCTAGCTTTTTCCTTCCTACACCCACAAGTCAGTTCTTTAAGACAGAGAAAATTCTGAGGCAGAAAGTCCCTGTACATGTGCACAAGACAGAAATCCCAGCGGAACTTATTCAAAAGACAAGTGGTACAGACAAAAGAGCTGAAAGCCCTGAACGACAGTGCCCAATACACAGAAAGCCCCACCCTCTGAAAAAGTGCAGAAGTTTTAGAATTAAGTCTTTAGATGAAAGAATAGTCTTTCTCAAAGAGAACAGAATCTGCTTTAGGTGTTGTGGAACAACTCAGCATGTGGCCAAAGACTGCAAAGTTAACATTAAGTGCCAGGAATGTAAAAGTGAAAAGCACATTTCAGCCATGCATCCAGGTCCTCCCCCTTCAACAGAAACAGCTGCTGCAGCAGAGGAAAGGGATGGAGAAAAAACAAATGAGGACGCATCCCTCTCTGTCACATCAAAATGTACAGAAATCTGTGGTAAGGCTGACCCACACAGTCCATGCTCATGCTCCAAAATCTGCCTGGTCAGAGTTTATCCAGCTGGTAAGAAGGAGGAAGCAGTAACAATGTATGCAGTGCTCGATGAACAAAGCAACCGCTCTCTTGCAAAGACTGAGTTTTACGACATCTTTGGCATAAAGTCTAACTCCAGCCCTTACACATTGAAAACATGCTCAGGGTTGACAGAAACATCAGGTAGAAGGGCTACCAACTTCATAATTGAGCCTAAGAATGGGAAACTTCAACTTCAGCTCCCTACTCTAATAGAATGTGACCTGATACCCGATGATAGGTCGGAGATTCCCTCTCCTGAGGTAGCGCAGCACCATCCTCACTTGCAGCCAGTGGCAGATAAAATTCCAGCTGTGGATCCCAATGCTCCTATTCTGCTGTTGTTAGGACGGGACATGCTGAGAGTACATAAGGTACGTGAGCAAATAAATGGGCCCCACAACGCTCCCTTTGCTCAACGACTTGACTTAGGCTGGGTCATTGTGGGTGAAGTCTGTTTAGGAACAGTTCACAAATCACCAGTCTTGAGTGTCTTCAAGGCAAATGTGCTTCTGAATGGTCGTGCATCTATCTTTACTCCTTGTCCAAACAACATCCAAGTAAAGGAAAATTTCAGTTCCACACCACTGCATCAAAGTCTGCACAATTCATCCTGTATGGAGGATACAAGCCCTTCTGTGAGTACAGACAGTCTAGGTTCTTCAGTGTTTCAAGGATCCAAGGATGATGACAAACCAACATTGTCTGTGGATGACAAACAGTTCCTAAATATCATGCACCAATCAGTATACCGAGATGAAGGGAACAGCTTTGTGGCACCTCTGCCATTTCGATCTCCGAGACGTCACCTACCGAGTAACAAAGAACAAGCAAAGAAGCGTTTCTACTCCCTCCAGAAAACATTGGAAAAGAAACCAGACATGAAACTACACTTCATAGATTTCATGCAGAAGATGCTGGACAATGATCATGCAGAAATTGCTCCACCCTTGGAGAAGGGCAAGGAACACTGGTATCTTCCAACATTTGGAGTATATCACCCTCAAAAGCCAGATCAGATAAGAGTTGTGTTTGACTCAAGTGCCGAATATGAAGGAGTGTCCCTGAACGATGTGCTGCTTCGTGGCCCAGACCTAAATAACACTCTTTTGGGGGTCCTTCTTCGCTTTAGGAGAGAGCCGATAGCTTTCTCCGCAGATGTGCAACAAATGTTCTATTGTTTTGTCGTTCAGGAGGAACATCGCGATTACCTCAGATTCCTGTGGTATGAAGACAATAACATGGAAAAGAATGTGGTAGACTACAGGATGAAAGTGCACGTCTTTGGTAACAGCCCATCACCTGCTGTAGCCATCTACTGCATGAGAAAAGCAGCGCAAGAGGGTGAGAGAGAACATGGCACTGATGCCAAAAGGTTAGTGGAGAGACAATTCTATGTAGATGACTGTCTTGCCTCGGTAGCTACTCCTGAAGAGGCCATTGATATTCTGACGAGAACCAGAGAAATGCTCGCTGAATACAATTTGTTACTACATAAAGTCTCCTCTAACAACAAGCAAGTGATGAAAGCTTTCCCAGTGGAAGATAGAGCAAAGAGTATAAAAGATCTTGACCTTAGTGCGGATTCCCTCCCTGTCCAGCGAAGCTTGGGACTGTCATGGAATTTGGAAACCGACAGCTTCACATTTCAGATCTCTTGTGACGAAAAGCCCTACACAAGAAGGGGCATTCTCTCAACAGTGAACAGCATCTATGACCCTTTAGGATTTGTGGCACCCATAACTATGCAGGGTAAAGCTATCATCAGAGAACTCACACTTGAACAGCATGAGTGGGACACGCCACTTCCATCTGAAAAACATTCAGAATGGAACAAGTGGAAAACATCGCTGGATGCCATTGAACACATCAAGATTCAAAGGTGCTATATTCCAGTTTCACTAACCTCAACAAAGAGAAAGGAACTTTGTATCTTTTCAGATGCCTCCACAATAGCGATTGGAGCTGTCGCCTATCTAAGAGCCATTGAACCTGAAGGGCAATGTCATGTTGGCTTTATCATGGGAAAATCTAAGCTGGCACCAAGACCTGCGCATACAGTTCCACAGCTAGAACTGTGTGCAGCTGTGTTAGCTGTCGAACTGTATGATCTGCTCAGAGATGAGATGGACATTGCCTTTGATGCGGTCAAATTCTTTACAGACAGCAAGATAGTGCTGGGGTATATTCACAACACTACCAGGAGGTTCTATGTGTATGTGTCTAACCGGGTGTCTCGGATCAGGAAATCTTCACACCCTGACCAATGGTTCTACATCTCCACTGAGAAGAACCCTGCAGATCATGCCACAAGGCCTGTGCCAGCAATTCTACTGCGACACACAAACTGGCTATCAGGACCACCTTTTCTATCTCAAGTCCAAGAAGAAGAACATTCTGAGGGAAACACATTCTCCCTCGTAAATCCTGACACAGATGATGAGATCTGTCCGAATGTTGTGACCTTGCTAACCAAAGTCTCAAAGACAGAGTTGGGTTGCCATCGCTTCATGCATTTTTCTAGCTGGAAGGCTCTCATTCACACGTTGGCCAAACTTATTCATGTCACTAAATCCTTCCAAGAATCAAATAAATCAGGTCACAAAAGATGGCAACGGTACAGAGATCCATGCAGTGTCACAGATCTTGCCAAAGCTAGAAATGTAGTTATTGGTTCTGTTCAACATGAAGTATTCAAAGAGGAATACATATGTCTACAGAAGGGAAAACCAATCTCAAAACAAAGCCCACTCAAAAAGCTCAACCTGGTTGTGGATGAAAATGGGTTACTCCGAATTGGAGGACGTATAGCCTATGCAGATGTATCCAGAGAAGAAAAACACCCTCTCATTCTTCCACGAGCACATCACATTTCTACGCTTCTTGTGAGATTTTACCACGAGCAAGTAGCACACCAGGGGCGTCATATAACAGAAGGAGCCATCCGAGCTGCAGGGTTTTGGATTATTGGAGGCAAACGTGTAGTGTCCGCAGTCATTCATAAATGTGTAACGTGTCGTAAGCTCAGAGGACGCTTAGAGTGTCAAAAAATGGCAGACTTACCTGCGGACAGACTTGCTCAAGAACCGCCATTCACTAGCGTTGGACTTGACATCTTTGGTCCTTGGACGATTGTCACACGACGTACAAGAGGAGGTAGTGCTGAAAGCAAACGCTGGGCAGTAATCTTTACGTGTATGTCTACCAGAGCTGTGCACATCGAGCTTATTGAATCCATGACCACATCCAGCTTCATCAACGCATTGAGGAGATTCTTCTCTATCCGAGGCCCAGCCAAACTGCTTCGTTCCGACAGAGGAACAAATTTTGTGGGTGCATGTAAAGAACTAAAATTGGACACTGATGATCCATCCCTGCAAAATTACCTGAAAGAGAAAGGGTGTACATGGCTGTTCAACCCCCCACATTCGTCACATATGGGGGGCTCATGGGAAAGATTAATTGGGTTGAGCAGGCGTATTTTAGATGCCATGTTGTTAAAGACCAGGCCCGGTCAACTTACTCATGAAGTCTTGAGCACCTTAATGGCAGAGGTAATGGCTATCATGAATGCAAGACCATTACTACCAGTGTCTACAGACCCTGAAAATCCAACAGTTCTTACCCCAGCAATGATTCTAACTCAAAAGATGAGTGCCTTGGCAGCCCCTTGTGGAAACTTTGATACGTCACACCTGCATGAGAAACAGTGGAAGCAAGTGCAATGTTTGGCAGATACCTTTTGGAAGCGATGGCGGGGAGAGTATTTGTCTTCCTTACAAAGCCGCAGAAAGTGGACCGAGAACAGGCCTAACATTAAAGTTGGAGATGTAGTATTGCTTAAAGACAGTCAAGTACAAAGAAATGAATGGCCTGTGGGACTCGTTGTTAACACAGTACCAAGTCAAGATGCAAAAATACGCAAAGTGGAAGTGAAAGTTGCGAAACAAGGAACTGTTAAAACTTTCTTAAGGCCAGTTACAGAAATCATAGTTCTTCTGTCGCAAGAAAAGACTACTGAAGACTGTTAATAATGTTAAAGTTCTATGGTGGCACTGAATTATAGTGCCAGGCGGGGAGTGTGCTGCCTTATGACTTTGAGAACTTTTATTTTGAAGTTATTGTTTGAGCAACACTGCCATCTAGTGGCTGTTCAGCCATTTTGTTTAGTTGAAAGAAGGAAGCATCCAGAGCACACGGCTTGAGAGATGATGCATCTAATTTGTTTCTTTCCACTGTTCCTGAGATACTAATTGTCTGTAAGTGATCAAAAAGTATTATTATCATATTAAGAACACTTCCATGCATTAAAGCATGTAAATTCATATTCTGAAAGTGTCATTGCTGCATTCAAAAATATGTAAATAACTGGCAGCAGTTTATGTTTGTGTTTAGTCTTTTATTAGTGCGTATGTATTTTGAAATATGTATTTTGTGTGTTCTATATTTTCAGTTTTACAATATAAAGAGGAATTCCAATTAAATCAAGAAAAGTTACACCTTGAAGCATTATTGGAGTCATTCTTCATGTTAGCTGACTGTCTAGCTTTGCAGAGCCCCGCATCGTGAGGACAGTATACGCATAACATCGATCCTGGCAGCAGTCAAAGAACAGAAGCTAGACCGGGTCATCACTGTGAAACAGTTCCAGAAACTGTTAGGTCTCATGGCAGCAGCGTCCAACGTAATACCTTTTGGCCTACTGAACATCAGGCCGCAACAGTGGTGGCTCAAAACAAAAGGATTCTCCCCAAGGGGAAATCCGCTCCGCACGATCAAAGTCACGCGGCGATGCCTACGTGCTCTGGTCATGTGGAAAAACCCGGGGTTTCTGTCCCAGGGTCCCGTGTTGGGGGCTCATGTTCGTCGCGTAACGCTGACAGATGCCTCTCTCACGGGCTGGGGTGCGACCATGAGTGGCCGTTCATCCCAGGGTCTATGGCAGGAACATCAGCAGCACTGGCACATAAATCGGCTAGAGATGCTTGCAGTGTTTCTTGCATTGAAACAGTTTCTGCCCGACCTCAGGGGCCATCATGTGTTAGTCAGGACAGACAACACATCGGTGGTCGCCTATATAAATCACCAGGGGGGTCTGAGGTCCCGTCCATTGGACAAATTGGCACGTCGGATCCTCCTGTGGGCCCAGGGGAAATTGCTGTCCATCAGAGCGGTGTATATCCCAGGGGTCCTAAATCAGGAAGCGGACATCCTGTCGAGGCAGGGGCCGAGGCCCGGGGAGTGGAGACTCCACCCCGAGGTGGTCATTCCCATCACTAACACACCTGCTAACTTCGCGATGAACACTCGGACCCCGGGAAACATTATTCCCACCACTGACATTGGGCAAAGGACCATCTACATTGGGCAAATTATCCACCATTTGTGCTTAGTGTAACGTTAGGTTTAGTTTCACTTTCAGAATCACCGTCATCTCATATTTCCCTTCAGAATCAGGGTCCGCGAATAGAAGACCCAACACTTCATTGCGAGTAAGCTTTATTGATGCCATTAGAAAATAATAATAGTAATAATAATCTAATGCAAATACTCGCTGACGTTGACAATGCTCTGATAAAACAGCTCACTCGCACGTCAGCTCCGCTTTTGTTTACACTGATTCAATGCGCTCTTGCTCGTATATTTTGTATAGAATCATGATGTTTGTATGAGTCAGGGATGAAGTACGACATGTCTACCATCTAGTGGAGGGGAGGTTGAATGAAATTTGACACCCTATTTGACAAAATCGGCCGTTTTATTCAGTGACGCACCTTGTCGAGTAAACTCAACCGTGGCGCCAAGAGGGTTAAGGTTGAGGCCGGTTATGCACTCGAGGGTCCCGGCAGGGGACTTGGCCATTGTTTTGTGGGGCTTATCTGAGCCTCCGTTTGAACCCTTAGAGGAGGTGTCAGAGAAGTTCCTCAGCTTGAAAACCATCTTTCTTTTGGCCATCTCATCTCTCAAAAGAATAGGAGAAATTCAGTCCCTGTCGGTAGGGCCCTCATGCCTGGAGTTTGCGCCTGGTATGGTAAAGGCTTTTCTGCATCCCAGACCAGGTTACATCCCCAAGGTTCCTACGAGCCCACGGGGTCCCATTACTCTTCAAGCCTTCTGTCCTCCTCCTTTCATGACGTCAGACCAGGAAAGATTAAATCTGCTGTGCCCTGTCAGGGCGTTAGATACGTATGTCCACAGAGCTGCCCTGTGGAGAAAGACCGATCAACTGTTCGTCTGTTTCGGAGCCCAGAAAAAGGGGGCTCCAGTATCTAAGCAGAGAATGAGCAAGTGGGTGGTCAAGGCCATCTCACTTGCTTATGAGGCGGTCGGACAGCCATCTCCACTGGCTGTCCGGGCGCACTCTACCAGGGGTATGGCTGCTTCTAAAGCACTTTTGTCGGGGGCTTCCCTCCAAGACATTTGTAATGCAGCAGGCTGGTCGTCCCGGCTGACCTTTGTCAGATTCTATGAGTTAGATTTGGCATCTACTGTTGGGGCGCAGGTACTCTTGTAATCGTGTGCGCTTCGGCTTCACACATACGAGGCACTAGGTCCCATGGCGATGTGGGTATAAGCGTTCTCACAGCGTTTCGACGCAGCTCGAGTTCCCCGAAAGGGAACGTCTCGGTTACGTATGTAACCCTAGTTCCCTGAGGGAACGAGACGCTGCGTCGCTCTGCCATACTCCCGGCATGCCCGTGATCACTTACTTCAGGCTTTATCAGAAGCTAGTTCCTGTTTGTTTTCACGGACGCTTTATAGCTTCCGGTCGATGACGTCATCACGCCAACGATCGATCGATCTTCCGATGGAATGGTTCTACACGCGCTTCACGACGCATTAACGCAGAGGCGTTCTCACAGCGTTTCGACGCAGCGTCTCGTTCCCTCAGGGAACTAGGGTTACATACGTAACCGAGACGTTCAGTTCACATGAGGGAGGGATGGATTTGAAAGCGGCAACAGGAATAATTCTCTTGATCACAGGGCTCGTAAAAGTCTTTATCAAACAAACACAATAATTTATTTCTCATTCCTGCGAATGATTTGAATATTATTTTTGTAACATGGCCTGCCCGATCGCTGGATATAAGTGAACCGGGCACATTCAAATGTCAAGTCAAGAGAGAGTGAACAGCAGATCAAGAAAGTAATATTATTTCACTATTTAAGATTCACCGACCTGCCGACGGGCCTACATTTTGGTATCCCTTTTGGAAAACACACAGCTCTAGGAGGTTGGGCTCTGTGAGCCCTGGCCCATACATGTCTTGAGTCCAGTGCTAAAGGTATGTTAGGTTAGACACGTACACATAATAAATACAATATAAACAATGCTACTACATATAATAAACACATTTTATTCACATAAGTGTGCTACACCATTCATGTCGAATCCCAAAATGAACATCATTGTTTTAATCTCAATATGTCTGCAAATCCAGCTCGACCTGAGACTTGTTTACAGACAATTCCACAGTGTAATGAAGCGAACACACGTATAATGTCTTCCCCACGTGAGCTGGAACTTCATTAAAAATAAAGTTCAACCAACAAGGGAAGCTTATTGTGTTCTGCTTATTGTGTTCTTATTGTGTTCTGACTGTCTTCTTCCACAACCATGAATAGCGCAATATCTTGCTATCTTCTTGGGCATCTTTATTGCTGCTGGCTAGCGCAATCCGAACAGCTCCATGAGTCGGAGGGTGGGGCTACTGAATTAGACATGCTTATTATTCTGTAGAGGCGATGTTTCGCCACACGATGAACTCAAGATGCGGCACACAATCGTCTTCTGGGTCTGGTGTCTTTGACTAACAAGGAAGTTTTCAGCTCGGAAACTTACAGGATATTCTTATATTACTGACCTATATCAAAGCTCAAGGGATTGATTTCTTAAAAAAAGTTGATATATATATACCCCTTCAAAAGTATATATATATATATATATATATATATATATATATATATATATATATATATATATATATATATATATATATATATATCAAAGCAAGGAATGCAAGAAGTGGGGTGTGAAAACTCAGTGCTCTTTGGTTGTGTGGGATAATTAAGTTCAGAAGCAAAGGTAGGCCTAGTCCAAGGCACTCGATGGGTGTGTTGAAAACGTTAAAAAGCTTTTATTTTTTCATGGCTTACACATAAAAAAATTGTTGACAGGTATACCTACGCGTTGCGGCTTTACATGGCTTCGTCAGGGTGTGTATAGATGTCAGTGCGCGACGAGACACCGCCTCTACAGAATCTACAGAGCGTCTAATCCAGTAGCCCCGCCCACCGACTCATGGAGGGCTTGTTCTAGCAGCTGGTCAACAACAATAAATATGCAGAGGAAGATTAAGATATTGCGCTATTCCTGGTTTTGGAAGAACATAGTCGCTGCATAAGCTTCCTTCGGATCCTAATATTAGGAATGAGTGGTTGAACTTTATTTTTAATGAAGTTCCAGCTCACATGGGGAAGACATGTTTACTTCAGTTCACTGCAGGATCGTTTGTAAACAAATCTCCGGTTGATGCTGGATTTGGATCCGACAGGAATGGTGCAACACGTGAGTAAAACGTGTTTTTATATGTAATAGTAGGCTGCATTGTTATAGATTGTTTTGCCATTATGTACGTGTCTAACAGAGCATACCTGTTAGATAGCTATCCAGCACGCTGGACTCAGACACGTATGGGCCAGGGCTACCAAAGCCTGACAGGCTGATAAATCTCATTATATTCCATTCTCGTTCTGCTATTCTCTCTTTCTCTATCGAATTGACATCTGAAGGGTGGCATGAGCACCGAACGTGTATGTGTATGCACGGTTCGCGCTGACGTATTTCGTCAGATCTTGCGGGCTATTTTTTACGAGCCCTGTGATCGAAATCATTCTGGTTGCCGCTTCTCCCTCATTCTCTCCCATAGACTGTAAAAAATATGTACGTAGTGTCTGTGACGTCATCCATAGGATTCCGATAAGCCGTTCTAAAGCTTAAAGTAGGGTTGAGCTGGGCGTTGCCATCTTGCGAGCGAGTCATCGCATGTCACTCCCGGATAACAGAAAATGGGCAAAAAGGCAGGGTTGTTGGTGGAGCTTGTTGTCATGAAGGTCAAAATTAGCCTTATAGGCCAAAACCACAATTTGTACCAGGCTGTAAACATGTTTTTTTTCTGCTGTAAAGTTGAGAATTTTAACACTGGGGTCAATGAGATTCTGCTCCCTTCTGAAGTCTGTGCCTAGTGTCCCTAGTGGCCAGTTGAGTTATTGCAGTTTACATTACCTCCATATTGGCTTCAAGCGAGACCGCGGGAGGTTGCCGCTTGTTCTCTCCTCTCCGTCATGTGAACTGACAGGGGAGCTTAAACTCATTAAATATGCAAATGTTATCCAATCCTAGCCGTTGCCTTTACTTCCAAGTCTCCAGTGCTGCACGCCCATCAAAACCCAACATTTTGGAGAGAGCCTCAAAACCAGTGTAGAAAATAGCCTATTACTTATTAGTTATGATGTTTTTGAATGTAAAAACCACACAAACATCATTAGTTGACCTCAGACAACAGTATAAAAAAATAAAAAAGCCAGTTCATGACACCTTTAATTAAGTTATTATTATTGTTTCAAATTGTGTATAGACACAAACAAATTTGTTCACTGAAAAAACATTTTACCAACAGCTACAGAAAAAATATGATGGTATTATAATGATCTTTACGTGGGTTGTTCATCAGCACGGCTCCTCAGCACGGATGGATCTAATGTTTTAGGAGTATGAGTGTAGGCAGTCAGTCACCGCACCGGTGTGGAAACTATACTTCCGAATCACAGATTCTATGTCTTGGAAGGATGAAAGACCAAAATAAGAATTTTCTCCAGAAAATGTCTTCTGAACAAGTAAGTAACACGTCTGCCACTTCTGACGTACTCAGAAAAAAAAGCATTACAATAAATGGTTCTTCCAACAGTGATTAAATATATACTTTATTATACTTTGTTCTCAAATTGTAATGTTAACATCATCAGGATTGCGTGATTGTGTTTCACTTTCAGTACGGTCTAATCTTTTGCTTTTGACTACGGTGAATCTCCAGTTGTCACTCATTGTCATTTGGACCTTTCTGGATTAAAATCCGGCATCAAAATGATACATTTAATTATTCCAGCTGCTGTGAGAAAAGGCTATAAATGATCCGCCACCTGCAGCATCCTCACATGGGACACTATAACTAGCCGGTTATGGTTGGTTATGTACTTGCTCAAAAAAGTATTTTAAATCATTTTTAACCCCAAAAAGTTACAGACTGCAGCTTTAAAGGGTTAGTTCACCCAAAAATAAAATTTATGTCATTAACTCCTCACCCTAATGTCGTTCCTCACCCGTAAGACCTCCGTTCATCTTCGGAACACAGTTTAAGATATTTTATATTTAGTCCCAGTCAGAGCATATGCAGTCTATGCACACTATACTGTCCATGTCCAGAAAGGTAATAAAAACATCATCAATGTAGTCCATATGTGACATCAGTTGGTTAATTAGAATGTCTTGTAAGCATCGAAAATACATTTTGGTCCAAAAATATCAATAACTTTGACTTTATTCAGCATTGTCTTCTCTTCCGTGTTCCTCAAATAAAGATTCAAACGGTCATGAATCAGTGAATCGATCAATGATTCGGATCGCCAATGTCATGTGATTTCAGCAGTTTGGATCACGTATGTCAAACTGCCAAACTGCTGAAATCACATGACATTGGCGATACGAATCATTGATCGATTTTTGAATCTTTATTTGAGGTTTGAAAACAAACGCGGAAGAGAAGACAATGCTGAATAAAATCGTAGTGTTTGATAATATTGGACCAAAATGTATTTTTGAGTTTTTAATGCTTCAAGAGATTCTAATTAACCTACTGATGTCACATGTGGACTACTTTGATGATGTTATTATTAGCTTTCTGGACATAGACAGTAAAGTGTGCATAGACTGCATATGCTCTGGGACTAAAATATAAAATATCTTAAATTGTGTTCCGAAGATGAACGGAGGTCTTATGGGTGTGGAACGACATTAGGATGAGTCATTAATGACATTTTTGGGTGAACTAACCCTTTAAGTAGCCTAATTTTTATTTATTTGTTTAAATGCAAAAAAGCTTTCTGTTAAGTTAGGGTTAGGTTATAGTACTTAATATAACTAGCTTTATGTAAACCAGTAGAAGTCTATGTAATGTCCCCATTTAGATAGCTAAGTGAACATGTGTGTGTGTGTCCATGCGTGCAGTCTCATTTTTTAAGCCAGTGTCTGATGAGTGTTCTGAGATGCACACACTGCTCATTTAGAGTTAATTGGCTGTTGACAGCAGTTAAAGGAAAGGTCCTGCGCTGCCTCCCTGCACATTTATCTTTCTATTAGAGGAGGCACTTGGGTTTTTATTGGACTAATTAGGACTCTCTTTCTATCTGCTTAACACTGGCCTTACAGCATGTGCACTCCTGCAACGTGTGTTTGTGTGTGAGAGAGGAAGAGAAAGTTAATTGTACATCTTTATGATGATTCTCTCAATTAGGCAAACACTTTGGCCTCTGTTAACTGGTTTTCAGTCTCAGTCAGAGTGCATGAGGAAGTCAAAGCTGAGATTTAACACAGGAAACTCACTCTCGCCCTCTTGTGTTCAGAGATTGTATTCAGTTATTGAATATGGGTGAGTTGTCTCATTAATATTAGGGCAGTTTCTCATATATCTTGTCATATAAATGTTTCCACATTTATTTACTGTGTAGTTTTACCCGAAAAGCCATGAAATAGCATATAACACATTGAATATAGGTCTTTTTTAAGCATTTTTATGATAAAGTAGCCTACATGACAATGCATGTGATAAGATCTTTATTAATCAGACAAAAATAGTTTTAATTGATTTACTTTGTTTGTCTTTTTGACATAATTACTGCGTCATTATGTCATGTCTGTCAGCTATAGACTATTGCATATGAGGATGCTGCAGGTGGCGGATCATTTATAGCCTTAAATGTATTATTTTAATGTCGGATTGTAATCCAGAAAGGTCCAAACGTCAATTATCAGTGACAACTGGAGATTTACCTAGTCAAAAGCAAAAGATTAGACTGTACAGAAATTGAAATCAATTATTATTCTGTACTTCAACCTGTGTCTCAAAAAAATGTATTTTATATATAAATATAACATTTTTCACATGCATGCATGTGTGTGTGTGTATATATATATATATATATATATATATATATATATATATATTAGTGCTTTAAAACAATTACATTTTTTATCTAATTAATTGCATACTCTGTGATTAATTAATCTAAATTAATCACGTACATTTTTTTTTTGCTGTGAAAGTATATTAAATATTTAAATTCAAGTTAATCAATTAATTATTAGCATTATTGACATTAAAGTTCAAACACTCTTTTATTATTATTTTCACTGCTCAAATACTGGCCATAACAATCAACAACATGAGTAAGCTGCGAAAATTCAAAAGTGCTTATACAAGATGTATGTAT
This sequence comes from Pseudorasbora parva, assembly GCF_024679245.1. Taxonomy (NCBI): domain Eukaryota; kingdom Metazoa; phylum Chordata; class Actinopteri; order Cypriniformes; family Gobionidae; genus Pseudorasbora; species Pseudorasbora parva. The sequence goes on from NC_090184.1 coordinate 13,750,561, forward strand.
GTAGCTACTGTTGTATGTATGTATGTATTTACAGTTCTTTCACTGTTACATACAAGGAAACTGGCCCGCAGGGGACATTGCGATCCATTTGTTAGCAAGGGAATTGCTCAGTCACAAACATATTTGCTAAATTTGCGTTTCAGTGCGTTTACATGGAACACTGTAATCTGTTTAAAAGTCCAATCAGAGTGAAAATGCTTCATATAAACACCTCAATCGGAATAAAATTGTAATCGGTTTGAGAGGGGTGCATGGGATGGATAAACCTTTACATGAACCGATTAAAAAAAATATTCCACCATGTAAATGATCTGATCCGTTTACTGTGTAGCCTACGCCTTTCTGTGACGTGATCATAGACGCATAGAAAGTAATAGATAGTAACGTAATCTGTTAATATACGGCGTAATATTAGTAAAATATACGGTAAGGCTATAATATACGGCGCCTCCATCACGAAGAGCGACTCCGCGGCGCGCTAACACGTGTGGTACCAGGCTTGTTGACAAGAGAGGAAAGTTCATTTTTCTGAGGTATTATTTCGTAACAAGACATGAAGATAATGTTGGCATAATGACACCGACTTAGCCCGGCTACATCTCATCTTGACAGCGTTTGTTCCAGGCAGTTTTTACTTACAGTGCGGTTTGAAGATGACGTTGACTGTGTGTTGTTGACAGTTGTTATCACTGGACGTTAGATCGTAGGCCACCTCCGGGATTAACGTCAACTCCTGGATGCTTTGCATTTGGTACTTTTATCAACACTTCCATCAAGGCAGTTTTTTTTTCTATAAGTAAATATTCCAATCAATGATTCAGACAGCGTGTTCTCATCCTTCCTTCATTACAGTTGAATGGTATGGGGGCGAGAACTGCTTGTGCTCGGGGTCAAAGTTTAATACGGGATGGATTACCCAGCAAACACAAAACGTTTTTACAACGTTCCACAACGTTGTATTCTGGTTGCAATTAGGTAATGTTGTAGTACAACGTTTTAAAGACGTTTTAAAAACGTTTTTTAAAATAGAAAAATAATGTAACCAAAATAAAACGTTTTAAAAACGTTGTGAAAATACCAATCTGGGACGTTTTCTTTAAGTAGTCAAAAAAACGTAAATATCACGTTTGTTTACTACGAAAACAAAACTAGACCAAACTACAACTTTTGGGAGACGTTTTATTCAGGTGTTAAAATAACGTTATCTGCACGTTGGAATAAAACGTTTTAAAAACGTCATGGTAGTACCAAAATACAACCATATGCCAAACCTCCAACGGTAGGCTACGTTCTGTTTGTGAAAAATATACACAGAATATAAACAGAACGTGACAGTAACATTTTAACATCAACGATTCAGTGACTGATCGAGTAACAGATGAGGCTGATGCAGAGCTGAGCATTCTATATCAATGTTGTGAATATACTTTAAGGTGCTCATTTAACTGATAGAATAGCTATATTAGAGTATTATATTATATTATATTATTTTATATTATACAAGCTTTCATTCTCATTCCATTTAAAGTTTTACGTAGGCATAGGCTGCAGTTTCCACTTAAACGGTGGCCTACTTAACTATCGGGATATTATACTTCAGTATAAAAATATGTATTCATGGTAACGCAACACTGCACAAATTACACATGACGTGTTTAACGTGCGTGCGTGTTGAACATTCGAGTCGCTTTTAAACAAACTGGAGCAGATGGAATTACCATGGAAACGGGGCAGCTCGTCTGACAACAAGCAGCAAAGCTCCGTCTGTCACTGTTGTTTTCACTAATTTCAGGTAAGTTAAGTCCCTAATATTACACATATAATACATACAACTGTTCTTGACACTTTCTAACACGCTTCTGTTGAATATTTACTTTTAAGAAATGGTTTAGTGTCTTCGGAAAAAGTCCGTTAGCCTCTTAACCGTTAGGCTAATGAGAGGTAACGTTAGGCTAACTATAGCCCTGAGCTCTTATTTATGAAAGTTGGGCTTTTAATTCCATATTATGTGTAGATAAGAGGTTTTGTTAATGTTTTGCTGGCTATTTGTCAATGGTTGAATGAAAGGAACGTTAATTTAAGTATTTAACCAAACAGTTTGCACTTTACGTGACTCGGTGACGTCACTCACATGCGCTATTTCAAACATGTTTGATCTTTCATAGTAAACAAGTATTGACCACGTATATAACCATGCATCTGTAAAACCTAAACGTAAATTCTGGTATCTTACGATATTATATATTGTATATATCCTGTATATTAATCTTTTTTTCTTTTTTTTTTTGCTGCATTTTCACCTATGCACTAGTTTATTTATTTCTAATAAACCTACCTGAGTGACATTGTATAGTTTACCACTTATTGTTGGCTCTGTGACAAATTGTTTATGTTCCTAGATTGTGATGGCTGTCCAGCACTATGAACCATCTGACTTGTAAGTAAAACATACATACATACATACATACATACATACATACATACATACAACCATACATACATTCATGTGTGTATATGTTGATCATTCTAGCAAATTAAATGGTTAAATGTTCATTAATTAACTCTGAGATCAACTTTGCAGATGCAGTTCATGTGTGCGTATAGGGAGACAGTAGATACTGAAATCATCACGAGTGTCTGGCGTGCTTCGGTTTAAGTAGTAGTAGTTATTTACATACTATAGACATGGCAGAACAAAGACTTCAGATTTCAGTTCCAGTCTTTTTGAGCTTTAATATTCAGACACTAGTCTGTATCAATATCTGATTCATTGTAGAGCCCTTATTTTGATTTATACATAAAGAATATTTTCAAATTCTGTAACGTTCTGCTTAAATTCTACAGTAAATTCCATTTGTGACTGGATTCTGTGATTTCATCCATGTTTGGCTCTACGTGGTATTTGCAGTATTAAAGAGAGGTAGTTTTGAGAGTGAATTATTGTTGTGTTATAAATTTGTTACCATTAGTATAAGAAGGGTAAGACTAAAAGACTAAATTTCAGTCCGGCAGAATTTTCTGCACACTTCACCACCGAGGCCAGATGAGCATTGTGAATGTATGAACCTCACATTATATTTATAACAATCCTTGTTGATGTTTGAATTGTATTTCAGGGCAGTTTGTGAAGAGGGATAAACAAGAGATGTTGTGAAAACCAGGACAGAAGTTGGTTCCAGATCCACCTTCCAGACCAGACTTCTGTCTCATATGGATTGCTGTCTAATGGTGTATTATATGTTCTCTGCAGAATTAGGTGCATGCAGATATTACTCAGGAACACATGACTAAACTTTGTTTGCTATAATACATCTATTTAGTGTACCAATGTGAAACAGACTAAAACACTTGACTGTTTCTCAAAATCAGGTATGCCAATATTATAAAATATTATTTATTGAACAATAATAGAGACAGAGTGTATTTAGGCCACGCCCAACCGGGGAGGAAACATTCCAACGCTCTCCATTGAGTTTGTGTTGCGTGAAGCGGTCACCTCGTCTTTTTTTACTTATAACAAAAACGACAATGTCTAAAAGCTCATATGTGACGAGGTGTGCAGCACACAAGGTAAAAAACACATAACTAAGTTTTTATAAGCTGTCGACCCCAAAAAACAAGCGTTTAAGGACAAAAGTGGATACAGGCAATAAGACGTGAAGCTTCAGCAAGAAGAATGGGTCAATTTTGGGATCCTGACACTCCATATGCCTACGTGTGCAGTAAACCTTTTGTTAAATATCCAAATGTCAGTTTTATATATTATATATTATATTTCCTGTCGCTGATTACTTTCCCCTCCAGTGTGTGTAGTTCTCAGTGTAATATAGCATGACGCGCTCTTTCTCAAGTGCCTGTATCCACTTTAGTCTTTAAACACTCGTTGTTTTTTTGGGGTCAACAGCTTATAAAAACTTCTGGGTTTTGTTCCTGGGGTTTTTAGCTTGTTTAATGTACACCAGGTACAATAGAAAAAATAGATTGCAGTAAAATAACATATGCAATAACATAATCTGTAATTAGTTAAAATGAGAATTTACATTTTATAGATTAATCTCTTTTGTTATAACATCTGTGCACTGAATTTTTATGGATTTTTCTCTACATTTTTTTGTTCATGTTCTTATTTAAATTCCCAGTCATTGCATAATTTGCATGTGCTGTACTTTATTTGTACCATTTTGTTTTATTGGCATACCGGTATTTTTATTTATCTGTTTAGAATTTTTTTCTTATTATTAATGAGAGCTTTAATTGTAGTCTTCTACAATTATCTCAATGATTTCAATTTACATTATCTCTACTAAAAATGAAAAAGCTGTTATCATGTAACTTTTCTGTTGTTGTTCCAAACTTGTATGACTTTGTTAGACATTCGAGTTAATGTTTCTTATTCACCATTCACTTTCTTTTGTTCAAAAAAGTGAATAGTGTATAAGGAACATTATGCTTAATATCTCCTGACTTAAGGTTAACATTAACACCTCCCTTTGTGTTTAACAAAGGAAAGTCATACAGATTTAGATTGGAATAATGCAAGGATGAGTAAATGACAGATTTTTCTTTTTTTGTGAACTTACCTCTATCATATTGCTTTTTATATTGTGTGAATAAATACAATGACTGACAAATGTTGTGTGTAGTATAAATTATTAGTACTACATATGTTTATGTAGTTTAATAAAATGGGAAAAAAACAGAGGTAAGGCCTACAGGTAAGGTGAAATGTAAAAAGCGTTATTAATAAGCTGAATATTAAGATTGACAGAAATATTATAACGTGTGATTAGCCTTGACAAATTATACAGAGATCTAAAAAGACCACAATATATTTTTCTTACTGTAGTTATAATATTGTTTTTATATTAAAGATAACAGTAAAAACAAAAAAACATTTTGATCACAGCATGTGTGAAGTGAAGAACCAGTTTGAATGTGGTACGTTTCTACAACGTTGGAAGGAGATGGACGTGGTAGGTGACAAAAACGTTATAAACACATTTTTGCAATGTTGGAAGGAGAGGATATGGTAAGGTGATAAAAAAACGTTATAAATATGTTTCTGCAACGTTGTAAGTAGACGCGGTAACGTGATAAAGACGTTTCTGCAACGTTACAAGGAGACGTGGCAACGTGATAAAGACGTTATAAGAACGTTTCTGCAACGTTGTGAAAAAACGTATTTATAACGTGAAAAAAACCCGACATCTGTCGTATTAAATACGTCGGATAAAAACGTTATCGCGACCTTTTCACAACGTGAAAAAAACGTTTTTACAACGTTGCTGTGTTTGCTGGGTAATCTGCGTTATTTTTTTAGATTAATTAATCGAAATTAACGCGTTATTTTGACAGCACTAATATATATATATATATATAATGTAAACATTAACTTTTATTTTGGATGTGATTAATCACGATTAATCGATTGCCAGGGTTGCCAACTTTTAAGTTCAGGTTGGAGTGAGATTTTTTTTTGGAGGGCGGGGGGGGGGGGGGGGGGGCGGGGGGGGGGTGATAATGCTTTTGATCTTGATTCAGAATCAGTTTATATCTAGTATATATACTGTACATAATAATATGTTTGTTTTGGCACTAGTTTAAAGATTTCTTGGGTCAAATTATATGTGCCATTCCTTACTATTCACTTGTGACTGCTTATATAAGTATCATTATTCATTAAAAAGATTAGGATGCAAGTTATTTAAGTTTTGAAAATTCACATTTAAAGAAATCTAGTGTTTGATCATCATATCTAAATATTTATTAGAATGCAAAGACTGCAATATATTTTTGAGCAACTAGATTAGATACATGTATATTTATTAAAGAGCCAGAAGGCACCTAATGGCATTAATAAAATAAACATAAATATTTTTTAGCCACAAAATGACTCTAATTTGCTTCTTTGAATTGGAATTCTCCATTTTAATATTAATTACTACACTAATTGTAATATAAATTTTAGAAGAAATACAAATATTAGAAGAAAAATGTTTTAAGTGGTCATTTATTGAAAATAATTGTTGCACAAATAGTATTTAGTACCAAAAGATCTCCTTAAAATATTCAATAAATATAATTTAATGAGTATGAGTGTGACCTATTAGTAAGGAATACCTGAGGGCTAAATACAAGATGTTAACAATGTTGAATCTCTATCACTCTCCATAATAAAACGATCCTGTAAATATGGCTGACTTAATAATCAATAAACACTAACACTATGCTGTACTGTTTACCAAAACTTGCAGCAAACATCTATATGGTGAAACTGTTGTGTATCCGCTTAAGCCATTTTAATGCATTGGCAGAGCGCTAGAAGCATAGATATCCATAATAAAGGCTAGATGTCTTACGGCGGAGTCACCATCGGCATCACCGGCGGCCATCTTGTCACAGGCAGGCTTTCTGTTGGACTCTGTGGAACCTGATGTAAGATGAGTGATCTGTCCGAACATAAATACTCTTATCTCGCTGAAATCTTGACGGATTTACAAATGGTTTGGTTTCTTACAAACGTTATTAGCATGGCTACAAATCTGGATGCTTTAACACGTTGAAATTGCAGCTTTTCATTTCGATAAACGACTTAATCGTGCAGCTTGTGTATCACGGCTAACTTACATACACGTTATCAAGGGGGCTGAGACCACAATCGAGCTGTTCAAAGCTGTTCAGTTTTATTGACACCAATAACGATTTTATGACAACAAATCTTTTGTCTAGTTAAAATAAACTTAGTTTGCATGTTTTTTTGTTTGTTTAATTTTTTTTTTTAAATACAAATTATTTTATTATATTCTTATTAAAAAAGCATATATATATATATATATATAGAGCTAGCTCTGGGGAAAAAATTCAGAGCTGTATATGTGTATAAATATATATAATTTCTCATGTTGCCATTCGGTACACAGTTTTAGTAGCCTATATATTGATTTAACATAAATACCTTGTGTGTGTGTGTGTGTGTGTGTGTGTGTGTGTGTGTGTGTGTGTGTGTGTGTGTGTGTGTGTGTGTGTGTGTGTGTGTGAGTGAGTGAGTGTGTGTGTGTGTGTGTGTGTGTGTGTGTGTGTGTGTGTGTGTGTGTGTGTGTGTGTGTGTGAGTGAGTGAGTGAGTGTGTGTGTGTGTGTGTGTGTGTGTGTGTGTGTGTGTGTGTGTGTGTGTGTGTGTGTGTGTATTCATTGCACCCATCTGTTCTGTTCAATGTTACTTTCATATTAAAGTCCATGGTTATAATTATTCATAAGTATGTAGTGTCATAACTACATCTCTGACATTTATAACAAACGAAACAGTTTGAAAATCGGTTGAAAATTGAGCAAGTTATGGTTATTTAAAAGTACATGCACCATTAAAACACACTGTTACGAGTGAGCGAGCTGCCTGTGACAAGATGGCCGCAAGTTGCGGACGGCGACCTCCATTGGCCAACAGCGCGCACGAGACATCTAGCCTTTATTATGGATATCTATGGCTAGAAGTATTGAGCGCTCATGGGCCACGTGACCAGCGCGCACCGCAGGGAGACGAGAGCCTGCAACTCCGCTTTTCAACGCCTCTGGCTTTAACATTATGCCACATTAGCGCCAAAACGCTATTTATTGTTTGAATTTCATTAACACACATTTAAAAAAATTAAAGCTTATAGCTTTGTTTAATATCAAAAGCAGGTTTGGCAATTTGGCGTGAGATTGAGTTGGGCGGAGTGAGAGCGTGAGACAGAGCCTGAAAGCGTGAGAATCACTCCAGATGCGTGAGAGTTGGCAACCCTGCGATTGCCCAACACTACTTATTTACAATAAATGATTTACTCTGTCATTACGAATGGATGTATTGGTAATGTTTAGATATTTTAAAAATTGAATACTGCACAGATCAAAGCAAGCATGTAATTACCTAGCATGGTACAAATAAAGATAAAACTGAGCTTGTGCAGAAATATGGAGGGAAATCTAATTAAATGGACATTTTCATTTTTATTTATTTATTTTCTCTGTTGCTTTCAGTGCTTTCTTCCGGAAACAACAGACGGACCATATGAGATTCCAAGTCACAGTTCATCACTTAGCACAGCGTTCGTGGCTCGACTCATCTTGTTTTCCAAGATGGCTGCGTAATGTACTGTCTTTATTAAGTATCTTTTTATTAAACTGTTTGTACACTTACAAAGTTCGGTTTGCATGTAGAGACCCTCGTTATGCTACCGTGTTAGTGTGAGGCTGTTTTAAACCTTGTTAGTGGTATAAACTAGCGATTTAATTTGACTTACCCTGTGCCCCATAGACAAGCGTTATAAGCTAATCAGTTTGAAGAGATAAAACTCTACATTCGATTTTTATGAAAACGCATCCCAGAGAACGATCTACTCGGTAACCATCTGTTAAATACCCCTAGGTTCATTTCTCACCGGAGTTGTTATTTAACTGAAGTGTAAGTGTAGTATAAAACTCATGAAGACGAGGATGAAAATAAAACATGCTCTTTTATAATAGCACTCAATGAATGACCATCAAACCTGTAGAAACGAGAACCCACAAACACTGAGGGAGAACTGAGAACTTATAAGCAGGAACCAAACAAGGGAGCTAATGAGCTAATTAACAGAACACAGATGGAACCAAATTAACTAATCAGAACTTAGGAAAAACATGGGGGCAGAGATAATACAAAAAGGCATTCCTTTAACACCTTTAGGGGCTCCGTACATATTCTTTTCTATCACCATGTCCCTTGTAGGGGCTGCACACAGCGTTTGCAATATCAATAAACCAGGTCATTTTTGATGACGTCAGTAGAGCAAGGAGTCCTTCATGTCTCAAAAACATGAATTCCTGCTAATTTACCAACAAACAAAAAAACTGGGCTCTATTACAACTAAAGCCCTATTCGGACGGTAATTGTTTCTCATGGGGTCGTAGGGTATTTTTCATCATTTTCATCATTTACAGGGGCTAGTCTGTGATTTTATAGCCATCCGAATCCAGAATTTCAGTGTTTTTCTCCCACCACCCGTGAAAATCCCCGGCTGAATTACGGCTGAATTTGACAAAACCAGTAAGTAGTGTGGTCATTTAAATGCCATCCGAATCCACATCTCTGAGTTTTCAAGAAGAGATCACTTCAAAATGAAAGGTGCACTATGCAACTTTCTGTCCACTACAGGTCGCCCATTCAAAACAAAGGCGTAGACTGATGACGCCAAGTTTGAGCGCAGTATCTTGGGACATGTGGTCTTCAACTCACAGCCGGTTTAAAGAATCGGGATAGGAAATGGTCAGAAATCATGTTCATGGATGCGGTTATTAACGTTACTGTAGTGTGAAGCAGAGCAGGACAGAGTGTTGTGGAGCTGAGCATGGCTGCTGGAGTGATTGTTACACAAATACCCGCCTCGCAAGCACCGGGACTTTTATTATGACGGGACGGGACACAGTCGCTGGGCGCCTGCACTTCCGCTTTTCCGGTCATGATTATAAGGTAAAGCAGCTCTGTTTATCTTATTAGATACATTTAAGTGTGTTTAAAATGATGTTATGACGTTACTCTGTGCGTTCGCTCAGCGCTGCTGTGACATGTTCGCACTGCTAAGAGAAAAGCGCTTCTGCCAAATAAAAAAATGAGGGTAACGCAGATATGACGCAATTGACAGGCGACTCCCTCAGACGCTGCTGACACGTCCCGGGTCCTTGGTTAAAATAGCAATTTTCTCACAAATTACAAATAGTTGGAAACATTTGGGATATTGTAAGAACTCAACTGAACAAAATATGTAACACTGGCCTAGTGGTTTTCGGATATTTTACTGCAAAAATACTACATAGTGCACCTTTAACTGTTTATATCCTTTTTGACCCCTGCAGAGCACCGTATCATTGCGCTTCGCTGTAATATGGATGCATTTTAAAGATCTAGCCTACACTTTTATTACTGAAATGCTGGAAAGTATTTAGCCTACAAGAATAATTTTTCATCACCGCTCAAAAGAGGAAAAGGAAAAAAAAAACACATACACATGTGAAATGAGCCATTATTACAGCAGTAATTGATGTTATATAGGTTACATTTTCACCATTCTATTAACTGAATTCCACTCATTTCCACATTTTAAAAGGACATCTTCTTATTTTTAAACTGGATATTCAAATGATTCAATAATTCATAATTTCCTATTATTAAATTAAATATGATTTTATTCTTATTATTCCAAGCATATTACATTTTTACAGCAGACGATCATTCGACTGACCACGTGAGCAGTGTTCCCAGGTGCGGAGGATCACAAAACTCGCTCCTCCACCGTGAATAAATCAGCGTCTGAATGCATGAGTTTTATCAGTGTGGTGGCATGCAAATTTATTTTTACGGACGTCTGGAAACAATTACCATCCGAATAGGACTTAAGAAACTACAAATCTGGAGCATGTTTCTTTGTTTGTGTCTCACAGTGGAAGTAGCTGACAGAGAGGTTTGATGACAATTCCCAGCACAACTCCTCTGCCCAGTCCTGAGGCCTTATCCAGCACCTTCAGTCTGAGGGCTAGATCTCCCAGACTGCCCTGATGCTCCTCTGGCTCCTGGAAGAAGAAATCTTCATTGAACACAGGGTTACGGCAGTTCCTGATGATGGCGCTGTGTTGCCTCTGCAGCTTGCCTGGGGTGAGGCTTAGGGTCAAGCTGCAGGTCAGAGGTCGAGGGTCACCAGGATCTCTCAAGCCTTCCACCGAGACTACGCGGACGCGGATTGTCGTAGAGCTCGTGGCTGCACTGGACCTGAAGGCAGAAATGCGCACTCGGCCTCTCTGAGGAAGAGGAAGCACGTGCTCCTGATGGAAGCGTTCCTGGCAGTGCAGCATGTCCAGTGGGAACTGGATGGGCGGGGCTAGTTTGGTGCAATGGGATGTTTGAAGAACTTTAGCACAGTGATGCGCTTTAGACATGGACTTTTTGTCAGGAGTGGAGTGAACTTTATTTTTCTGATATCTAGAGGCATGAATATCTTGCTGAACTGGAACTTCAGACAATGATTGCTCGCTGGTGAAATCCTCTCTTCTGATTGGTGGAGGTGTGGAATAAGGGGAGGAGTCAGCAGAGGGCGTGTCACTGTCAGTGCTGGCCGCATTCAGCATCGCTCTACAGGAAAATTTGGGTGTTTTGATGCTCATTCGCTCTAGTGTGTAACCGGTAAGTGCCGAATGGAACAAAGACTCTTTGCGACGCGTGTTTGGACTCTCAAATAAACCAGACTCGTAGCATTTCAGTGAATATGGGATGGGTTTGAGTTTGTTCAAGGCCGCTGTAGATTTGTTTAGACTCATTCTTAGGGACTGGGCAGTACCAGGTCTTGACAATGATGTTTTTGCCGAGCTGGGAACTTTTTTTTCTTCGTTCGGACATTGTGCCATTTTTTCTGTGTCTGCCACGAGGTGGCACTTGGTCAGCTTGGGCGGCAGAAAAAAGTCAGGAATTTTATCAGGTGTGAGGACGTTTCTGTGCAGTTTATTGAGGATGCTGGTCTTGGCTGAAATCTCCTCTTTATTTTTGCTGATGAGGTGATTAATCTGCATCGGAAGACATTCTGCTCCCGCCTGTACTTTCTGAAGGATCCACATTGTGATTGATAATGCTAAAAAATAAAAATAAAAAAGGTTTTAAAAATGATTACACATATTTTATTTATTTATTTTATTTTTTATCTAATCAATTGTAAGTTGTGACCCAGTTGGCACACTATACCCTTATACAATGCACTATGTACTCTATATGTCTAGTGTATGAAGTTTAAACGGTTATTTGTCATCAGCATCCACTTAAAGGGTTAGTTGGAGCGAATGTTAAAATGAAAAAATGAAATTGATGTCATTAATGACTCACCCTAATGTCATTCCACAACTGTAAGACGTCTGTTCATCTTCGGAAAACAGTTTAAGATATTTTATATTTAGTCCGAGAACATATGAAAGTGTATGCACACTATACTGTCCATGTCCAGAAAGGGATTAAAAACATCATCAAAGTAGTCCACATGTGACATCTGGGGCTAGTTGCATAAACTTAGCCACGATGTTAAGACGTTAAGTCTTAAGCACTAATTTGTCCAACTAGCAATTAGTCAAAAAGTTATCCGTCTTACTTTTCTAATTCAAATTGAACCGACCTACCATTTTATGTAACTGATTTTAAAAAGTTATCTTAAAGAAAAAAATTGGACGACTTACTTTTAAGACTAGTCTAAGTGGTTTAAGCAACCGGCCCCAGTTAGTTAATTAGAATCTCTTGAAGCATGGGAAATACATTTTGGTCCAAAAACAACAAAAACTATGATTTTATTCAGCTTTGTCTTTCCTTGTTTGTGTTCAATCCTCAAATAAAGATTCGAACGGTTATGAATCAGCGTATTGATTCATGATTCGGATCGCGTGTTAAACTGCTGAAATCTCGTGACATTGGCGATCCGAATCATGAATATATCCACTGATTCATAAGCGTTTGAATCTTTATTTGAGGATGTTTGGGTGAACTAACCCTTTAACTGTTGAGTGGATTAAGTGTCCAACATTCCACACTTTTGCATTTTTCCCCCGGTTAAATAAGTGTATAATTTGGATACTTGAAGTGCATTTTTTAACATTGGAATTTTGATTGCTAACACACTACTAAATAAGTGCATGAATAAGGATGCACATATGACGAAAATATGAATAGAAAACACCATCACAAACACAACCTTTTCTATAATCCTCATTTGAACAAATATATTTCATCTTCTGCAAATTATTGTAATCAGGTTAATTTAACTTAACTTATTTTTTTGTTGTTGTTGCATTTTCCTTTAAAAGTCACACTACAACAAATCTAAGAAACATTTATATGTGCCAATGGTAATACCATTCATTTATTTATACTGAGAAAGACCACATCATTATACTGAATTTAATAAAAGTATGGTTACAGTTGCAATTGTAACTCTAAAAAGAACAAACGAACAAACAATTATATTAAGTTACTGTATTTCAAATAAGAACGTTTTTTCAACATTTTTGAAAAGTAGTGATATAATTTTTTGGTACGAATACTTGTTAACCAGTTAATTTTAGCATTAATTATATTTTAAAGCAAACTAAACTTTAATTAGTTGAATATTTGAATGTTTGTGAACTTTCTATTCAACTTATTGGTTTCCACAAAAAAAAACCTGTTTTTAACATTGATAATATAAAATGTTTTTTTAAGCATCAAATCAGTACATTAGAATGACTTCTAAAGGATCATGATGTATGAATGATGCTAAAAACTCAGCATCATTCAGAAAATTCAGAAAAAAAAATATTTTAAACTTTAATAATATTTCAAATAAATGCAGCCTTGGTTAGCATAAGTGACTTTTTTATATAAAAAAAATCTTACCAACCCCAAACTTTTGAACATAAGTTCATGTTATTAATAATATTATTGTTCATTGTTAATTCATGTTTACTCATTAATGTAAATTTATACAATGGTGTACAAGTATTCATAGAAATTCAGGACCTACTTTATATTAGGTGGCCTAACCTATGTACTAACATTTTAATTAATCATTTAATACAATGAAAAAATGACCTGCATTGAATTACATTTGTAATTCATTTCTGTAGTTACATTTGTAATTACACTATTGACACTTCCCTTTCACCTAACCCTAACCCTATAACCCTAAACACACCTGTCCCTGATAGCACACCTCAATATTAGAAAAAGTGTTTTGCAATACAATATGAACACAGTAAGTACATTGTACTTATTTTTTTATGCAAGTACAGAGTAGTTAAGGCCACCTAATGAAGTGGGGCCGAAATTCAAATAACCTTAAAATCTGTGAAAGTATTGTTGATGTTTAATGCATTAATAATAATTTATATTAAGAAATTATAGTAAACTGTAACCAAACTGATAACTATATTGTGATAATTTCTGTCCTTACCTGTCTGGATGATCTGTAGTCGAGTTGCTCGTCTGTGATTGTGTGGTGAATGTGTAAGTTTTAGTGTTCTAAAGTTCTTTTAGTGGTCTATTCATCATTTCTTTCAATGCACAGCAACCAATCACAGAACATTTTCCGTCTCTCTCCTCGGTGTAGCTTAAGAATGGCTTACTTCCCACAACTGGTTTCAGACAAGCTCACACCCACTAACCTAACCCAAAACAGTTATATCACAGAGAGCCACACTGTTCTCAGATCAGAGGGATGTGGATAATGATTCCCCCACTCCCCACATTTAAAGGTCAACAGTGACATCATTTGTGTCACTTCAAAGATTAACCTTTCCTTAGAAAACAGTCTGGTCAGGCTCTGTTCTCTGGTCTAGCCTTCATGTAAGAGGTCAGAAGTCCTGCTTCCCAGCTGATCGCTCTAGTTTTCTGATTAAAGGTTAACGTCAGGATTTGGGTGGGTGGATTTATTCACAAAATTTACTTTCTATAGTAGGTCAGTCTGTCTGTAATAAAAATGTCAAAATGATTTTAATGTTTAAACGAAAAAAGAAGGAAATTAATATTTGATTTAGCAAGGACACATCATACTGTAAAATAAATGCATCATACAAATATTAAGCAGTAAAATTGTTTGCAACAATGACAATAATAAGAAATGTTTATTGAGCAGCACCAAGCCAGCATTTTACAATGGTTTCTGAAGGATCATGTGACACTAAGGACTGAAGTAATGATGTTGAAAATTTACCTTTACCATCTCAGGAATACATTTTAAACTATGTTAATATAAAACTGTTGTTTTATATTTTAATATTTCACAAAATAACTGTTATAACTGTTATAAATAAATGCGGTGGGCTCCAGGGATTGGACTTGTTTGTTCAGCTCATCCCACAGATGTGAAAGAAAGCGTGATTCATGAGACCAGGCCACCTTCTTCCATTGCTCCGGGGTTCAGTTCTGATGCTAACGTGACTCTTCGACAGTGGACAAGAGTCAGCATGTGCACCCTAACTGGTCTGTGGCTATGCAGTTCCATACACAACAAACTGCAATGCATTGTGTATTCTGACACCTTTCTATCAGAACCATCAAACTTCTCAAGCAATTTGAGCCACAGTAGCTCGTCTGTTTTATCGGACCACACGGTTCAGCCTTCGCTCCCCACATCCATCAATGTGCCTTGGCCACCCATGACCCTGTCACCGGTTCACCATGTTCCTTCCTTGGATAGATACTGACCACTGCAGACCGGGAACACCCCACAAGAGCTGCAGTTTTGGAGATGCTCTGACCCAGTCTTCTAGCCATCGCAATTTGGTCCTTGTCAAACTCCCTCAAATCCTTACGCTTACCCATTTTTCGACTAACACATCAATCTTGATGACAAAATATCCAACCAAATATAATAGGCTATATCCAACTCGCTAAAAGGTGCCGTCCCACATGGAAAGAACCTATATAAACATATATGTTTTAATATAGGATTTGATATAGGTTTTTAATATATGTGACATATATAAAATTGGCCGTTTTCCTATATTATATGTACATATATGTACATATATGCACATATATATATACATATATGCACATATATGTGTGCATATATGCACCTATATGTTCACCTACACTGTAAAAAAATTAATTACAGTATATTAATGTTAATTATAATTTATTAAACTGTGGAAAAACGGATCAATTATGTTAAATTACACATAAAACATTAAATTTTCAATCAAATTTATTTTACAAACCTGCTGTCCATCTACAGTAATTTACTTTTAAAATATATGTTTTCTATGTACAATAACTAAGATATTATTTATAAAAATGCAGTAAGCACATCAATTCAAAAACATGTTTGCATATTTACAGTATTAATATTTATTTGAACAGAACCACTCACAACTTCAACCTCTAAATTAAGTAGGCCTACTTGTACATAAATAGCAACCTTTACAGCCAATTTCTGTTAAATTTACAAAATATTGTACAGAAACTGCACATTTACATTATTAGTCATTTTACATAACACATATGTCAAGTTACTTCAGTTGTAGGAAATACAAGCTTAATATATAATTTAGAATATGCAAAAATATCTACATTAAAAGACAATTATCTTTCTTTTATACTGTCACATTGCAGTTATTATTTTATACATGTACAATTAAATTTTATCCAAAGCAACTTACAAATGAAGAGTATGGAAGCAGCAATAAGTGCAGTGACAATTTTTAGTTAGTCTAGCAGTTTTGTTAAACAGAAAAGAGCTAGTTTTATGGGTCATGTGTTCACAAAAGAATGCATCTTTAGTGGTCTCCTGAAAATGGCTGGAGTTAGTCAGGTTATTCCACCAGCATGGAACAGTCCAGATAAAGGTCTGTGAAAGTGATTTTGTGCCTCTTTGGGATGGCACCACAATGCGCCATTTGCCTTCACAGCGCAAGTCTTCACAGTGCATCAGCAAACACTGATGCCAGTGGCTGGAACATGAGCTTGGATGAGTTGTGTAGCATGTTTCGATAGGAATGGCCTGATCATCCCAATGCTGTACAAGGAAAATCTAAAGATCGGGCAGTTCTAGCAATGTGGTCTGTGAAGATTAACTGATCAGTTATAACACAAAGGTAGGGCTGGCTGAAACCACGAGCACTTCCGTCATGGCGAGGTTCAGTTGAAGGTAAAGGTCATCCAGGTGAAGGTCGGAAATTTCCATCAAGCAGGCTGAGATGCGAGCAGCTACGGCTGATCATCCGCTGGAATGAAGGGTAGAGAGCTGTGTCAGGATAGCAGTGATAGGAAAAGCCATGTTTCTGAATTATTCTAGTTGCAATTATAACAAAATACTATTCAAAACAGCTGCATGATAAGATGCAAACAAAGAATTTGTTGAATGAGAAGAACAGTGCCCTTATTCCACACCTGCAATGCTCACCTGCTGTAGACCTCCAGTCTTTCCACAGGACCTGAAATCACACAAAAAAGCATAAAAAAATAATACAAATAAAAAAATAGGACTATTACATGAATTAAAACATGCCAGCATGTTTTACTGAGACCAAAAACCTCAACCTAATGTGATCTGGAAGCTGAGCTAAATTTACAGTATTTATAATTAAAGTAAAATTATATTACTTTGACTTAACGTTAGCTGCATCATATAACTCTCTAGGGGTGTAACGTAACTGTCCAATCATCTGGATCGATGATAATATAATATATTTTCATTTTTCCAGAGCTATATATATATATATATATATATATATATATATATATATATATATATATAGGTCTATAGTTAATCGATAACGTTAGTTCATTGTTTCAAAAGATATAATGACGGTAACATAACTACCACATACAACCTTTCAAACTTTATGAATAGCTAAGTTAATCTTTCTTGGTTAAACAGATGGAAAATTGAAAGAGGCCTGAACTGCTATAATTTTCAGTGTTTTACTCTCAACGCCAGTTATGTGACTGAACAACGATTAGAAATGTTAACAACAGCTTTAAAACAACCAACAACATCAATGTGCAGCCACACGATATAAATATCATAGAATGAGACTCTTACCTCAGCCCAGTTATCGGTTGATATGATGGCCGCTGCTTGTCAAAAGTCGCTGTAGTTGCCGAGACATTCTCGCTGAAATGGCGCGTTATTTTTCCTCACATAACGTTAGTTCCGAGATCCTGCTCACGGCTGCTCAAATCCAGTTAATCTCACGACTCACTTCACGAGTGTAGCTTAGCCTAATATAAAATCAAATCACCCGCTCTAACATCACTGTAACGTTACCTCTCCGCAAACTGTTGTGGGCGTGACTAACGGAAAATTAACCGGCAGCAAATTTGAAACTGCGTCACGCGCGCGCGCATGCAAGCACACGCACACACACACACACACACACACACAGCTGCATTTGCAACTGGATTTGGAAACCCATCAAATGTACATGAATAGATGTGGTTAGGAAATTTAGGGGAGAATTAGTCAGTGCAAAAAATTATCAAAATTAGCTTCTTTTTTTGTTTGCAAGGTTAAAGGTTAAAAGATTAGTAGCTACAATCCAATTTATAGTTAGACTAATATGTATAGGCCTAATGTACAAATACTATTATTTAGCCTAAAACAACTCACTAACCAACACATTATCTTAAATGGTAAGTAAAACATGTTGAATGACTGCTGATTTCTGTAGTTAAACATTCGTTTACTTTTTTCTAATTTTACAGAAAAAAATCTGTAAAATATTAATCACACTTTTATGTAGGCTAAAATTACATATTATTCTGTAAAAATCCATCTTAAAAAAAACAAACAGATGTAATAGGCTACCAGAATACAAGCAATTCCTGTAAATTTAATAGTCGAAATTTAAATTACAGCGAATATCTGTAAAACACCAGGCATTTCTTGTACAATGAAAAAACAGGAAAATTCTGTAAAAACAAAAAACAAAACAAATAATACAGACCATAACCTGTAAAATTACATTGAGCTATGACCGGATCCTGCCATGAGCTGAGACATATCTTGTATATATGGCTTATATGTGGATATAAAGAAGCAATACAGGAGACCTATATGGCCTGATATGCACATATATGCACCTCAATTTTACCTATATGTGGAATATATATGTGCATATATGCAGCATACATATTATCATATATGTACATATATGCAGCATACATATTATATATGTGCATATATGCAGCATACATATTGACATATATGTGCATATATGCAGCATACATATTGACATATATGTGCATATATGCAGCATATATGTACATATAAACTGCATATATGTTTCATATATGCGCATATATCCTCATATAGGTTCTTTCCATGTGGGGTAATGAAGAGACAATCAGTATTATTCACTTTATGCCTGATCGGTGAGCGTTATTAGGCTACATGCATTATTGTAATTCATTAGGAGGTTGTTTTATTTCTACGAATCGATCATTGTAAATTGTTTTATTATTACACACACACACACACACACACACACACACACACACACACACACACACACACACACACACACACACACACACACACACACACACACACACACACACACACAAACTATTGAAAACATCGTCATCATAACACATAATAACAGTTTTACACAACCATTTGGTTTAGTATGATTTGAGTCGTTTTTATTGACTGATGAGTTGATGAAACATTTTAAGCGAGTTGTGGACTATTGTATTTTTGTAATTTAACATTATGACTTTTTTACATTAGCCTTAGGACGTGTGTGGGGGGCAATTACAACGACAATTGGCATTGACATCAAATACAGTCCAGCAGCACCACCAGGTGGGTTTTAGTGTCGGTACGCTTTTTTAATTGTTTTTTTCTTCTGTGTTTTAATATTCTTCATGGATAACAGGGGCTAGGATACTATAGCCTACTTTTTTACAGGCTCAGAATTTGCCTGATTAAGAAAACGAATAAATAATAATAATTATAATTATAAAAATGTCCCTTCAATGTCTATTTTACTAAAATACTATTGGTGTTTCTCATAAAATGTGAATTAGGCTACCAACCTGTAGCTGAAGCGGCACAGCGATAGCGTGATCACATTAAACCTATTACTTTTAACAGCGCTTCTCAGGATTAGCCAATCACATTTGTTTGTGATTACTAGTTTTTTGTTTTTTTTTTAACAATTTTTTTCACGACTTCTAAGGCGAATTTGACGATACCAAGTATGTGATAAAAGTAATGATTAGCTTTAGAGTACAACCTTCTGCAATGAGACAAAACGTCCTGGAATTTAAAAGCCCTCGATATGGATATAATATACATATGCCATAGATAGGACTATACATAGTAACCACATTAGCGCTGATATTCGTCCGCCATATTGGAACGGTCAAAGCCGGTCCGTGAACTTTCAAGAGTAAGGGTGCGTCTCAATCAGCTCCCTAATTCAGTAGTCAGGGCACTGATCAGGGAGTCAGCCCATTGACTTATGTCCTGATCAGTGCCCTGACTAGTGAACTAGGGAGCTGATTGAGACGCAGGGTAAGTTTGAGCTTTGAAACTAGATGTAGCCTAGTATCGGCAATAGACTTTAGCAGATGATTGATTATAATAAACTAACACAATACAACAAGGATAAGGCACCAGGTAGGCTAATACAAAATTAAAAAGGTACAATAGTAAAAGTAAAAACATATAAAGTAGCCTCCCAAAGTTCAAAACTGTAATATTGAGTTGAGACATTTAACACACATGCCTCTTTTTTTCTTTGTTCTCACCTGTGAATTATTTTCTTATTTCTTCGGGAATTTAAATCTGCGGTTTTACAACTAGAAGCTGCGCGATTTTATGGCATAATTGATTCTTGAGTGACGACAAGCTGACCGTTCCAAGATGGCGGGCGCACCGATGGTGCTTGGATCGTTCTAGTGTAGATCATATCTGTACTCTAAGCGCCCCCTGGTGTAACGTATCGGTGTGCCTCATGTAAATCCGTTACTAACTGGTGTGGTCACAGACACGCGTCAGTTTCTACGTCACTCACGACATGCGGATCTTCTGTTTTGCATCCTTTCCGTGACAGTCTGTTCTGCCGGTGTCGGGTGAGCACGATAAATACGCGCGCGCCTACAGCTTGAGAACGAAGCAGCTCCATAAAGCGCCGAGTAAGTGTTTCTATACATACCAGCACACGTGATGCTCAGATATATGTCTGTGTAAAATGATCTGCTTTGGTTCATCAACCAACTAGCTGAAAGCTTTAGCTGGCAAAGATTACTTTTTCATAAAGTCCTAGTGGATCAAATATTTCTATTTTTTTTTAACAGCGACAAAACCGATTTTAAGACATGAGTAATTTCATTACTAGCCTACTATTAACGTTACTACTTCAAAATATAACACAAGTCGACTACTATTGAACTGGCTAGTTTACTCTACGTTTTAAAAAAAGAAAGATTTAACTTGTTAAAATGTTATTTAAACATCAAAATGACATTTGAGGTTGATAATGTTCATAGTTTTTCCTCTGTCATATTTAGCAGACAAGTCAAGTTCCGTTCCCTGAGAATTTTACTCTAGTTTTATTTAAAACAGCCAATGAAATGAACTTTGATACAATATAAAGTTATTCACTCCTCTCTAAAACAATATTTTCACAATAATAAAATTAACTGCATTTCTTTTCTAATTACTTAAGTGAAAATCTTCATTGTATCTCGATTTTCTTCAGACTATAGTATGTTTTGAATTAGGTTTTATGTTTTTCTACTTTAATTTTGGTTTGTTGTATTTTTGCTATGATTTTAGTATAATATTTAAATTTCTATAAAGTATTTCTATATCATTTTAATTCATTATATTTCCATTTAAGTTATTTATTGTGTTAGTTGCCAAGGCGGTATTTCTAAATTTTGTTCAAGTTCTGATAAAATGTTCTATTTTTGTTTAAGTTTTTATTCCAATATTTCTTAAAGACCCTGTATGCCAAGCCAGTAGATGGCAAGGTCACTTTTTAAAGTAAAACTACACACCTATTGACTAAACTTGTAAATAGCATGCACATAGCCGTTTTCACAAATGGACATTTTGCTAGTTACCACAGAGACAATAGCATTACTGTTTTCAAAAACATGCACTTTAAAACTTATTTTCGGGCCCCCAAAACACTTAAGTTTTCTGTTTTTAGTTGTAAAATGTTGTGTAAATGGCCCATATTTAACAATAACAACAATGGCTTCAGATTACTTTTATATTTTTGGCTGGATAGATACTTTCACCTATTAGAGTAAAATGTTGGCATTATTGCATTAGTCTTCTCTTCTCTTCTCTTCTCTTCTCTTCTCTTCTCTTCTCTTCTCTTCTCTTCTCTTCTCTTCTCTTCTCTTCTCTTCTCTTCTCTTCTCTTCTCTTCTCTTCTCTGTTGTGTAAGTGTGTCTCCCACCACTGTACTCGGGGGAGCTCTGTGAACTCAAATATCTCCTTGTTCGAGATCCCAGTGTAGCTCTTACTAAATGCAGGCCACTTTGTCTGGCTTTTTGATCAACCAACCGTTTGCGTTTACTTTGGTGCGGTCACTATCTCTTTGATTTGAATAAGGCTGTACTTAAGTGAACTGTAATCAGTTCCCTTTATGTGTTTCCTTCTTATTCTCCAGGTTTCTTCATTTCAGAGCTCTGAGGGAAGAGCTGTCATGTTCTGTGAGTCTACAGGGATCTGAAGTTGCAAAGTTGCCAATGTTGAAGGATATGATTCATTAAAAGCGAAGTAAATCGCCTCCGGACAGTGCCACACACAGAATGATGTGTTTGCTTCATTCAGTTGTACACCAATGGATATAAAAAAACTTTATAATGTCACTAGTCTTCTTTATGGGGTCATTTCACATAATGCTCTGGAGACTTTGACCCTAAAAGTACTTGAGAAAGTAGCCTTTTGGGGTGTCCATTACCCTTTCCTAATTTATTTATTTTCTTCCTGAAAGAAACACATTTAAAAAAAAAAGAAAATGGGCCCTTTTATTTCTCCTTTCAATAATCTGCTCTGCATGCTGTTGGGCATTTCTTTCACTGTGTGGGTCACGCTGCTTTTGGTCTTCATCATTGTTCCTGCCATCTTTGGTCTGTCCTTTGGGATCCGTGAGCTCTACATGAAGACGCTGCTCAAGGTGTTTAAGGTGAGTTGGAAAATTATCGTGTTCAGTTTCTTGTTTTGCATTTGTTTACCTGATACTTTAGAGTTGTCATTAAAGTTTGGGTGAGAGAGATGAATAAACAAAATCATTCTATCAAATTAAATCTGTTTTAAACATCATAAATGAAAAGGAAAAACGTATATTAATTTGTGATATACGCTAAAGATTACATATCAAGCATATAGCCTCAGTTCTGGCTGATC
The DNA here is from genome assembly GCF_024679245.1 of Pseudorasbora parva. NCBI lineage: Eukaryota > Metazoa > Chordata > Actinopteri > Cypriniformes > Gobionidae > Pseudorasbora > Pseudorasbora parva. The sequence goes on from NC_090184.1 coordinate 13,773,454, forward strand.
ACGTCTACCTATAGGAATACAACGTCTACCACCGGATACAAGCTCCTTCAGTACTATCAGCAGCGATCACGTTTCTCAGACTAAATTCCTGAATTATTTTGTACATTTAAAGGTGCCATGAACTGGCTTTTTTTTTTTTTTTTTACTGTTGTCAACTAATGATGTTCATGTGGTTTTTACATTCAAAAACATCATAAACTAATAAGTAATAGGTTATTTTCTACACTGGTTTTGAGGCTCTCTCCTGAACGCTGGTTTTGATGGGCGTGCTGCACTGGACACTTGGAAGTAAACACCCACGGCTAGGATTAGATAAGATTTGCATATTGAATGAGCTTAAGCTCCCCTGTCAGTTCAGTGACATGAGAGGAGAGAATGAGGGAGAAGCGGCAACCAGAATGATTATCTCGATCACAGGGCTCGTAAACGTCTTTATCAAACAAACACAATGTTTTATTTCTCATCGACCTGCGATTGATTGGACTATTAATTTTATATTACCCATAGCCCGCAAGATCATTCGATATAAGCACGAACCGCACACACACACATACACGGTTGGCGCATGCGCCACCCTTCAGATGTTAACTTGAGAGAGACTGAGAGAGAATAGCAGAACAAGAATGGAATACTATTCATCGGCCTGCCGGGCCCTGGCCCGTACATGTCTGAGTCCAGCGTGCTAAAGGTAGCTGTTAGACACGTACACATAAGCAAAACGATCTATAACAATGCAGTAATATTACATATAAAAACACGTTTTACTCACATGTGTTGCACCATTCCTGTCGGATCCAAATCCAGCATCAACCGGAGATTTGTTTACAAACGATCCTGCAGTGAACTGAAGTGAACATGTCTTCCCCATGTGAGCTGGAACTTCATTAAAAATAAAGTTCAACCACTCATTCCTAATATTAGGATCCAAAGGAAGCTTATGCAGCGACTGTGTTCTTCCACAACCAGGAATAGCGCAATATCTTAATCTTCCTCGGCATATTTATTGTTGTTGACCAGCTGCTAGCAGAGCCCTCCATGAGTCGGTGGGCGGGGCTACTGGATTAGACGCTCTGTAGATTCTGTAGAGGCGGTGTTTCGTCGTGCACTGACGTCAGTATGAAGCACAAGACCGTTTGCTGAGCCTGTTGTCTATAAAAGCTTTTCTTTGACTAACAAGGAAGTTTTCAGCTCTGAAACTTAGAGGATATTCTTATATTACCATGAACTTTTATATATCAAAAGTCCAAGGAAAAGTTGATTCCTCAATTCATCACCCCTTTAAAGGAAGTGTATGTATGATTGCGGCCAAAACTGGCACTGCAATCACTATAGCACTTCTGAGAGTACTTCGACTCGGTGCAGTAAAAAGTCCCGGCTGAAACATCCTCTCTCACATCTCCCCCTCCCTCTCTCATTTCTCTCAATAGAAAGTGCTATTCCGCCATACATTATAGTTCTCCTTTTTAATCTGCTTAGAAAAGCGCCACGTTTTATTTTATGTCATCATACTTGATCGTTCAACTATTGGTGTAACTGTATTTAAATAGGGAAAACGTGGAGGTGTTTGGTCGATTCTAACTTGATCTCTGTTTGGTACCATAGTGAATGAACTGGGTTAGTGGGCTAACCCAAATGCTATCAGATTGTCACCGCGCGTCAGAGCGATTTCTGCTCTCCCTGCTCTTATCCATGCTAGGCTGCATGTACTTTTGTTACTTACATTATCCGAAATGTTTCCAAGAATGTTTAAATCCAGAAAGAAGCCATTTTTACCAGGACGCAAATCAACTACATCATTACCTGCGTTATCCAAAGATGCTTTTATATGTTATGTCTTTTATTAGACAGTCGAAGCAACTGTTTAGATACATTCATTGACAGAAATCTAATTTTCTTGATTTAGTACCATGTTTTACCATGCGTAATCTATAGCTTACTGCAGGGTGCGTCTCATAGTATCTGCTGAGGGAAGTAGCATAACATAACTTTCAACATACTCAAATGTATCTAATATGATAAAACAGCGCTGTGTTACCCCACATACGCATGAGCGGAAGAAGCAGAAGCGATCGTCTGGCATAAGAAAACCTCCGCGAAATCAGGGCGTCATCAAGTTAAATCTGCCTTTGTTTTGAATAAGAGACCTTTAGCGACAAATTGATTATAGACCTGACTATAGACCTGACTATAGACCTGACTATAGACCTGACTATAGACCAGACTATAGACCAGACTATAGACCAGACTATAGACCAGACTATAGACCTGACTATAGACCTGACTATAGACCTGACTATAGACCTGACTATAGACCAGACTATAGACCTGACTATAGACCTGACTATAGACCTGACTATAGACCTGACTATAGACCAGACTATAGACCAGACTATAGACCTGACTATAGACCTGACTATAGACCTGACTATAGACCTGTCTATAGACCTGACTATAGACCAGACTATAGACCAGACTATAGACCAGACTATAGACCAGACTATAGACCAGACTATAGACCAGACTATAGACCAGACTATAGACCTGACTATAGACCTGACTATAGACCTGACTATAGACCTGACTATAGACCTGACTATAGACCAGCCTATAGACCTGACTATAGACCTGACTATAGACCTGACTATAGACCTGACTATAGACCAGACTATAGACCAGACTATAGACCTGACTATAGACCTTCGGCTATGAATAACCCACTCAAAATAATCTTAAAGGGTTCACTCACCCTCATGTCGTTGGACACTGGTAACACCTTCGTTCATCTTAAGAACACAAACGAAGATATTTTTGTTGAAAGCTGATGGCTGAGAAAGACTTCAGAAAGGCCTCCATTGGCATTCAGTACATTCCCACTGACCCATTCACAAGACCCATAAAAGGCACTAAAGACTTCGTTACAAAGTCCATCTCACTACAGTGGCTCTACAATAATTTTACAATGCGACGAAAATAGATATTGTGTGTACAAAAATCAAAATAATGACTTTATCCACCAAGTTATTGATGTGAACTCGACGCATGCGTGAGAATATGACGCAGATCCGCCGTTCGATCAGCGTTCGATTCATGACCCAGAAGAGGAGGAGCGCCTCTATCGCGTGAGTTCCAGGTGAGTTCACGTCAGAGACCTACATGGAAGACAATAACTTGACGGTAAAAGTCATTATTTAGATTTTTTTTGCGCACAAAAACTTTTATCGTCGCTTTGTAAAATTATTGTAGAGCCACTGTAGTGAGATGGACTTTGTAACGAAGTCTTTAGTGCCTTTTATGGGTCTTGTGAATGGGTCAGTGGGAATGTACTGAATGCCAATGTAGGCCTTTCTGAAGTCTTTCTCAGCCATCAGCTTTCAACAAAAATATCTTCGTTTGTGTTCTTAAGATGAACGAAGGTGTTACGGGTGTCCAACGACATGAGGGTAAGTAATTAATGATTTATTTTTTATTTTTGGGAGAACTAACCCTTTAAATTTGGTTACATGTCATTTTTGCAAAAATAATATCGATGTATTTTATTCCATCATGCAAGCAATGTCAACAGCGATTACTGTTGTGTACTGTATTGTAGTGTTTGGTTTCATTACTTTGACATGTTCATGGTCTAGATCACTAGTCTGTTCTTGGGTTATGGTCAGAGACATCTATTAAATTTTCAGTGACAGCTCAAATTTTGCCTTGTTTTAGCCTAGATGTCAGGGCTGTGTTTGGAAGGCGATTAGATGTCTTTTAATCACATAATTGCTTACTGGACCCCACTGCGTACTTATCACTATATTATTATGCAGCTACTTGTCACATTAGTAAATAATTAAACACAAAATATTAATATGACATATTGTATTACCTCAAGATGATTCGCAGTATCCGCTTGAGCATTCTCAGTTAGCAAAAACATATCACGAAATTCAGTATTGCAGAGAGAACTGTGTTTCATGGTTCGTGTGATTCATGGTTCTGCACTAAGCATGGACAAGTTTGTGAAAGGACTGCCAGCACCAGGTAAACGTAAGCAGACAATGAAAATATAAAAAATATCTGGTTAATGTTTCAAATAAATGTCTGAATTGTTTCCTTCTGTGATACTTATCCCCCCCCTATATTATAATCATAAAGAAAGCGAGTTTAGAGTCAGACGTGGAGGTGAAGTGAAGCGTGGAGAGCTGAGGGGCTGCTCCTCTCCAGCTGTGGTTGATTTATTTCAACATTACCTCACATCCGTCTTAAGCGGTTATGTAACTGGTCTTGCAGTCACTGGTCACTGCGTGTGGCTTTCTTCTTCCGGACACTGTGGCTCTTCTGCAAACGAGTGACGTCCTACAATCCTACAATAAGCAGGTTCAGTGAAGCAGGGGAAAGCTTGAAATAAAGTAGAAATTCTAGTCAAGCTTCATGTTGTTTGGGTATTAAACAACGTTCGGCTATTAAAAGATCATCTGTCACATTTACATGTCTGTGATGCAACTTGGCCAATCTTGTAGCGGTGAAGTACGTCAGATACTATTGTTTCTGAACACCAGAAACAACTAATAAGAAGAGTAAAACGTAAGCTAAAAAGTCCTATTCCTGGCTGTGTGTAGCACCTACAGCTCTGCAGTATCTGAAGGATCGCACCTTTAGAAACAAACATTTTGTTGTACCTACGCTGCCTCGGGCATGTTTGGGACTTGGGAGGTGGGGCAGGGTGGCAGGCTGTTATAGCAAAACAGAAGGAAGCAAAATGTAGCTTAAATCGTTTTACTGTATGTTGACTTACTCCTTGAATAAAAAAGATATGTCAAGGTAATAAAATACTTGAGGTAATAAAATGTAAAATTAATCTGTGTTCAATTATTTACTAATGTAGCTCCATAATAAGCGGGATAGTTTCGCAATGGGGTCTTATATCATCCCTCTCCCCCCAGGGGTCATGCCCCCCAGTTTGGGAACCACTCCTGGCGAGCAATTTTGCAATTAAAAGATTTGGCACTGACACCTGTCCTAGAGCCTGTCCTAAATATGCATGTTAGTGCCATATTCGGACGTTGTGCGGATTCACTTTTCTGCAGTGGAAGGCAGTGAAGACGCGTTGTCCATATTTTTTTTTACAGTCTATGGTATTACTATTCAGTTTATAGGCATTTAGGCACAGTGACATCGCCATCTACTGGCCTGGCATGCATAAAACGCTTTTAGTTTCAACCGTTTCCGCGGATCTCTGTGAAAATATTTCAATTTTTAGTACATCGTTGTCATGTAAACATACTCTTCATGGGATAGTTCGCCCAAAAATGAAAATTCTCTCATCATTTACTCACCCTCAAGTTGTTCCAAACCTGTATGAATGTATATGTTATGCTGAACACAAAAGAAGATATTTGGAAAGAATGTTTGTAACCAAGCAGATCTCGGCAGCCATTGACTACCATAGTATTTCCTCCCCCACTATGGTAGTCAATGGCTGCCGAGATCTGCTTGGTTACAAACATTCTTTCCAAATATCTTCTTTTTTGTTCAGCAGAACAAAGAAATTGGTTTGTAGGGTTACTAAATGATGTATGTAACTTGTAACTTGAGGGTTACTAAATGATGATAGAATATTTATTTTTGGGTGAACTATCTCTTTAAGATGGCAAAGTTTTACTGTCCCTTGAGCACCAGAAACAACATTGTGACATTTTGTGACATATTCTGTCCTTAACCTCAAAGTACTCACCCGAATTACAGATTAGAAGATTATGTACAGATTCCCAGGTTCCAAAATAAGACAAATGAATAGGTTAACACTGAAGCATTGAAGTTCAAGCAAAACCTGTGGTAAATTTTGCAAGATATCAATACCAGCCCTTCAGTGTTTTCTGATTCAAATTAAGTCAATTGTGTGTATTGTGTGCTCCACATGCCTGAATTAACATGCCAACATTATTCCTCCTCCCACAGCTTTTCAATAAAGTGCTTGTTGTTCCTTGAGGGAACATTCAGTGCTTGTGTGTGTTTGTGTTTGGGATTGTGTGTGTGTTGTGTGCTGCAGTCCACGTCAATGTGTTTTCAAATTGCAAAATAGGCAGTTTTATTTTAAGGGCCATTATGATATAATCCACAAAGGAAGTATAACTGATTTATTTTGCGATTTATTATTTAATAATGGCTAGCTGACTGCACATTATCCACTATATTTTATACTAAATATTTTCCCTCATGATTTGATTGGTCATGCATAATCAGAGAGTTATATATGAAAATAAATATTTTAAATGACAGTATTTTTATATAATTAAATATTTAGATCACTCTTAAATCTTTACTAATTAGGACAATTCTTAACTAAGTTGTAAAAGCAATAGATTGTTGCAGTGATAACATTAAATTACATTGTTTCTTTGTTTTCCAGTGGGCGACAGTGAGGATGGAAAGAGGAGCCAAGGAGAAAAACCATCTTCTGTACAAGCCTTACAGTCTTAATAGTACGTATGGATGTCAGAGTCTGTGAAAACACTGTGCTGTTACACCTATGGGAAAATGATCTATTCCTCCTGTGTGCTCATCTGCTTATTATTCTGAGTGACATTGCTTGTTTTGGTGTGTCTCCAGTGCTTGCTTGATCTCACTGGACTTGTACCATGGTTGTTTGTGTTAGTGGAACAATCCACAGAAAGATCTGGCAATAATTAATGGTGGCCTCCTAATGCCATTTGCTTGTGGTATTGCGAGTATATAATACAAACCGGATTCCAAAAAAGTTGGGACACTCTACAAATAGTTTATAATAACAGAATGCAATGATGTGGAAGTTCAAATTTTTATGTTTTATTCAGAATATAACATAGATGACATATCAAATGTTTAAACTGAGAAAATGCCAAATGTTTAAGGGAAAAATAAGTTGATTTTAAATTTCATGGCATCAGCAGATTTCAAAAAAAGTTGGGACAAGTCCATATTTAGCACTGTGTGGCATCCCCTCTTCGTTTTATAACAGTCGTCTGAACTTAGCGCTGATAACAACTTGGTTTGTCCTTGTCCTCTTTAGTCTGGATGACATGACGTCCCAGTTTTCCAAAAAGAACTTCAAATTTTGATTCGTCTGACCACAGAACAGTTTTCCAATTTGCCGCAGTCCATTTGAAATGGATTGGCCTGGGCTTCTGGATCATGTGTAGATATGGCTTCTTTTTTGACCTATAGAGTTTTAGAGCACAGTGGATTGTGTTCACGAACAATGTTTTCTGGAAGTAATTCTGAGCCCATGTTGTGATTTCCATTACAGTAGCATTCCTGTATGTGATGCAGTGTTGTCTAAGAGCCCGGTGTTCACGGGCACCCAATATGGTTTTCCAGTCTTGGAAATTGTTCCAGATTCTCTGAATATTTGGTTGATATTATGCACTGTAGATGATGATAACTTCAAACTCTTTGCAATTTTTCTCTGAGAAACTCCTTTCTGATATTGATCGACTATTTTTTGCCGCAGCATTGGGGAAATTGGTGATCCTCCGCCCATCTTGACTTCTGAGAGACACTGCCACTCTGCGAGGCTCTTTTTATACCAATCATGTTGCCAGTTGACCTAATAAGTTGCAAATTGGTCCTCTAGCTGTTCCTTATATGTACATTTAACTTTTCCAGTCTCTTATTGCAACCTGTCCCAACTTTGTTGGAATGTGTAGCTCTCATGAAATCCAAAAGGAGCTAATATTTTGCATGACATTTCAAAATGTCTCACTTTCAACATCTGATATGTTATCTATATTCTATTGTGAATAAAATGTAAGTTTATGAGATTTGTAAATTATTGTATTGTTTTTTTATTCACAATTTTTACAGTGTCCCAACTGTTTTGGAATGGGGTTTGTTTGTTACTTTTACAAATATTTTTTTATTTAAAAAAAAAAAAAAAATTTACAAATGTATTTATTTACATCCTAGACTGTGACATCATGTGCTGTTATATAATTACATGGATTTTGCTCTTCACAAAGACACTGTATGTTTGCGTTATCATTTCATCTCAGGCATTATCGCTAAAGAACCTACGTCGCTGGAAGAGGAGCTCAAGGAGATCCGGCGAAATGGGAGCAGTCGAGACTTGGACGGTTCCGCCTCCACCGCTACTGGCCCCTCCCCTTCCTCATCGGAGTTTGAAATGTCAGACACCTTCTACTTTTGCCGGCGTGGCATTGAAAGCATCGTAGATGATGAGGTTACCAAATGTTTCTCGGCAGAGGAGCTTGAGTCTTGGAACCTATTGACCAGGAGCAACTATAACTTCCAGCACATTAGCACCAGACTGACAGTGCTGTGGGGTCTTGGCGTCATCATCCGCTATGGGTTCCTGCTGCCCCTCAGGTGAGCAAGAAGAAAACGGTGTTTGCCATTAAACGTCAGTGATATTAAAATTCAGGTTGATGCTAATTATCATTTTAAATTAATGGCCAATAACCCATAAATGGCTCATATTAGAATTTGATGCTGTTTTGTCTAAATAAATGTAAAATAAAATAGTAAAACTAAAATCAGTTGTTTCAAATGCTACAAGTATTTTTTGGATCACAGCAGTTTAATGTCATTTTTAGATTTGCCATTTGAAATTTTAATGTTATGAAATAACATTTAGTGAGTGTTAGAGAACCAGGATTGAGCACCACAATTAAATATCCATATACTGGCAGGTATATATCAACTGATACCAAAAATTAAATATCTCTCATTTTGATCGAAATTGGATGTAATACCAATATATTGTGCATCCCTTGTAAAATAAACACAAATAAACCCTTATTCATGGAATAATCTAATGTAAAGATTAGAAAGAAGTATGCTAAAATGAAAAAAAAATAAAAAGGCTAATGCTAACACTAAACGCTTGAGGTACTGAGATATTACGTTTTTTGACACATGTACCATGCTATGATATGTTTGGGGACACTAAAATTTCGATGTAAGTTATTCCAAGAAAAATAATTTATTTGGTTAATTAGGGTAATTATTTGTATAAACTAGTATATTGATCTGCCAAAAATGTTGCTACATGATAAATTAAAATAAGCTGATAACATCACCGTTTTCTCCAAAACGACTGTACAGCCAAATAAAATTTTGTTGGAATAGTATCCTGTTTAACACTGAAGCTGTTGTTGTTTTAATGATTTATATATTAATTAGACATGATTTTTGATTATTGAAATGTAATCAAACGATTAAAATGTTATACAGGAAACCTAAAACAGAACACAATATTTGGTAAAAATTAAAACAGAATTGGATGGGGGGGGGGGGGGGGGGACTTATTTCATAGGGCCCTATACATGTCATTTTTTTATTAAACATTTAATACGGTTCATTATTTCAATTAATTAGACATGCTTTTTGATAGCATTTTCTTTAATGTAACCATTAAAAGGGAGTCCCAAAAAATTTAAATGAAAAAAACAAACCTGAATCCAGAAAAGTTGGGGAACAAAAAACGGATTTTGGGAAGAAATCAAATGGTTTTAATAGGGCCCTAGTATTGTGTGGTCCACTACATGTCATACAACAAAACAGAAAAAACGTTTTCTGCAGCACCTGTAACCTTCCAATGGCTTTGTAGAGTGTTGTCAGAATAAATAATAAATGTTAGTTTTGGTTTGGTTTGCTGATGTTATAATTTGACTTCATTCTAATTGGTCCATTCTGAGACACTTGCTTTGCTCGGGCACACAAGTCTGAATTTAGCGTCTTAAAATACAGGCTAATTCTGCCACCCCTTAGGGCCATATGGAGCTTCTGTAGGATTAATGTCAGTCCAGGTCAATGGCCTTAACCCACATTCCTTAATAGAAACTCTTCACCATCCTGTCTGCACATTTGAGATGAGGAAGATTGCCTGATATGTGAGCTCTATTTAATCAAACGTGCCCACCTGGGTATTGTGGGATTAATTGAACAGCAGCATCCATTAGGTCAGAGTTATGGTACACTCAAACTTACAAAACATTGATGAGTCAAACAAGTTCTGGAATTTTACAGAAGGAATATGCTACAATTTCTTTAAAAATTAATATATAAAATATAAAAAAATAAATAAAATGTGTGCTTCCTGTTTTACAGAGCTACACAAAACAAACATCAGTTAAAATTACGGCTGTCAATTAAAGTATTTAATCGCATGATTGTCACGAGTTAACTCACGATTAATTGCAATTTAATCACACATTTGTATCAGTTGTAAATGGATCTTGAATTAAGTTTAAATTAAGTTTTTAATACTCTAATCAACATGGGTATGAACAAATATGCATGCTTTATGCAAATGTACATTTATTATTAGTGAAACCATACTTATTCAATAATAATCAATAATACAGCATGAAGACTAGAAATGTATCAAAGGTCATAGATGTTCAAAGAACTTGTTCATGTTTCTTAAGCCTAAGCTTAAAGATTAAAATGAGCAGTGATTCCTCTCATTTTAAGAAAATAAATAAAAGGCGTTTTTACACTGGCAGTTTAGTTCCGAACAGGGCAGAGTTTGTATGAAAAATTGGTAATGTGAAACCTGAGAGCTCGCCAGTACCACACCATAGGCTTAAGACTTCAGCCAACAGAGAGAGCTGTGAGTACAGCCAGCACTCAGCTCGCAGCTGCAGCCTCAGGCATTCATGTTTAAACGGTGCGGCCAGTAGAGCAAAGTAAGTCTTTCAACTTCTCAAACTAATTCCTATGAAAGTTAAGCTTTCAAAGGCATGAACTGTAAACGCAGACTGTACATGCACTATGAATCTACGCCGCGAGTGCCATCGCGTTTACCTCAGCTCTCATCACAAGCTCATCCATGACTGTCAATGTGACTCCTGCAGCGTTTTGGGCTGTGACTGAGACTCCCTCAGATGCTAAATCACATATTGAACACACATTCAGTTTTTAATTGTAGTGTCTGTTCTCTAACTGAACTGATTTCATGAAGATGATCGCGGTCGCGGTGGGAAAGTGATCAGTGATCCAGTAATCTAGTAGCGGTGGCTTTGGGAATGGCCTCACAGGGGAGCGAAGCATTCTGGGAATTGTTGTCTTTCATCCCCATGAGACAAAAATACATTTTCTGTCTTTTCTCAGTCTAGAAAGCACCAAATAAAAAAATTATTTCACATTTCTACTACATTAATGACCGATTTTAATACAGATTCATCTTCCCAGCGCTGAAGTACCCCTTTAAAGTGAACCCTTTTCTTTCCATATTAATGTTTGCTGCTGTATCCTTTATATCTATGGATTATCTTAATTTCTCCAACTATTGGCTACGCCACGGATCAAACAGAAAATGCGTGCTGTGTTAATCGCACATTAGTAAAATTAGTGCAGTTAAAATGAATTTGCGTTAACGCGTTGTTATCGTGTTAATTTTGACAGCCCTAGTTAAAATACATGCTTTCAATGCACAAAGTGCAATCTCTTGCTGTAACGTAAATATTCATGCTACTAATATACTTACAACTGTAAGGTTTTTGAAACTAGTAGGCTATGATTCAACCCACCGGTAACAAAAGTCCATCTTACAACTGTTAAGTTGCAGCAGCTCCTGAATGAAAATACAACAGTCCACTGTGAAAATGAAAACGGGCTGAATGCGAAATCACCCCCCCAAAACCTCAAACACTGTCCCTACAGTACAGGCCAAAAGTTTGGACACATTACTATTTGTAATGTTTTTGAAAGAAGTTTCTTCTGCTCATTAAGCCTGCATTTATTTGATAAATACATAAAAAAAAAATAATATTGTGATATATTACAATTTAAAATAATTGGTTTTCAGTTTATTATACTTTAGATGATCATTCATTTCTGTGATCAAGCTGAATTTTCAGTATCATTCCTCCAGTCTTCAGTGTCACATGATCCTTCAGAAATCATTCTAATATGATGATTCATTTTCAAAGTTGGAAACAGTTCTGCTGCTTAATATTTTTTCATAACCTGTGATACTTTTTTATAATACTTTGATGAATAAAAAGTAAAAAATAAATAAAAATAATATAAAATAAAAAAAAGAAGCAAATGTTTTAAAAATAGAAATCTTTTGTAACAACAATATACACTACTGCTCAGTAATTTGGGGTCAGTCATTTTTTTTTCTTTCTGTTTTGAAATAAATCAATAATTTTATTCAGCAAGGATGTGTTATATTGATAAAAAATGATAGTAAATGAGATTTATATTATTTGAAAATATGTTTTTATTTTGAATAAATGCAGTTATTTTGAACCTTTTATTCATCAAATATATTAGGCAGCAGAACTGTTTCCAACACTCATAATAAATCCGAATATTAGAATGATTTCTGGAGGATCATGTAGACTGGATGTCACACATGTGACACTGAAGACTGGAGTAACGATCCTGAAAATTCAGCTTTGCATCACAGAAGTAAATGATAATTTAAAGTATAAAATTAAAAACCAAATATTTTAAATTGTAATAATATATCACAATATTAAAAATAAATTCAGTATTTTTGATCAAATAAATGCAGGCTTGATGAGCAGAAGAAATTTATTTCAAAAACATTACAAATAGTAATGTGTCCAAACTTTTGGCCTGTACTGTATGTTGTTCCACTAATACAGTTCACTTGAAGGCGTGAATAAAAACTAGTGTGTGAAGTCGGACAGCCGGTGTGTGTACATCGGTTGTACACTCGTTATTACGGTGCAATGTGGGATTGAATGAGTGCACTCAATGATGTCCACTATGGTGTTCGACACAAATAATGCCCTATTTGAGGGTACAGGGGGTGATTTCGGATTCAGCCTATAATAGCGTAGCTCACTGGCAGGGTTTGCAGCTTGATCTTCACGTTGCGTAATTACGTCACTTCATAACGTTACCATGGCAATAGGGGGAAATGTCTGCTCTTGTGTAAGTAAACACAACATTTTTCAACCTTCTGCTAAGATATATGTGACTTTTTTGCAATGAAAAAGCAGGGTATATGAAATCATGCAAGCCCTGCGTATTTTGTGCGCGGATATTGGCAGTTTATGCGGCGAAAACTGTGGCATATTTGAAAAAATGCGGGCCCCGCAAAAATATGCAGACTTTGGCTGATTATGCATTGAATTCTGCGATCGCATAATGCCATTTTTTCTGGAGGGACTGATTAGATCTGTGCATGCAGTCTTAAAGTGGCAACAGCCTAATAAACTTTCCATCTGCCTTTAATGTTAAACAAACAATCCCACAATGCATTGGTCTCAAACTTGAGGCCTGTGGCCCCCTACTTAACATCAAAGTTAAGTATAAGTGCAGCCTGCACGTTGTTCTGAAAAACATCTTTTTGAGGAGTCGTTGCTTGTGCTGTGCTCTCCACGCTTGCTGCGTCATTTCGTGTGTGTGTGTGTGTATGTGTGAGAGAGAGAGTTAGCTCAGCCCTCCCTCATGCAGTATAATTGGTTGACACCACGTGATTGACAGGAACAGAGGCTGATCAGACAGTCGAAACGAATGTGGTCTAACAGCGCTCAGATGGCCAATCAAATCAAAGTAGGCAGGGTTTACATTCTCTTTTGACTGGTGCAGTCTACACACACACAGACGAGTGCGTCAATCTATCGCGTAATGCCGTTGCGGAGAGAGACTAATCTCTCCGGTGAAATCACAAAACTAAATGCACACACACAAATGCATACAAAATGCAACGTGTCCATCCATGCTCTTAATATACAATCATTGATGAACATTTTAATGAAGAAAACTATGGGAGCGGATTAGAACTCTGAACATTCGAGACTATTTACTAAAAGTTGTTTACACCACTGAGGAACTCAAATATTAAAAGTGCGCGGATGTAGCCAACGTATTTAATCACTCATGCCAAAAATATCAGGACTAATAATATATTTGACGCAAATGAATGCAAATATTGTTTGCAAATAGTCCCAAATAGATTATTTCCCAACTAGAAATAAAACTAGAATTTTGTTTGCTGTTCTGTTTGACCTAGTTATAGCCTTGCTTTTAATTAGTCTATTATTTTAATTAAAAATACAAATAAATATTATTTCACTTATACATAATGATTTAATTTCTAGAGGCTATATTTAAAAAAATTGAGTTGGCCCAGAGAAGCCTATATGATGCATTCATGTTCAGAAGGAAAGGTAAAATTCAGACGAACAGTTTATGTTCAGAAGAAACATCCGTGTTGAAGAACTGTGGATAATAAAGATTGAGAATATTGGATCAGTTGTGTTCTTTTTTTTTTGTGTGGAATAGTTGATGTGGCCCAGCCTGACCCAGAGTTTAGCTTCAGCGTCCCACACTGTAAAAAATTATTTAGAAAACAAGTTACCTGGGTGCCTTAAAATTTTGAGTTCATTGAAATAAACATTTTGAGTTAATACAATAAACATTTTTGAAATTCGACAACCTTTATTAAAATATTATTAAAAGATTTTGTAAGCATATTGGGTAATTGTGTGTTTTATTTCTGATGACGCAGTGAAACATGCCAAATAGTGCTATTTTCATGATTTATCCATTTTTTTTATGTGGTTCAGATACAATAATATTTTGAGTTTCTATTTATTAAACAAATTTCCTGCATTGTATCAACTCAAATTTTTTATTTCAATAAACTCAATTTTAAGCCAACCAGGTTACTTACTTTTTTTAAGTTAAACCAACAAAAAATGTTTACAGTGTACGGGTAAATTGATTTTGAGATCTCTGCCACAATGGCATTTTTTGTATGATTACTTTATACAGTTTGTAGTAACCTACTTCTATAGGCCTATTTTTGTGCTTGTAGTTTTTCAGATGGGTCTAATGTAGTTTTTGTCCTATTTCATGTAAATAGTTTGTTCCTATTAGTTAGTTTCTCTTTTATCATTCACTGTTTACTTGTCTTCAGTAAGCTTGACAATTTTTGTTAGTTAGGTTAGTATTAGTTTTTTTGTGAAATTAAAAAGGAATGAAACAATCAAACTAATAGAAATCATTGAAATCATCTCAATATGTAGAAGGATTTGATTATACATTTTATTAGGATATTATATATATATATATATATATATATATATATATATATATATATATATATATATATATATATATATATATATATATATATATATATATAATTATTATTCCAATGTTTGAGTCAAAAATGTCTTATTTTTTATTTTTCAGGGTAACATTAGCAATCACAGGAGTAAGCCTATTGGTTGTCTTCACCACTATTATTGGTCTTCTTCCCAATGGGAGGTAAGTAACTTGATTAAACCAACAAAAAAAAACATTTAGCCATTTGTTTTGCTGTCTTAGACTAGTGCTGGACCACCATATCTGATGGACCAATAAATTGTCATATATTTTGAAGTTAGTAGTAAGTTTATATTCTAGACTAGAGTGTGATTTAATATTATGGATCTTAATGCGTCCCTGTGTGTGTTTGCAGGGTGAAAAATTTTCTAAGTGAGACAGTACACCTGATGTGTTATCGTATCTGTGTGAGAGCGCTGACTGCTATCATCACATACCATCACAGGTAAAACGCCACAGATCATATGTATGCTTCCTGGAAATCTTCAACCTTTCGCAGTCAATGTGCATCTGACAATCGCATTCTGGCACACAATCATGTACAATCGAACATACACTCACAAACAAGCAGAATCACACACTCTTAAAGGGTTAGTTCACCCAAAAATGAAATTGATGTCATTAATGACTCACCCTAATGTCGTTCCACACCCGTAAGACCTCCGTTCATCTTCAAGACACAGTTTAAGATATTTTCAATCGATCAATGCTTCGGATCGCCAATGTCATGGGATTTCAGCAGTTCAGCGATCCTAATCATTGATCGATTCACTGATTTATGGAACACGGAAGAGAAGACTGATGCTGAATAAAGTCGTAGTTTTTGTTATTTTTGGACCAAAATGTATTTTCGATGCTTCAAGTGATTCTAATTAACCAACTGATGTCACATGTGGACTACTTTGATGATGTTTTTATTCCCTTTCTGGACATGGACAGTAAAGTGTGCATAGACTGCAAATGCTCTGGGACTAAATTATCTTAAACTGTGTTCTGAAGATGAACGGAGGTCTTATGGTAAAATCTTTTAGTGAAAAAATTTATAATATTCGCACAAATATCCATTCTTTGCAGTCGGCAGATCTAGCAGTAAACACTCCTAGGTTCTCTGGCATTCCTTTATCCAAATTTACTTTATTACAACCTGAAATGCTCTGCAACCTGGTTTCTGGTATGAAAGCTACCACTTGTATACTTGATCCCATGCCTGGTAGCCTGTTTAAATCCTGTTTTGGTGCATTATGTCCCTCAGTTCTTGCTATAATAAATGACTCTTTGTCAACTGGGGAGATGCCAGCAGCACTTAAAACTGCTGCGGTTACTCCCGTTATAAAAAAGCAAAATTCTGATGTGAAAAATCTGTCAAATTATCGTCCAATCTCAAATCTATCATTTCTGTCTAAAATCTTGGAGGGTGTGGTTGCAGCTCAATTAAACAAACACTTAATTGAAAATAAACTATTTGAGCCGCATCAATCAGGATTCCGTAAATTGCACAGCACTGAGACTGCATTGGTGAAAGTCGCTAATGACTTACTAATTGCATCCGACTCCGGCTCCACGTCCATTCTCATTCTCTTGGATCTTATTTCAGCCTTCGACACTATTGACCATGTCCTACTACTTAATCGCCTCGAACATGTATTTGGCTTGTCAGAGACTGTTCTTGACTGGTTCAAGTCCTATTTTACTGACCGTAGTCAATTTGTTTTTATGGGTGGTTATAGGTCCAAGGTTGGTTCTGTTCATACGGGTGTTCCACAAGGGTCAGTCTTGGGTCCTTTACTCTTTAATATGTACATCTTTCCACTTGGTCAATTATTACAATCTCTCAACCTTAACTATCACTTTTATGCTGATGATACACAGATTTATATCCATACAAGTCCGGGTCAGCAAGTGAACGTTGGGCATCTCTCTAACTGTATTTCAGAGATACAGAGTTGGATGTCCAATAATTTTTTGTCTCTAAACGGCTCAAAAACAGAAGTCATGCTTCTTGGATCTCCACATCAACTGCGAAAGGTTGGGTCTCCTATTCTGTCTGTTGATGGCGTTGCACTGGAGCTTAAATCCAAATTAAAAAATTTGGGTGTCATATTTGACGCCACATTGTCATTTGAGCCGTTTATCCAGAATACGGTTAAGACATCATTTTATCACCTCAGAAACATAGCTAGGTTACGTCCAATGTTATCCTTTTCAGTAGCTGAAAAGTTGATTAACTCTTTTGTTTTTACGCGGATTGACTACTGCAACGGTCTTCTAGCTGGTGTATCTAAATCATCACTGGATAAATTACAATATCTCCAAAATTCAGCGGCTAGAGTACTGTCTGGGGTCAGAGCCAGGGACCATATAACTCCGGTCTTGGAGTCCCTGCACTGGCTACCTGTTAGGTACCGTATTGATTTTAAAATCCTTATGCTGGCTTATAAATCTCTGCACAATCTGGCACCTGAGTATCTAACTGATTTATTAATCCCATACACACCACGTCGCAATCTGCGCTCCTCTCAGAGTGGTCTTTTGGTTGTCCCGAAGACACGGCTTCATACGTGGGGTGACCGAGCATTTTCTGTTTACGCTCCTAAGCTCTGGAATTCACTCCCGGCCGATATCAGGGAAGCAAATTCATTGGTGTCTTTTAAATCTCTTCTTAAAACATTTTATTTTAGGATTGCTTTTACATGAACTTGATTTTATGTGCTTATTTGCTTGTACTTAAATCGTGTTTATTCATTTGCTGTTATGTTTTTATTTTTTATTTTTATGCTGTCTGTAAAGTGCTTTGAGAAACCTGCTTTTAAAGGCGCTATACAAAATAAAAATAAAATAAATATATTATGGGTGAGGAACGACATTGGGGTCAGTCATTAATGACATAAATTTCAATTTTGGGTGAACTAACCCTTTAACCAAACAATTGATATTCAAACGAACACACACACACACACACACACACACACACACACACACACACACACACACACACACACACACACACACACACACACACACATTCAGATGCTCCTAATCTCACAAACACTGACATAAATGCTCGCAATCACATAAACACTCACATACACGCTCAAAATTAGACCCTAACAATTTGCATACAATCATAATCACACAAACAACCACATGCACAACACTTATGCTTGTGATTATTATTAATTGGGGGTCATTTTTTAGGATTCTTTACCTAACTTAAGTCTCTGAGATCCTGACACCTTGAACTTCTGCAGGCTCCAAGTAGGTTGCAGTTCTTGAAAATGGTGGCACTGGAGACTAAAGGGTTCCTGATGATTTCGCACTTAATTCTTCACCTTAATTCTTAATTATTGTGCAGTTAACGTGTCTTTTCTTCGCCACCTGTTTTTGTCTGACCCTGCTGACCCAATGAGCATTTCACTGTCCAATGGCTTATTGCATAAGTATTGTATCCTTCTCATGGTTATTTAATATTTTTAGAGTTAAATCTCATTTTTGGCTCATTTTGTCTGTAAAATAATATGTGCTTTATAATTCTACACACCTGAATATAAGGTGCTTTTTTTCTAGCCTTCATGAACAATCATATATCACTTATAAATGATTAAATACAAAATTAATAGTAGTTATTAAGATGAATGTGTTTGACGAGGCGTTGGGTGGAAAAATGGTCCCGCTCAAGAAAATGATGGCAAGGTCGTGCAGTTTTTATTGACAGTGTTCCTGTTTACAGTTCATCAAAAAAGTAAAAATAAACATGGACATAATATAAATATACACCGCAGCACTTGGCTGGTAGAATTGGTTTGGAATTGGTTAAATGTGCCTGAAAAAAAAATATGATCAGAAAATCATTGTGCATAATAATGTGTATAAGCTCACGATCACACACATGCATACTTAGAATCAGATGCTTATAATCAAACGCTTACGATCACACAAACTGTCAAAATCACTTCCACAGTCGAACACTAAAAATCAGTCGCATGTAATCATTCAATCACACACATACTTACAAATCAGACACCTTCACAATCATGTATTCAAATGACACTCCCGATCGCACACTTAGTCATACATTATAAATCACATGCTCGCAGTTCTCTCTGAAGTTCTTCAAACCTGTCTGACTATATTCCTTGGGACACAAAAGGAAAATATTTTGGAGAATGTTCTATTCAATATGTCTTTCCTCTGTGTAATTACAGTAAATGAGAACTGGTTCTTGATAACTCCCCTGGCCTGTTCTGTATAGAGGGTGCGGACATGTTTAGTTTTTAATGTCATATGACACACAAAACCCTGTTTCAAACCGAGATAACGGAAAAGACACTGATAATATCATTTGATTTTGGTTCATTCACACTGCCAGTGATTTTCTGAAATCTGTGTGTGCGTTCACACAGCCCGTAAAGATCCGGTTTAGTGTAGTGGACAGCACATTCCAGGGCCCTGTTATGGCCGGGCCCCTCTCTTCCTGTTACAGTGGACAACGGGTTGCTACATTTTGATTGTTGGACTAACACAAACAAACTGTCCAAAAACAACAGATAAAGATGCTAGAACAGCTGCCAGATACCTCTTGGTGGGCAAGAAGAAGACCTCTGGTACCAAGCCCAGGAGTAATTCACAGTCAGTGTCTTCTCATACAACCAAGGTAAAAGACCTTAACTAGTGTCCCAAACTATGAGAGGGGGAAGGTGGCCATCTGATGTACTCATAACCACACTTAAGGTGACAGGTGATCCAAAAATCACAATGTCAGCAGTGACGTAAGTAAGGACCATTCATTACCTTACTTAGCGTCCTTGGATGGATGAAAGTTAAATTACTACAAATGACATGACATGACATCAGGATGTTTTGTGTAATGTATGTGTCAAAAACGCTTTTGTTGTGGCACAACAGCAGAAGAGTTTGCATCACTTCCTTGATGAAAACAATCTTTTTTCTTCGTTCCTTGATAAAAAACAAACCACTCTTTGTTAATTTGAAACATGAACGCTGATTTAAAACCCCTGCACGATAACTACGTTGCGGTACCCCGGGACGTGTTTGCGTTCACACATAAGGCACTCTAGAAAGTCTCAGGCAATTTTCTAGGATCAAGGCTCTGTGAGAAAGGGGCTAAACAGAGTGGGGCAGAATTCATGACACCGGAAGGTAACAATGAGGTAACTGCTGTGTCTTAGGATGTGTTCACACTTGTAGTTCATTTCACTTGGTTTGTTTTCTCTGGACAAAAAAAAAACAACTTTTCTTGTTCCGCTTGGCGTTCAGATTGGTATTTTCATCACCAAAACCTAAAGATACCAAAAGTTGAGCCTGATTGCTTGACTTTTATGACATATTGCTTATTTTGAGACGGAACTTACCGAACATCCAAAACAATGCTGTTTGCTGGGCTAAATGTCCTTGTTCTCCACTATATTGCCAAAAGTTGTGGGACGCCTGCCTTTACATGAACGACATCCCATTTTTAATCCGTATGATTTGATATGGAGTTGGTTCACCCTTAGTAACTATAACAGTTTCAACTCTTTTGGGAAGGCTTTCTACAAGGTGTTTATTGGAAGCGCATTTGTGAGGTCAGGCATTTGTGCACCGGTGTGTAGTCATGTTGGAACAGGAAGGGGCCATCCCCAAACTGTTCCCACAAAGTTTGGAGCATGAAATTGTCCAAAATGTCTTGGTATGCTGGATCATTAAATGGATAGTTCACCCAAAAATGAAAATTGGATGTTTATCTGCTTACCCCCAGGGCATCCAAGATGAAGGTGTGTTTGTTTCTTCAGTAGAACACAAATTAAGATTTTTAACTCCAACCGTTGCTCCTATAATGCATGTCAATGGGGTGTAATTCTAATTAGATCCCATTGAAATGCATTATACGAGCAAACGGTTGGAGTTAAAAATATTCATTTGTGTTCTACTGACAAAAAAAACACACCTACATCTTGGATGCCCTGGGGGTAAGCAGATAAACATCAAGTTTTCATTTTTGGGTGAACTATCCCTTTAAGAGTTCCTTTCACTCAAACAACCCCTGAAAAACAACCCCACACCATAATCCCCCTCCATCAAACTTTACACGTGGAACAGTGCCGTCAGGTAAGTATCGTTCTCCTGGCAACCGCCAAACCCAGACATGTCCGTCGGATTGCCAGCCAGGAAAGCGTGATTGGTCACGCCAGAGAACACGCCTGCTTTACACCACTGTATCTGATGCTTTTCACTTGGTGATGTAAGGCTTGGATGCAGCTGCTCGGCCATGAAAACCCATTCCATGAAGCTCTCTATGTACTGTTCTTGAGATAATCTGAAGGCCACACGAATTGGTGGTCTTTAGCTATTGACTCTGCAGAAAGTTGCATGCGCTGACCCCACTCTGTGATTTTACTTGGCCTACCACTTTAATGCCACCAACAGCTGACCCTGGAATATTTAGTAGTGAGGACATTTCACAAATGGACTTATTGCACAGGTGGCAACCTATCACGGTACCTCGCTTGAATTCACTGAGTTCCTGAGAGCACCCCATTTTTTCACACATCCTGCATGCTTGATTTTATACTCTTTTGGATATGGAAGTGATTGGAACACCTGAATTCAGTGATTTGTAGCAGTGTCCCAATACTTTTAGCAATATAGTTTGTATTTGTGTAGCCTACATATAATGGTATTTTGACCAGCAGAGAGCTTGTTATGAGCTTATAAGATGTGTAATGGAGTCAAAACAGCATCAACACCACCACCACACACACACACACACACACACATACACACACACACATAACTGATCTGCTGCGAGGAGTCAAGGATCTGATGCTTGTACTAAACTGTGATTGCAACATCACGACTATGACGAGAAAAAACGGGTATGCGTAAGCATTCTGTCCTTTTTAGGGTCTCACCAGAGTTTGTTTGGAAGCGACTGAGGCCCATCTTTTCAGCGGTCTCTGTCCACTTGTATGGTGCACACACCAGGATTCAGATGGCAGCTTCCACACTTATTCAAAGGAACCGCACAAGCAGAGCAAGCGCACCAGGGTTCATTTTAATTCAACCAACATGTCAAGTGTCAACACACCCTTAATTACAGGTTAGGTAAACTAGATTAGCATGTTAGCATAATTTTGAACTCTTTGTCATTCTCTGTCATTCCTGCGTCTCCTAAATGTGATAAAGTCAATGACCTCTTCTGTACATTCTCTTTATCTCTCTTCTCTTCTCGGCCTCAAATGTGATAGGAATAAAGAGTATTCTTTCTCTCAAGACCTTATCCTTGACTAGTCAATGTCAAGATACTACTAAACTATTGGATGCCAACAACTTTTTTACCTGTTTACTTTACCATAAACAGTGTTCTCCGTGTTTCTCCTGTAACTATTTACACTCTCTGCTCACATTCTCCTCTCTTGTGTTTTTCTCTGGAACAGTGAAAATAAACCCAAGAATGGAGGCATCTGTGTTGCCAACCACACGTCACCCATTGATGTCATTATACTGGCCAGTGACGGATGCTATGCAATGGTGAGTGTGTGCATTTGAGTGTATTTGAGAAAGAAGTTCAGAGGTTAATTTGTGTCTGTGTGTTAAAGGTGGGTCAGATCCATGGTGGGCTGATGGGGCTCATTCAGAGGTCTATGGTGAAAGCTTGTCCACACATATGGTTTGAGCGCTTGGAAGTTAAAGATCGACATCTAGTGGCTAAAAGGTAAAATATCACCACTTGTCTAATTTCTTTGGCTTTTGAACCAAAATGCTGTGGCCTGTTGCATAAAATCAAAATGATACACAGCCTAAACATTACACTTTTTTTTTCTTTTTTCCTCAGATATCTTATATATATCTGCTATATAATTTCTGCTTCTTAAAAAAATATGTCTTTTGGTGATTATTTTTTACCTTCATATTCTTGAATAATATTGTTTTAATTGAAAATAAGCATTTTCTGTTACATTTTCAAAAAAAGACCTCATTCCAGTCCAATTCTAGTGAAATCGTCAATAATAAATCATGCATTCAGTCATTGAGCGTCTGCTGACCTCTTGTGGAAATTGGGTAATTACTTCCACTACATGAGAGCGGCTTATGGAGATTATATGTGTGTGAGTGAGTGTGAGTGTGTGTGTTCTAAATTGGGGTCTCATTAGTGAATATGGGGGTATGGGGGTCGAATTGACCCGTGAGGGAGGGATTTGTTATTATTTTGTTTAAACCAAAACATTTTTTTTCTGGGTTTTCCTATTTCAAGTATGAAAGTTCAAAGCTCTTAGACATTGATGAACACATGATTCTTAAAAATTCTAAATAAAATAATTTTGTTTCAAAATTACCAAGTAGGGCTAATATAGTTTTTAGGTTTATGCAACTGGCTCCTGGATTCTTCTTCTAAAAAATGCAGTTAACATTATTAGTTGAAATAGCTCACTTGTTCGTGTTCTTTTATAACTCTCTTACTTATTGTTGTTATCATTAATCAAATGGGTTTTATTTCAGGTTGAGTGATCATGTAAAAGACAAGAGCAAACTGCCAATCCTAATATTCCCTGAAGGTAAGCTGAACTCATTCTCAGAAAGTATTATTGATGTGAAAGGGGAAACTAGGGGAGTCTACTACTCTTTGTTCCTACATAGACTACCATTTAAAACTGCAGTTGGTAAGATCTTAAGATGTATCTTATTCGTCATTTATTTAATAAAAAATGCTCTAAAAATGTATGTTTTTAAATTATTATAGCGACTTAAAGGGTTCTTTGAGGTTTTTATATAGCAGATATTTATATAGTAGGTATTCAGAAAGAACATTACCTGTAGTGAGTGGCCTGGCCTCCTCTCAAATTAGAGTCGTTTTACTAAGGCTGCCACTCATTTGAGCTACCAGATACCAGGCTACCAGGCCCCTAGGTTTCAAGTGTTTGGCCCCGCATTGATTAGGGATGGGCATTCGATTAAATTTTCTTGGTCGATCGTTGGGAGAATTGACGATCGACTATCGATTAATCATTAATATTTTTTATAATAAAATTAATTATTTAACTTTTTATAATTCAAAAATGCAATGAAAACAAAAATGCAGCATGTTTTTCCTCGATGAGATCTTTATTACAAGATCAACTTGTGGCAGACAGTAAACTACGTTCGGTTAGCCAAACCGAGTTAGGTGATGTACAGGGAAGGCATATACTTCATATTAAACAAAAATATATAGCCTACTGATACAGCAAAGACATTGATGGCAAAATATGCTACCGAATATTTAGTTCTGTAACGGGTTCAATATTTAAAAATCGATAATTTTTTAATTTTTTATTACAATTAGGCCTATATCTGCATTTATGTTAACCTAGAGACTTTCAAACATCAAAATGTAATTTATTAATTTGCATTCGTGTCAAAATGACATATAAACATATTTTTCATTTTGCCTGGAAATGCTTCCAACATGCTTGCGTGTCGTATGCACGCGTTCTCGGTGCGCCTCGATCCGCTTCTGAGACGCGCGTCATGCAGGCAGTGTGCAAGCTCTAACCTGTTAACCGAAATAAAAACGGACACGCCACGAAAACACCCGCTCTGAGGGGACTGACGTTGCTAGGATGCACAGGTACCTCCACGCTAACTTTTCCAGCAGGATGCACTGCCACCGACATTAACCAGGGACGGATGCACTTCGTTTAACTGGTACATAGGGCTGGACAATAATTCAATATCAATATATATCGCGATTAATAATTTTTTTCAATAACGGTGATATGATTTTTAAACACATTTCCGATATTTCGATAAATATATTACAGCATTCCTCACTGACTGACGTTCAGGGTGCAGCCGTCAGAAAGAGCAGAACATGATTGGCTACTTGCGCGATGACGTACACCACAGAAACGCAGTCAGTGCTCAGCAGTAGTAGGCTGATAGATCCAACGCAGCAAGTTTTAGCTACACAAAGAGTTTCCCTGACCGCAGCACAAATGTGACTGAACGAACTTCCACAAGTAAGGAGAAAGAAATAGTTGATAAGAGAAAGACTAACGTTAATTCAGTGGGGTGGAAGTGGTTCAGCGTGTCCCCCGCACTTTTAATAAAGTGTATTTTCATCCCCCGCACTTTTATTGGGTCTCACTGGTCCTAGTCGACCCGCTCCGAGCGGGATTCCAAACGGCGTTACCTGGAGCGAGGGCGGGCAATTTAACAGGGACGCTAAAGACCGCTTTCTCTAACCTCGGTTGATTGCGCGCTTCTTGAGGTCATGGGCAAGTGTACATAGAAACCAACGTGAATACATCAAGATTTAATTTCAGAGACAAAAAATAATCTATGCATGACCTGTCATTTTATTCGTATCTAAATATGAGGAGGGCGCTCTCACAGAAAGTCCAAAAGCGGATTCGTAGAACTAACGTTACTGTCACGCTGGAGCTGCAGCTGAAGGACAACGTTACATATACAAATCGTTATGAACTGAAAGGTGACGATCGACAGTCAGACGATTGCGACAATATATGAAAGCAATGAAGGAGCATCATGAGCAACAAAACTGTTTTCAACACTGATAATAATCATAAATGTTTGTTGAGCATCAAATCCTAATATGAGAATGATGAGTGACACCGAAGACTGGAGAAATGATGATAAATTCAGCTTTGATCACAGAAATAAATGACACTTTACTATATATTCACGTAGTGAACAGATGATGTAGACCAGAATAATATTTCACTGTATTACGTTGTTTACTGCATTTTTAATTAAATAAATGCAGCATTAAATATATGCTTTAGTTTTGCATAAATGGAAAATAGAACGCTATGAATTGTTCTTCACTGAAAATGCTCAATAAACTGCGTCTGCGGCATAGGAGCACTGTACGCTGTGAAGCAGATCCATCATCTGAAGCAGATCCACCATCTGAAGCAGATTCATCCGCTAGAATATTCTGAGTCAGGCTGAATCCTGGCTGAAGCACTTTTGTTTAATCTATATTAAGAATAATATAATCAGCCTATGTTATAGTTTAAACTTAAAGATATTAATATTAATAAAGTGAGAGTCTTATGTTTATTTGATGTTGATTTCACATTTCTTTTTCATATAAAGGCTAAATACAAATAAAAGGTGAACATTAATTTATTTGTACTGGTTTTATTTCTAAAATATTATATAGTTTTATAGGAGGACTATTCATAGACTTGGCAAATACATTTTTCAGAAGTTTGTAGGTACAGACATCCTTTGTGGCAGTTCTTAGTAGTTTTTTCTAAAGCTTTTATATAGTTCATATCAATATCAGAATTATATCGTATCGACCGAAATTAAGAAAAATATCGTGATATGAATTTTGGCCATATCGTCCAGCCCTAGTGGTACATCATTTGAGTCGTGGGCTGTGTTGTACTTCTTATAGACAGGCATCGCAATGTTTGCAGAGACTATGACGGTTTTTAAATCGCCGTGATTTAAACTTCACTGTGACCTCTTCATGATTATTCTTTTGAAATCAAAACGGAAGATCACTGATAACAGTATGGTGTCAAATATTTCACCCTGGTGGTAATATGTTTAATTGCTGCCACACAGTGAAATTCATTTAATTGCTTCAAGACTTACAACCTGCATAAAAAAAAAAAAAAATGCATTTAACTAAACGATAACAAATTGCGTGATCAACGAAATTCTTAACGATCAACTATCGATCGTTGATTGATCATGCCCATCCCTAGCGTTGATAATCATTTTGTGCGGGGTAAGCTGGCTTCCGCTTGAGTCATTTTGTTAAAGCTGTTTCTCTATCAAGCTCCAGGCAAGTTTACGATTTCAAGTGTATGGCTCTCTGTGAGGCATTCTTGATAACCTCTCTAGGCTGGTTTCCTCTCACTGAGAGAGTAAAAAGCACTATGCTGAAGCCTCTGCTCCCTGAGCTCCAGATAAGTCAGATCATGACTTCAAGCATCGGCCCATTGTGGACGGCTTTGACAAGCACCCTGTGGTGAGTGAGCTGGCTTTCTCTCAGCCGAGAGTCAATATGTTGAAGCTGCCGCTCCACTGAGCTCCAAGAAGATGATGTTCTAAGCATTGGCCAGTTGTGAGGCCACCTTGACTTTAACGCTGTGGTGAGTGTGTGGACTTCCTCTTATTTAGAGAGTCATTATGTTGAAGCCACCACTCCACTGAGCTCCAGGAAGGTCATAAATGCTGGCCTTCCATATTTGGCCCGGCTCGATATCTGGCCTAGTACTTCAGGAATACGTCTCTAGACAGGGTCAGTTTTTGCTGCGGTATCTCCGCCTCCTAGCGTACAGTAGTTCAGAGTAGTCTGTTCCTAAAAAAGAGCCTCTCCAGCCCAAGACTGATAGCTAGTGATCCTGGTACTCCTCCTCTCACTGTGAAAGTCATCAGGCTGCAGTTGCAGGCCCTGTAGGCTTCTCAATCTGCCTAGGTGAAGCTGGACTCCTCTTGTTAATAGAGCAAAAAGCCATATGCTGAGCTACAGTTCCCTTCTGGTGCACAGACAAATAGCCAGGTGTCGCAGGCTACTTCTGAGAAAGCCTCCCCTGTGAATGTCCTTTGTTAGGCTTACTCTTGCATTGTTAGGCTTACTCTTGCTTTGAGAGTGAATGGCACTATGCTGAATCCTCCGCTCTCTAAAACTCTGGTTAGTAGCATTATCTAGCTTGTGGCCTTTCAGAGCAGGCTCTTCTGTGAAAGCTCCTTGATTTTAACCATCAATTTGTGGGGTTGAGTGTCCTCTTCCGTGGAGTTTCATCCCATTGAGGTCTCCACTCCTCCAGAGCTTGGAGCAAGATACATTGTTTGTTCAGGCCTCTGCCCTTGGGCGTTGTCTTTGTCAAACTGATATTAGCTCCCCTTGTTCAGGGTCCTCTAAGAGTGCTTTGCTCCCTGAGCTTTGCGTCCCTTGTGTTCGACACCAGTGATGCTCAGGTTGAGACAACTATGTACTCCCTCCTATTTAGGAAAGTGTGTAGTACGCTCCCTTAGAGCTCAAGCTTTAGCCTCGAACCCATGCTCATGACATTGTGGAGTAGTAGGCCCTACATAGAGGCCTCCTCAACAGGCTGGTTGCATGAGCTCTGTACTCCCCTTGTTTAAAGGGTTGAAAGTGATATGCTAATTTTATTGCTTGTGTGGCAATGTGAATAAGTACTACAAGCCAACTGGTCTCCACAGGAGCCTCCAGGAATATGGACCCAGAGCTTGGTTGATGCTCTGCTTGGTCAAGCCTAGGTAGTACTCTCCTCATTTCAGATGGTTGTTCTCTAGAGTGCTTTACTTCCTGTGTATGGTCAGAAGGGAGAAGGATTCCCTTGAGACCTTCCTGGTAGATCAGCTTTTCCAGAGTTGTAGGTACTCCCTCGTTTGAGAGGCTCATCCTATTGAGAACCTTGCTCTCTGAGTTTGGTCTGAAAGGTCAAGAGAGTTTTATGAACCCCCTTGGTAGATCAGCTCATTAGAGCTGGAGGTACTCTCATTTGGGACCCAATGGAGAGTACCCAGTCTCCATTGTGCTTTTAAAAGAAGTAGGTCTTCTGTAGGTCCCTGTAGGCCGAGCAGAGTAACTCCCCTCATTTGTAAGGGTTTTAAAAGCGCTATGCTGTCCTGCTCCCCAGGATACTGCAGTCTTGCATCTTTTGCAGTCCCATCTGGTTACCGCTCATGAGGTAAGTAATGGTAAGGCTCCGTTTAAGAAACCGACAGGTTGTTGGCTAGACTAGGCCACAAGTCAGACTGGGTCAGCATCCCTGTTGGCTCTGAAGGTTGACACAATGTCCCCTAAAAGTGACTGGCCAGGGCTCCTTTTGGCCCCTTGGCCATGCTCCCTTAAAGGAACCCCTTCCTATTGAAGATGCTGGTTCCAAGCCTTTGAACAGCCTTTGGCAAGTCCTTCTGTTACTTTACGGAGGCACTTCCTCAATGAGGCTTGATAGCTCTGGCAGTGGCCGTAGGGAGTACTGTCACTGACAGTCTAGTGTGTGACCAGAGGAGGTGAGTGGTCTTGAAACTGCCTTTATTTGTGCTTAGTCACAGCCATTTCTTGGCATGCACTCTCCTTAGCATGGCGGTATGGGTATTTCGTTGCCCAGAGTGTCTCAGGACCATTGGAAAGGGTCTCAGGCTAGGACTTTAATCCTGCTTCCCTGAGAACCGTGAACGAGACATAGCGTCTCATTGCCATGCCTCTGGGCTGCCCCTTCAGTATGATGTATGATGTCATAGGCTGTTGCCGGCTAATACGATTGCCGTGATTTTACAGTTGCTTCAGATACCAGGGTTACAGTTGTGATCCGAGATGTTTTCATGCCCTTTGCATAACAGTGCACTATTTCATGTTTATTTATCTTGAGATAAATTCAGAAATCTTTCAGAAACATCTTTCTTTTTCCTTATATTGCTTGAGAACTGTGACTTGCTTGATAATGTGGACCAACCTTTTAAAGTAGGGTTTCCAAACTATTTAACAAACCTGTCTGATATTAATATTAGTTAATTAAAAAGATATTGAGAAATATATATATATATATATATATATATATAAACTTTATTTATATAGCGCTTTTACAATCACGATTGTGTCAAAGCAGCTTCACAGTGTCAAGCAGGATAATATTGCATCAAAATTAGATTTGGCTGTACAGTCGTTCTGGAGAAATCAGTGATGTTATCAGCTTATTTTAATTTATCATATAGCGACAATGTTGGCAGATCCGTATTATAGTTTATAGAATTAATTAAAACCTAATTCATAAATTTTATTTGTATAACTAGTTGAATAACTTTGATCATAATTTTAGTGTCCCCAACTGAGCAAGCCAAGCCAAAGGCGACATATACATATACATATATATGTATATATATATAATACACACACACACACACACACACACACACTGGACATCCAGACATCCAAAACTCAAAATCAGTGTTGATAACTCACAATGTAAACTAGGCCAGTTGCATAAACATAGCCACTTATGCTAAGACTGTCTTAAAAACTAGTTGAACCACCTAACAGTTTTACATCTCGAATTCAAATTAGACCAATCTACCTTTTTATGTAAGACGTTTATGTAACTGGCCCCTGATTATGCCTGATTTTTTTTCAGGCAGAGAAAGAATGTTATTTAAGATATTTGTAATTTAAGATATTTAGTGCATTACAATTAATGAGTGTTGTACACATCGAAGCTCTACTACACAAGTGACCTGGGGCCAGATTCACGAAAATTAGAGTTCTCATCCACATTCATGGTTCTAGTAGTAGTATATCTTATATTTAGCTAACTACTTGTATGTTGTAATGCTTAACATTTGAAACAATCCAATATATTCCTTAAACATTTTCAATTTGGGTATTTATAATAGATTGGAGGTTATACTAAATTTAAGATGATGTCTAAGAATTGTTTGGGGGGGAGTAGGAATACTTCTTAAACTTTGTCTTAAGAAAAAGATTTTTTCTCAAGTTAGAAAATAAGAAAGAATTTAATTCTTAAGATTGTTTTATGAATCCGGCCCCTAGTTGTTAATATGGTCTTCTGTTTGTTTCATCTGTTCATCATATAATTTGTGTCTAGGTACCTGCATTAATAACACATCTGTAATGATGTTCAAGAAAGGAAGCTTTGAAATTGGCTCGACTGTCTACCCCGTTGCCATAAAGGTCAGAAAATCTCACTTCTCTAATGAAGATTTCGGGTTAGGGATGTGAACAGATCTTAAACTTTAGTATTAAACTTCAGTGCATAACTCGTCCTGGGTTGTTTGTGCAGGGTTTTGCTATATTGAAAATATTTTTATGAATTTTTGTCCCGCCGAAATTTATTTGATCATTTAATGTGATGATATATACTGTTCTGCACTGGTACCAACTGATAGCCGGATGATTTAAAATATCTGTTGAGCGTGTGAACGCAGTGGCAAATCAGATGCGTTCAAGTTAGTCAGAATCCTCTCAACACAGTTAGTTCACTTAGTTCTGCATGCTTGTGAATCCTTTCATTATAACCAACAAAGTATATAAAGTATAAACACAAAGTATAAAGTATAAACACAATGTCAACAAAGAAAATATTTACAGTGTAGACAGCTTTATTGATTATAATGGGAATTTTCACAGCTCTGTGCTGAAGGGTATAGCTGCAGCCTGCAATGCAAAAATGCTCTTCTTACTTAGTAATTTTGTCTTGTTTCTAGTCTAAATATCTAAAATTTCTTAAATCAAGATGCATTTACTATATAAGTAAAATGACAATATATTGTTCCTGTTTTGTTGAAAATAAAATCAAAATGTAGTGTTTTTGCTTAAAACAAGCAAATTTATCTGCCAATGGGGTGAGAAAAATAATCTTGTTTGAATTAAGAATATTCTTCTTACCCCATTGGCAGATTATTTTGCTTATTTTTAGCAAAAACTCTCTTAATTTTGTGTTATTTTTCCCCAAAACAAGACAATTACTTTTGCTTGTCTAGTAAATACTTCTTGTTTTAAAGGTCCCGTTAGTGTGTAATGTTGCTGTTAGAGCATAAATAATACCTGTAAAATTATAAAGCTCAAAGTTCAATGCCAAGCGAGATATTTTATTTAACAGAAGTTCCCTTTCAAAGGCTACAGCGAACGGCCGGTTTGGACTACAGCAGGAAGTGCAGGGATGTAATGACATCACTAGAACCGTTTGTTGACTAACCCTCCGCGCACAAGAACACACAAAAAAGGGGGCATGTTCTTGTTGCTCTTCCATGTGGAGAAGAGCGCGCATTCAGCGCTAGCATCTCCCCGTTATGGTAAGAGGCGGGACCTTTCCGGGCAAAGTGCGCTAAGCTGCTGTCCAATCACAACACGGGAAGCGCTGGCCCAATCAGAACTCGTTACGTGTTTCTGAAGGAGGGACTTCATAGAACAAGGAAATCATCAGGCCGTTTTTAGGACAGAGGAAACAGCGCTGTACAGAAATGTAAATTGTGTGAAAAATACTGTTTTTTTACACGCGAAACATGAACTCATGTTATATTGCACACTGTAAACATAATCAAAGCTTCGAAAACACGTGAAGAATGGGATCTTTAAAGCTACGCTGTGTGATCTTTTCCCCCATCTAGTGGTGAAAAAGTATATGACCATCCAGTGAATATTAGTTTCAGTTCCTTTCAATTCTGATTTTGTTTTAACTTCTACGGTGGCCGATTTAGTCGCAGATTAACATGGCAATCCCCCTCTTCACATTCAACATGGTGCCATCGAGTGTTAAAACACGAAAGGCGAAGCTTTAATTTACGGGTATGTCCCTCTTTGGCTAATGTACTTTCAAGATGGCGGGGCAACATGGCGACCAGCATTCGAACCCCAGCATTCGTATGTATTTTCAATGGCATATTATAAACTTACGAGACTACTTTATTACTTAAAAGAACTAAATATACATTAATGTGGACATATATTTTTGAAAGAACTAAGTGTTTTTAGCTAAGAATAAACAAAAAAAGTTACACAGTGTAGCTTTAAGAATTTTTAGATATTTTGACTAGAAACAAGACAAAAATACTAAGTAAAAAAAGCATTTTTTGCAGTGTGGAGATCTCCAAATGTGGGTGGGAGCTCCAAAATAGGGCTTGACTTCCTCCCATTGACACACAGGCACATGAGACGCATGGGACGGCTCTCGGGAGAGCTCTCAGGGGATTCTCGCTCATATCATTGAGCAGAGGTTTAAACTCTGGTCCGAATGCCACTGGCCACGGGCTTTGGGCTCCTCTCTCACGGAGCATGTTAATATATTCATATTTTATAACGTCTTGTTCTAATATCAGCTTGAAACAATGTGTAATTTACGAACATTTATTTTGAAATATAAGTCAATGACAATTGGATGAAGCCAGAGCCAATAGCAAAAAAATGTTGCCCACTTTTGGAATTCACACCCGATTTTGGAGATCTCCGGTTTGAAGTTATACCTACTTGGATTTGTGTGCCTCGCTTTGTAATCGACAGCTTCAGTGATTATGATGCCTGCGATCTTTTACTTTCTGTATATGCTGCTAACTACACAATGCTAATTTAATTTAATTAAAATGTAATGGACAATCTGAGACTGTATGTCAAATGATCTGGCATTGTCTCGGAGTGTAAAGGCAAAATAACAGACACTTTTTGTGTAATGTATTACTTTGTTGTCCATATACTAATTGTTGTAACATTTCTAATCATTTACTATGTGACTTTTGCATATACATTTACTTATTTTTTTATGTAATCAAAAAATAGGATAACTTAAAATTTACAAACTGTTTCTTTGCATTTATTTCCATATAAATGGATTCATTTTCAGTACTGGGCTCTCAGTTTACATGTGTAGGGTCCTTTGTACTGTGTGCTATTTTTGACCCAGGAAAAACCCTGTTGTGCTATGATCATAAATGGTACCCAAATTATACACATGGTAGTCTGAGATCAAGTCTATTTTATGATTTGTGTTAGTTAATAGTTTGTACGACCAGTTTATCTTAACTTTGTCAAACCTGATGATAAAGTTTGATAATTTACCAAATAACATCTTTGAATAAAATTTGAATAAAGGAGTTCACATGATTCATATCACTAAGTTGCTTATAATTAAATCTGACCTACAAATATACAGCATGATCTAATTTCTGCTTAAAGTCGTAAAAGGAAAAAATATTAATATCTTTGAAAATTTAATGTCACACTTATCATTTTTTCTTTTACTGAATATTTACATATGCAAATGTGCTCATTCATGTGCCTTTTACACTTGAAACATATTAGATATATTTATTATTCCAAACTTTAAGACCCCCTGTGGTGAAAATCAAGTTTTTAATGTTTATATGTGTTACGGACCATGGTGATCAAAACTAAAGATGCTGGAGAACTGGAAATAGTAACTTTAATGACGTAACAACAGGAAACACGCAGGGCAACCAGTTAACAGACAACGACTGACAAACACTGAGGTAGAATTGAAGACTAAATACACAGGGCAAACAAAGTGATGACTAGTCTAAACATAGGAGTGGCGGGAAAATGAACAAAGGAACATGCAACAGAATCAAAAACACAACTGAAGGCCAGACAGACATGCAACAACATGTCTATGTGGTGTTTTTAAAATACTTTAAGACAAACCATGTGCAAAGTCACCATAGTTGAGTATTTTCTCCTTAAAAGTCCATCGAACAAACTTAAGAAAGTGGTTTAAAATGTCATAAACTATCTTGTAGCCAATCACATCAACGTGTGGGCGGGCTTCTGCGTATCATCATTAATATCATTACTATGCTAAGATGAACTATATGCCTTTCTCCACTGATGTTTTAATGCTGATAGAAGGCATACTGTGATGGCGACCGGGAGCATGGTTTGTGTAACATTAGCAACACATTATTAGCTGTTTGATAACATAATCAAGCAAAAGGCTACTCATATTAATTACCATTATGTGTCCATTATAACACATATACAGTATAAAAGTTCTCTGAGCTGGTGTGATTGGAGGAAGGGCTAATTTGCATTTTCATGGATCTGCGTAGGCTATACTAAATGAAGCAAGGAAGTAGTTACATTCAAGATATGTTAAGGCATGAAAAAATGTAAGTTTGGTGATCAAAGATGAGTTTTAAGGGATAAAATGATTGACTACAGGGGTACTGTTTTCAATTTCATTCGTTTTTTTTTTTTACAGAAATGTTAGTACTTCTAGACTAGAATGAGTACTTCATTTGTGTTTAATGCTGCCACCAGCTGATAGACTAAGATTTCGCTCTCGTTTTAAGCTGTGAAGCTGCTTTCAAAGGTTGCTTCTTGTTTGCATCCTCTCTATGCTCATATCAGCTTTTATGGTAAGAAAAATGATGAAGAGCAGATGATTAGGAAAGTTGATGTCCTAATCAGTATTTGTTATTAATAACTATCCTTAAAACAAGATAATTTTACCTGAGAAGAATTTTATTTTAGATTTTAAGGCTTGTTTTTTGATTATTATTATTATTATTATATTTTTTGTATTAGCTTGCAGGATATGTAATATGTATTTAAAGCAAAAATTGGACCTACATTAAAATGTTACATACAGTACTACATACAGTTTACCTTGTTGGCAAATTTTTGTTTTTATTTAAAGCATAAACATCACTTCATTTTCCCTTTAAAACGGTTTAAGTTCCTGTAGCCAGTTAATAGATCATGTTACTATCAACAGCAAGGGTATAAGTTTAATTTGTTTTCAAATGTATTTAAAAAATGTTTTAATTTATTCTATAATTTATTTATTACTTCTATAAAAGTATTTATTCTACGGGCCTGTTGAATGCTTCAATCTGATTGGTTGACAAATGTTCTGAGGTGTGCAATTTTTTCAGGGAAACGCATGGCTAAAGTAGTTACAGGCAGTACCATATAATTTCGCCAAATTATTTCAGTTATTATTTTTTTATTTCAGTTATTGTTAATTATTTCAAATTACATGCACAACATAACGAAATTAAGCCACAACACAAAGAAATCAAGCCACAACACAACAAATTCAAGCCACAACACAACAAATTCAAGCCACAACACAATGAATTCAAGCCAGAACACAACAAAATCAAGCCACAACACAACGAATTCAAGCCACAACACAACGAAATCAAGCCACAACACAACAAAATCAAGCCACAACACAACGAATTCAAGCCACAACACAACGAAATCAAGCCACAACACAACAAAATCAAGCCACAACACAACGAATTCAAGCCACAACACAACGAATTCAAGCCACAACACAACGAATTCAAGCCACAACACAACTAATTCAAGCCACAACACAACTAATTCAAGCCACACAAGACAAAAATCAAGCCACTACACAACAAAATCAAGCCACAACACAACAAAATCAAGCCACAACACAAAATCAAGCCTAAACACAACGAATTCAAGCCACAACACAACAAAATCAAGCCACAACACATCGAAAAAGCCACAACACAACAAAATCAAGCCACAACACATCGAAAAAGCCACAACACAACAAAATCAAGCCACAACATAGCGGAAATGCTTTCGACCACTAGGGGGCTCTCGTTTAGATTTCCTTGCCATTGCTCTATAGATTTTAGTCTTACAAATATATAAACACTTAACAATGGTTAAGTGTATAACCATTGTATGTTGACTCGAGAACCCTTTTACCCGCTGCCACGGCGCTTGATGCCCAAGGCAACGTCTGCCAATTTCACCATGTAGTTGAAACATATACTTTGCATTAATTAAAATTACTTTTACATTTAAAAACTTAAAATTCCACCACTTGGTTGTATTGGTAAAACTGACTCAGTAATGCACAACGTTGGAATTTGAAACAAGTCATTTTAATTCATACAAATTATAAATATCTGCCACTTGGTGGAATTGGCAGACGTTCCCTTAGACACTGATCGGAATGTTTATATCTTTGTAAGACTGGCCAATCTATAGAATAATGGCTGTTAATTGTGTTGTGGCTTGATTTCCTTTTATTGTGGCTTGTTTCAGTTGTGCTGTGGTATATACATATATATATATATATATATATATATATATATATATATATATACATACATACATACATACACATACATACATACATACATACATACATACATACATACATACATACATACATACATACATACATACATATATATATATATATATATATATATATATATATATATATATATATATATATATGTGATAAAGTTCGTTTGTGTAAGGAAGGAAGAGGACAAGGGGGTCGGTTTGACTGCTGACGCTTCTCTTTATTAGAACAAAAACTCAGTCTCTTCACACGGCTATTGCCAGTGTGTATTTCTCTCAGTCACTTCCGGGTTCCGGTTAAACGTTCCGCTTCCGGGTCAACGTGTCTCACAACTCAATGTCCGTGGGTGTGAGTGTGGGTCGCGTCAGCAGTCCCTCTCTCTCTCCTCGATCTCCGGTTCCACCTAGGTTTTATCCCCTCTCCGCGCTCATTACTGGAACGAGAGACAGGTGTTATTAATCTGCTTCCAACCCACTCACTTCCCGCGGCTCTCTCTCCCGCTGCAGACCTCGCTGAACCACGCCCCCCTTGCCACATACCCCCACCGCCCGACTCAGGCCGGGGAGCCTTGCGGTAGTCCACACAGAACCTGACCGAGCCGTCTGTTTTGGGGACCAAAACTATCGGGCTCGCCCAGTCACTGTTGGACTCCTCGATTACTCCCATGTCGAGCATTGCGCCTAATTCTTCCTGAACTACTTTTTTCTTGTGTTCAGGCAAGCGATACGGCCGGCTGCGAACTACCACGCCCGGCTCGGTCTCGATATGGTGCTGAATCAAGTCGGTACGTCCCGGTAGGGGCGAGAACACGTCAGCGAACTCCGCCTGCAATTTTGATAAATCAGTGAGTTGTAACGGTGAGAGGTGATCTCCCCCAGGGGCCAGCGCGACTGATTGCGCTTTAATGCTCGCCTCTGGCCCGAGATCATCCTCTCCACCGATCACCGTTGCCAACAACACTGATTCCACCTCATTCCATTTTTTTAGCAGGTTGAGGTGGTATATTTGACGTGCCCCGTTCCTATCGGATCGTATCACTTCATAATCGAGCTCTCCTATCTGTCATGCGACCTCAAACGGCCCCTGCCACTTTGACATTAATTTTGAGCTCGACGTAGGGAGTAGAACGAGCACTTTCTCTCCCGGTGTGAATTTGCGTAGTTTTGTTCCCCTGTTATATGACCGGCTCTTGGCGGTCCTGGGCTTGCAACAAATTCTCCCTAGATGGAGTTTTGTTCGCATGTCCATGACGTACTGAATTTCGTTTTTGGCCAAAGAAGGTCCCTCCTCCCAAGTTTCTCGTAGGACGTCCAGCACCCCCTGTCGTCCGTAGAGAAGCTCGAAGGGGGAAAACCCCGTGGAGGCTTGTGGAACCTCCCGCACGGCAAATAAGAGGGGTTCTAACCACCGATCCCAATTTTTGGCGTCTTCCTGTACGAACTTACGGACCATGGATTTAAGAGTGCGATTAAATCGTTCGACCAAGCCGTCCGTTTGTGGGTGATAGACGCTTGTTCGAATGGATTTAATGCCCAATAATCCGTAGAGTTCGCTCATCGTGCGTGACATAAATGCCGTGCCTTGATCAGTGAGGATTTCTTTCGGAATCCCCACTCGGGAGATCAGACGAAACAGTGCGTCCGCAACACTCTTCGCGGAGATGTTGCGGAGAGCCACTGCCTCCGGATATCGTGTTGCGTAGTCCACGATGACTAACGCAAAACGATGTCCGCGTGCGGATCGCTCTAATGGCCCGATGAGGTCCATCGCAATTCTCTCGAAGGGGACCTGCATTAATGGAAGGGGGCGCAATGGCGCTTTTGGGGCGGCCAGTGGATTCACCAGCTGACATTCAGGGCAAGACGCGCACCACCTGCGCACATTGTCATGAATGCCTGGCCAAAAAAATCGGGTCATTAAGCGATTCAGTGTGGCCGCCTGCCCCAGGTGGCCCGCCATCGGGTTCGAGTGAGCCGCCTGGAAAAGCATTTCCCGGCGGCTCTTTGGTACTAATAACTGGGTTGTATCCACTTTTGTCTGAGTGTCTTGGGTCACTCGATACAACCGATCCTTAATTATGGCAAAATAAGGATACGTGACGGGCAATGCGGGTTGGAGAGACTGACCGTCGATAGAGCGGACCTGCTGAAATGCATGTTTTAGGGTTTCATCTTGAGACTGCTCCAGAGGGAAGTCATCGCGGTCCGAGAGAATCAGTCTCTCGACCCCGCTCGGTTCCTCTGAAGCTGTTCCCAAGGGTCCCGTATCAGTCTCGCCAACCTGCACTCGCACCGCCCCGTTCCTAGCCTTGTTTTCCCAAGCGGCATCCGCGCATAACGACCCCAATAATGCCGAAAAGGCGGGCCAATTCGTCCCCAGAATTAGCGGATGCCGGAGGTGGGGACTAACCGCCACCTCAACACTATGCTTTTTCCCCCTAAACTGTATCGTGACTGGGACAACCGGATATTCCACCACATCCCCGTGCACACACCGCAGCTTAACCATGCGGCTTGTATCCAATGCCCCAGGCTGCATCAGGCTTTGATGGATCGAGGTTTGGTTACATCCTGAATCCACCAAGGCCTGATATGTACCCCCCTTGATACTTACAGGAATTTGGTACTCTCCTGCTTGATCGGGGGTGGTCCGCTGGACGTCCGGGATCCGGATCATTGTCCCGATGTCCATCCTCGGACATCGGTCCACAAAATGATCCGGATCACCGCACCGCCAGCAGGCCAGCCCAGGCTTACCCGCCACCCCTGCGGCGGGGAGTGGGTTGGAAAATGAGCGCGGGGAGGGTGTGAAACCGGAGCCATTGTCGCCACCCGCCCCCAGCGGCCCCGCCCCCCTGGGCGGAGCCCGCAAACTCCCGGACGGTCCTGGGCCCATCCCACCCCGACCTCTGGGGGGAACGCGAGGAGGGCCTGGAGGACGGGACCTGGGGAGAGGGACAGGGCGAGAGGGAGTGACAGAGGGGGGAGAGAGAGAGTGAGAAGTTAGTGAGGGCTCGCCGACCCCCGGGCACGCCACCAGGTGGTCCTCCGCCAGCTGGATGGCCGTCTCCAGCGACGTGGGCCGGTGGCACTGGACCCACTCGGCGGTCTTTCTTGGGAGCCGAGTGATGAATTGCTCCAGCACCACCAGATCGATGATATGGTCCACGTCGCTTCCGCCGGCCAAGAGCCATCTGCGGCACGAGTCCCGGAGCTGTTGGGCCATAGCGAAGGGTCGGCCGGCCTCGCCCCATTCCAGGGAGCGGAACCTCTGGCGGTGTTGCTCCGGGGTCCGACCGACCCGCTGTAGGATGGCCCTTTTTAGATCCTCATACTTCAGGAGGTTCGCTACCGGCAGATGTTGGGCGGCCGCCTGGGCTTCTCCTGTTAGTAATGGAATGAGGCGCACCGGCCACTGTGCCCGGGGCCAGCCGGAGGCCTCCGCGGTCTTCTGGAAGAGGTCTATGAAGGCCTCCGGATCGTCCTCTGGCCCCATCTTGTGGAGGGGCACGTGGACCGATGCGCTAGCCCGCCCGGCGGCTTCGGCGCGAACCTCCCGATCCATCCAGCTCCGGAACCGCTCGCGGTCCTCTTGCTGGCCGCGGACAATCGCCTCGAAGCGGCGCTCCTGGTCTGCCCGCAGGTCCAGCATTGCCTGATGTTGGTCTTGGTGGAGGACCGCGAGGGAGGTGATGATGTCCGCAAATGGCGAGGCGGAGGGCGTTGTCATGGCGGCGGCGCTGTCCTACTTCCTTCCCGGGTTTCGGCACCAGTGTGATAAAGTTCGTTTGTGTAAGGAAGGAAGAGGACAAGGGGGTCGGTTTGACTGCTGACGCTTCTCTTTATTAGAACAAAAACTCAGTCTCTTCACACGGCTATTGCCAGTGTGTATTTCTCTCAGTCACTTCCGGGTTCCGGTTAAACGTTCCGCTTCCGGGTCAACGTGTCTCACAACTCAATGTCCGTGGGTGTGAGTGTGGGTCGCGTCAGCAGTCCCTCTCTCTCTCCTCGATCTCCGGTTCCACCTAGGTTTTATCCCCTCTCCGCGCTCATTACTGGAACGAGAGACAGGTGTTATTAATCTGCTTCCAACCCACTCACTTACCGCTCGTCCCGCGGCTCTCTCTCCCGCTGCAGACCTCGCTGAACCACGCCCCCCTTGCCACAATATAGTTATTCATTTATTTGATGCAAAGTTGAATCTTCAGAATCACACTTAAGTGTCTTCAGGGTCACATGATCCTTCAGAAATCATTCTAATATGATGATTTATCAATGTTGAAAACAGTTGTGTAAAACATTTTGTTACATATTCTTTGATGAATAGAAAGTTTAAAAGAAAAGTATTTATCTGAAATAGAAAGCTTTAGCAAAACTGTACTACTGTTCAAAAGTTTTGGGGCAGTTAGAATTTTTTTTTGTGTTTTTTTTTGTTGGGAAAGAACATAAAGAAATGTATACATTTATTCAGCAAGGATGCATTAAATTGATCAAAATAAAGACATTTATAAAGTTACAAAAGATTCTATTTAAAATAAATGCTGTTCTTTTGACCTTTTAAACTAATCAAAAAATTTACTATTTTCAACTGATAATATTCATAAATGTTGAAAAAATCTCAAAAAATTAGCATATTCCATCCGACCAATAAAAGAAAAGTGTTTCAATTAAAATAAAATTGCTGAGGTGTTATGGAGGCCCAGGATTCTTCGATAGCGGCCTTAAGCTCATCCAGAGCTCATATGCTAATTTTTTGAGAAGGACCTGTATATGCTCTACATTAATGACAAGACAAAACAATCGAGCTGTTTTGGGGGAAAAACGAATATATCATACCTGTCAAAGCAGTAGTTCTCCCCGTCACCATGTTTAAAGTTCATGTTTAAAGTTTAAAGAATTTGGGTATAAAAATTATTTCCAAACTTCCCAGTGGTAAACAAGGCATTAGAGGGATTTTATGTGCAAATTTTAACCTAGGAAACTCATATTTACAATAATTCAGAAAATATTATGTGAAAACAAGTGTTATTGGTTACAATTAATTTTATTGAATAGATTTTGTCCTGTTTTAATAATGTTTAGATAATATGTTTACAATAATGTCTTTCATCAACATTGTGATGTGGATTGCTCTCTATTTGATTTGTGTCTTTTTGCTTTTCCAGTATGACCCTCGGTTTGGGGACGCCTTCTGGAACAGCAGTAAGTTTGGGATGGTGAATTATCTGCTCAGAATGATGAGTAGCTGGGCCATCGTCTGCAGTGTGTGGTACCTGCCTCCGATGAGCCGTCAGGTAAGGCTGGCACGGACGCAAATTCATCATCTCTGCGAATGCAATTAAAATCTCTGTGGTATGAATGACTTGCATTGCCTTTCCCATTTTTGCATTGGTGCATTTAATACACAAATCAAGCACAAATGAGCCTGAGTGGGTTTGGACACCTGTCTGATGTTTTGTCCACCCACCACAGATTGGAAATAGGCATCTGTTTTTGCATGTGGGCATGCAAATAAACAAATACACCATTGTTTTGAATGCATGTGTTGGCTCTCGGCTCTCAAAAAAAAACAGAAATGGTCACCATAGGTAAATCATGATCCGCCCCACCTCAAATGTTACAAAAAGTTCTCTGGAAAATCACTGGAATAATGTTGAAGCCCTTTCTTGGTGTACTTACTGCTTGTTTTAAAGTGCTCCTATAATGCTTTTTAGAATTTTATTTAATGCAGATATATAAATGTTTAATACAGCTGTGAATGCAAAAGGGTCTGTAAAGATTTAAAGATTAAAGTACATGACAAAAAAAGTTAATGTCTTCTAAAAGAAAGAATTGAGTTTGAACTGCTAAAATGAGTCGCCAGTAGGGATGAAACGGTATGGAAATTTAACATCACGGTTATAGTGACCCAAATTATCACTGCTATCAATATTATCACGGTTTTGTTCAAATGAGATAAAGCGTTCAAAAAGAAAAGATGCACACACTGAAAACATTTTTATATTTGAAAATCAACAAACAACAAGTAAATCAAGCAGCTCTAGGCACTATTTTTTAAGCAAGATTCTATTCTGTGGGATTTCCTTCCTTATATTGGCCATGGTCAAAATCACCACATAATGCATAAATAATAATTTAGTGTAAATAAATATTATCTATAATATTATCTCTATAAATATGTTCTCAAGCAATATTCTCATCAGTGTCCTATCAGCTATGATGCATTTAAATCTAAATAATAAGCAAATAAATCATCTCCATATTTTCATATGATTTGACAGTTTTTTATTAAATATCAAAAATCCAAAAGGTGTGCGTTATACCCGACACCTAAATGAACACTGTACAGTCCGTTTTATACAAATGCGCAT
The DNA here is from genome assembly GCF_024679245.1 of Pseudorasbora parva. Classification (NCBI taxonomy): domain Eukaryota; kingdom Metazoa; phylum Chordata; class Actinopteri; order Cypriniformes; family Gobionidae; genus Pseudorasbora; species Pseudorasbora parva. The sequence goes on from NC_090184.1 coordinate 13,816,492, forward strand.
ACCGATGTTGTATGTAACTTTAGAGACGGTCCCTAAATTTTTCGACTCTCGAACAGTGAGTCTGAACAAAACTTCAGCTAATATGAACACGATCTGATTATTAGACATTGCATTCATAAACTTAATAGAAACATGTGTGATAGGTTATAATGCGCAATGCGATTATAACAGATGGCTTTTGAGAAGCCTTTCATAAGTAACGTTAGGTGACTAGCAACAGAGCAAAAGTGACTAGTGTGAGTGTGTTCACGCCACAGCCGAAATACACTAAACAAACGGCGGGTGTCATCTCAAGCCTTGATTATTATTCCTTAAATGTCACCCTAGTCGTGTCTGAACTTGTTCGTTCATCTTTGGCTCAAGCTTCACATTATTTCCTAGTTTTGGTATTGAGGTCAAAGTCCACTTGCCTTGCGTTCGCAAATCTCCGCAGATTTGAAGTGTTTCCCCTATTACAGCGACTTTCTTCTGGAATGTTCTGCTGCGGACAGGGTGACCAGAACATCTTCGATTCATTTTCCCTCAGGACTTTAGTAAAAGCCAAAATATGGCCACACCTCAGATTTGGTCCTTTTAGAAGGCTTAATTGGTGAAACTGGTGCTGTCACTGCCTTCTGTCATTTCTTCTCATTCAAAAACAGCGTTGCGTGCTGAGCACGCCTTCACCAGACTGGACAGGATTTACCGCAAGTTTTCAAAATCGTGATAATCAAAGATGGGTTTAATGATAATAACATTTTAAACGATTACTAACACGTCAGTACATTTATCGTAAAACCGGTAATCGTTTCATCCCTAGTCGCCAGCAATTCCAGTCTGGCTGACTGTTAATTCACAATGTAACTATTTAGCCTATGCTCGTCCTCAAACACTGTAGTTGTAGCTGAGGCCTGGAAGAGTTCCGTTCATTTTGTCGAAATACCAAGAAGACGCTATTATTAGTGCTGCAATCCACTTGCATGCAGTTTTAAATAAACATGCTATTAAAGGGATAGTTCACCCAAAAATGAAAATTCACAACACACTTACATTAAATTTTTATTTGTATCTGATTGTTTATGAAAGTCATACACATCAGGGATGACATCAGGGTGAGTAAATGATGACAATTTTGGGTGAACTATGCCTTTAAAGGGATAGATCACCCAAAAATGAAAATGTTATGTTTATCCGCTTACCCCCAGGGCATCCAAGATGTAGGTGTGTTTGTTTCTTCAGTAGAACACAAATGAAGATTTTCACTCCAACCGTTGCTATGACAGTCATATAATGCATGTGAATGGGGTGCATTTCTATGAGAGTAAAAACACATAGACATACAAATCCATATTAAACACAGCGGCTCGTGACGACACATTGATGTCTCAAGACACGAAACGATCAGTTCCTGCGAGAAGGATGGATTTGTATGTCTATGTGTTTTTTACTCTCATAGTGGCTCTCATAGAAATGCACCTCATTGACATGCATTATACGAGCAACGGTTGGAGTTAAAAATCTTAATTTGTGTTCTACTGAAGAAACAAACACACCTTCATCTTGGATGCCCTGGGGGTAAGCAGATAAACATACAATTTTCATTTTTGGGTGAACTATCCCTTTAACTGAAATTAATTGTTACAAGTATGAAAAATACATTTTAAACACTTAAAGCACAAGATCAAGGTATTTTGTCAAGGTCTGTTTTGTCCCCCTTTAGGAAGATGAGGATGCAGTGCAGTTTGCTAACAGAGTAAAGGCAGCCATTGCCAGACAGGGTGGTCTGGTGGACCTGCTGTGGTAAGTCTGACTCGGCTATGTTGAGGCCAAAGAGAAGTAATAAAAATACTAATATAAGCCTCAGATAGAGAGATATGTGACAACTGGATGTCTTAAACTAGAAAATGTCTGGTCTTGGCTGGTTTAAGCTGGTCTCCCAGCCTGACCAAAAAAAGGGCCTAAAACCAGACCAGACCAGCAGACTAAAGCCAAGTGTACACTTTGCCTGTTCGTATTTTGCATCGGTTCCGCGTGAGGTCATTTTGATCACTTTTCGGCATCAAAAGAATTAACAGTCCACGCACACCGTCTGCGGGCCGCCCATTTTTTGTGTTCCCGCAGACAACAGAGAATGTGTGAGTGAAAACAAAGCATGGGCGTCGGAAGCAAATAAAAAGTGGGTGGGTCAGTAGTGGCTAAGGCAAAATATGATAGTTGGGGAAATTGTTTTGCGGGGGTTCTGGGGGTGCTCCCCCAGAAAAAAATGATTTCATAGATGTGATTTCCTGCATTATGGTGCGTTTTAGGCCATATCTCCCTATACCAAAAAAGACCTCAAACCAGTCAATACCAATAGTCTAATAAAAAGGCTATATTCATTTAACTGCCATAGAAATCAACAGTTTCACAGATAATGATAATGAACAAGTTGCATTTTTTTTATGCTCCGTGTCCAGACAGAAAAAGTGCCGTTTACTAAACGATTGTTTGGGCCAGACAAAATTACAGAAATCACTGAATTATTAACTGTGGCTATAGTCTAGGGGTAAGAGACGCATGGCATCAAGTTTTGACGCATATCGAGCATAGGTTCGAATCCGCCTTTTGCCACACTCGCTCTACTCCCTTTCCCCATCACATATCAGATCGGAAAGGTATTTATTTTCAATAAAAAAAATAGAAAATATTAGAAAAGGGGAAATAAAGCGTTTAACATGTGTTTAATCATTTGTTTCTTAATAAGTTTCTCGGTTAAGGGGTAATGTGCTGAATTAGAGACGATAAAAGTGAGTGGGTCCAATATCATTGGTGTTAAAAAGACCCACCCACACACAATGGTTCCGACGCCCATGCCTTATTGTAATTTGTTAGCCTACCTGTTGTTCTTTATAGCCTAATTCTTTTGCACTTTAATCTGTTTGAAAATTGTACTTTTACAGCTCTGAAAAAAATCAAGAGACCACTTTTTTTTCCAGAGCTGTATATATTTTTGGTGCATTATTTTATTTAAACATTGTTATTTTTGTTATTACAAAAATAGTTCTTAAAGCTGTTATGCTATGGCAACACTTTTTTTTTGCAACTTATTTCAATATCGTGATAATATCATATATCGTGATAAAACTTCAGCAATTAATCGCAACATGAAAAATTGATATCGGCACACGCCTACCGTGGACTAACTTTATTGTTGCATCCCTAATATATATATATATGATCATAGATATATATTTACATAGATGCATCATTCGAGCGATCCGCGCAGGCACTAATGAGGAATCTATATATATATATATATATATATATATATATATATATATATATATATATATATATAGATTCCTCATTAGTGCCTGCGCGGATCGCTCGAATGATGCATCTATGTAAATATATATCTATGATCATGCCAGGTTTCTGACCTTACTTGATGAAAGTAAATGGCATTAGAAATACTAGATAAGATTTGTCTGGTATGAGATAAAAACTGTTCGGTTTCTCGCAGAAACTGATCGTTTCGTGTCGTAAGACATCAATGTGTCGTCACAAGCCGCAGGGCTTAATATGGATTTGGAAATCCATACGTTGTTTTTTACTCTCATAGAATTACACCGCATTGACATGCATTATATGAGCAATGGTTGGAGTTAAAAATCTTAATTTGTGCTCTACTGAAGAAACAAACAAACAAACTATCCCTTTAATAAAATACTCTGATTAAGAAAACTGGCATGTAAACTGCGATTGTGGATTACCTTAATCTGGCCAAAGTCATATTCGAAGTAAACAATTGAATTAAGACGTCGAGTATTCCTATTTTAGTCGCATTATCAAAGTGCATACACACCTTATTCACACTTCATGGTCACACAAACCTGGCATTGCGATGTTTATCACACGTCGCCGAATATTATCCAGTACGTCCATAAAAATGTATTTTAAATTTGGTGTAAGTAGATTAAAACAATGGCTGGTAACATGCATACCGTATGCCTATTAGAGTGAGGAATAATCACACTTTTTTTTTTTCGATTAATAACTAGAATAATGAAAATTGAGAGTTCTGCTGGTGTCATGTAAACATCTTACTGCGATTAAGACCTTACTCTGATTATTAGAAATAACCGCATTATTGGTGCACATGTAAACATAGTCAATGAACGCTTATCGGGATCAAGTAAATGCTGGATTTTCAAAAGTATGTGAAGTAAAGTTTGTGGCATAGACTCTTTAAAATACAATTAACAATTTAGTTGTAAGTGGGTTTGTGTTTTTCTTTAGGGATGGTGGTTTGAAACGAGGGAAAGTGAAAGACGCTTTCAAAGAGGAGCAGCAAAAAATCTACAGCAACATTTTGGTTGGAACGCAAGCAGACCGCAGTCGTTCTTGAGGAGAGGAAGATGATTGATTCAGGTGAGGACCTGGAGGGCAAGAGACGGTTCAGAGACCTGGACAACGGCGTTATGGATTTGACGTCAAATCACAAGAGCCGTCCTTGTTTAATTATTCCTCTTTGTGAAAAGGATCAACGCTTGTCCGGTGTTAGGTCAGGTCGTGATCAGAACACACCACGAGATGTGTTTTGATGCGTAATGTTCCTTTGACCGAAGCCAGCGTATAGCGTGTTTCAGTGGCCGGGTTGCTTATGAGGAGTCATAAGGATGCAATGTGATGGTGTCTTTCTCTTTTTTGTTTATTACTTTTTTTTTTTTTTATTCTTTCATTTAATATTTTTCTTTTCTTATTATCATTTACTCTAACGTATCATTAGGATGCAATAAACTATTAAATTTGATGGCCATGTTTCAAGGAAAAGCCTCATCAGGCTACACGTAGGTGTCCGAGAGTTTTCCGTTATGCACTTCCATCTCTCTGCCATACTTCTGCTGCGTGAGTCACTTTTATCCCTGGATTGTAACAGGAGAAAACAGCAGAAACTTGCATGGCAAACCTGCAATTTAATTTGAAGATGACTTTTGCAGACAAATGATCTGCATTAACCTTTTAAAATACCTCTGTGTAAACAATCAAGCCTGTGTGAAGGGTTTGAGAAGAATTTATGTATTGTTCGATTTTTTTTTTTTCTTTATCCCCTCGTCCTTGTGTGACACATCCAGAACTCTGCCATTTCCATCCACATTGGAAGTCAAACCTTATGAGTGTTAATGATATTGGCCAAGTTGCAGCCAATAGAAAACTCAAGGAACTTTTCATGTTTTTCAGGTACTGCATATATTCAGATTAAAACCATTATTTGTAATGTTTAAACACGACACAGCATGTACTGTATATGTTTCCTAAAGGATTTATTTTTATTTTCAAATCAGTTTGTTAGTGAATTTAGCCTGTTCACACCACAATTTGCTACAATCTTTTTATTTTCTGAAATAATCAAATGAATGAACATTTTAAGTCATGGAAAGCAAGGAACAGTTCGTTTTTTCAGAGCACCAAATACAAGAGTACAGAGAAGAGACCTATGCTGCATCCCAATTCTACTTATATTATGATTTTAAAGTATGCACTCTTTTTGTGATTTTATTTTACAAACTTTTGAGTGTGTAACAGAAGATTAGACAAGCTTTGGGGCATACTATCACATCATTTACATCTTAAGCTCTGGGACTATTTTTGGGGATTTCCGCCTAATTGAAACCCAAATTGAAAAGCTTCTCATACCCACATACAGCGGTCTAAATACACAATTTTGGTGTCATTTTAAAGAAAACCCTTTGAAGTTAAACACTGCTAAATGTGTTACGCTTTTAAGTATATGTTGTCTGAGCTGTAATAAACCATCCTAAAAAAGTGCTTTTTGATCACTTTTGGTTATAAATTCATTTTTGAAAGTGTATATCTCAGGCCCTGTGTGCTCTAGCACCCTGCAGACAGTTTTGGCTGTTTCCACTAGTTGGCAGCAAATACTGTAAAAAAAAGAAGAAAAAATAATTTTGTCTGTATTATGTTGTATGCAAGATTTATTGAAATATATCTGAAGGGAGGAATATTACCTTTTTTAATGTAATTTCTCCTCCACACTCTCTTCCACAAACATTTGAAATCTAAATTATATACTTGACATCATTCCGGACCCTGATCAGGGTCCTTGGAGTTTAGGAGGTTAAATTGTGCAAAGTTGCATAGTTTCATAGTAAACTGGTCTGTCACTAACTTGTCACAGTTAACATCCTCCACATTTAATTTCATTTGCTACCGTTTTGGAGAGAAAAGAAGTACGTTGGTCTTGGGTCTTTTATGCAGATATTTTTGTATAATAAAAGTTAATGGCCAAACGTGTCTTTATAAAAGCTAATATTGTTGTTGCAGATCAAATTAACAAAGAAAGACATTAAATATTTTTATCAGATTAAATGTTGATTTAGTAATCACTCAAACCCGTTTATCTAAACCTCCCTACTTAACAATCGGTCAAGCACATTCGCCATATTTGTGGTTTTTGAACACTTTTATTCGAAGTTTGTAGTGTAAATCCTACTCGTAAGTGCATTGTGTCGTGAGCAATATTAGCTTTTTGAGTGTGCACGGATACACACTTCGAAAATCTACTGGAAATAGACCATCCAGTGACTTTTGTTATACTCTTTTTTTTAATAAATTGTGCTATGGGACACACTTACTTTAATCTCACATACTATTTAGGATGGGTGTGGGAGGCAGAGCCACTGCCACAGATTCTTTCTCTGCTATCTATCTTTTAGCAAAGTCTGTTTGTGAGTGCCGCCAACAAGTCATAGTTTGTAACAGCAGCGGCAGTGTTGGATTGACGGCATGCTAATGTTTGTGCTGTTCAAATTCAAATATGTATCACTGATATTTATTGCACAGAATTAGTCTTTAACAGGTCTTAACTTTGCTAACAAATTGCCATATATATATATCTCCTCAAAAACACAGGAGGAAACACTGTATGCAACTACTGTATCTAGCTCTAAAACTAAAACACTGAAGGGCTCATAAAGAAAGATAGTATTTTCAAAACGTGTCGTGAACCCTTTCTGCTCTGTTAAAAGAAAATGTACCAAGGGTCTAGGACTATATTTGGTTACAACCACTGACAAACAAGATTTTGCTTGTTTAGCTTATTGTGGTAAAGCTTGTGTGACATGAGCCACACATGTATAGCTTTATCTAAGTCACTTGAACTTTTTGGCTTCTAATGAATAAGACATTTATTTTGGGTGATATCTCATTCTCACTCAAGCTGTGAAGTTCTGAAAATTAACCTTTAAATGGGTGTGTGCAGCCATCTTGCACCAACCTAGATGGTTGTTATTAGGATTTCTCATTCAGCTATCATCACAGTCATTTCATTAGACGTTCGTAAAAGCAGCATCTCACACATAAGCTCAAGGAGGCATGTACAGTACAATGGAGTTTCCCCAACAGAGTTTTGATTCAAGAAAGTGTGACGTATTTAAATATAATTATACCTTATCTACAAGTTTGAAAGTGGAATTGAATTGGCCCCATGTTGTGTAGTACTCCACTAATTCCATCTCTAAAGACAATTCTGCCTGTAATAAACAGTTTGACTGAGTATAATTAAAGCTTTAGATCTCAACTGTGATCTGAAATAGTACGACCACATACCAGCATGTGAAGCAATTCTGCTGCTGGGCTCAATATGTGGGAATGACTTTGTTCTCTACATGTCTAAACCAGTTACTGAGCGCATATAAATGGCTCTGTGGAAAACATGTCACAGATTACAATGTAGCATATACAGTTGCTTGTTTTCAAAGACCCTGAAGTTGTTATGTGGAGATTCCATTGAGGCTCAGTGTAGAGAGAGCCGTTGATGATAAGACTTATTCCAGTTCACTGACTTTGTGCTATTTTCTCTATTTTTGTAATTCAACATCAATTCCCTTCTGGGATCCAGCAATCTAACTCTTTAAAACTTAACACTAACAGGCTTTTCTGAGATGCAAAATGTTGTCGGTTTTGGCACATCAACTTCCTGTCATTGTTTAAAAAAAAAAAAAAAATCTGCTTCTGCAAAATAATGCAGATAATGCAATAATACTGTTTTTTATTATTAATATTATTTTAAAGTAGCAGTTGTACAGAATTGTTTTATTTTGTAATTCCACTACCTTTCAAAGGTTTTTGCAAGAAGTCATTACAGCTACATTTATTTAATAAAAATACTGTAAAAACAGAAATATAATATATATTTTCTTAAATTACTATATTATTTTATTGTATTTTAAAAAGTTAAGTTATTCAAAGCTTTATTTTTAGCAGCCATTACTCCAGTGTCCAGTGATCCTTAAAGGGATAGTTCACCCAAAAAATGAAAATTAGCCCATGGTTTACTCACCCTTAAGCCATCCTAGGTGTATATGACATTCTACTTTCAGATGAATACAATCAGAGTTATATTTAAACAAATATCCTGGCTCTTTCAAGCTTTATAATGGCAGTGAATGGCAGCCCAAAATTTGAATCTCAAAAAAGTGCATCCATCCATTATAAAGGTAATCCACATGGCTTAATAAAGGCCGTCTAAATCGAATCGATGGGTTTTTGTAAGAAAAATATCTATATTTAACATGTTATAGAGTAAAATATCTAGCTTCTAACGGACAGTCTTCCGAATTCAACTTGCGCAAAAAGTGTAACTACTGCGACGATGACTTTGTAAAAAGCGTTTCTTACAAAAACCCATCAATTCACTTCAGAAGGCCTTTATTAACCCCCACCAAGGTTGGCTTAAGGATGAATAAATCATGGAGTCATTTTATAGCTATATTTCTTTAAGAAATGTTTTTTGAACACAAAATCAGCATATTACAATGATTTCTGATTATTATCAATGTTGAAAACAGTTGTGCTGCTTAAAACATTTTGTGAAAACCATGCAAATCATAATAAATGATTATTATTTTCAGAAAATTTTAAATATCTTTAATGTTGGGTTTAATCTATTTAAAGCATGCTCGCTAAATAAAACGATCAATTTATTTTAAATATTACTACGCTTAAATTTTGAGCGATGTGTGCAATATTATTTATTGCAAGTAGAGTTTGATTTACTTCTTACATGTGGGGAGACAATACAGGAAAAAAAATATTTCTATGAAATGCAACAAACTTGTCACATTTTTAGTGTTGTAGCTGTCATTTAATTTTTTTAAAAATTATTATTAAAAGTTGTAAAACATCTGTTATATTATATTTTAATAAACAGATGCTGATGTCCACTACGATAACAAAATTGTTTCTTTTTTGTATCGAACATGTCATTGGAAAATTTAAAACATAACAAAAATATTAAACTTTTTGCTGGCTCTCATGAGGATATGTAACATTTACTGTGTACTATGACATTTATTCATTTTGATATTGTAGTAAATCGTGCTAATTTTATGCACAGTAATGTCATTTACATTAGTCCAGCCTACAAGGAGAAAGTGTGAGATTTGTACATTGTCATTAAATTGGATTAAGCTCACCATCCACATTATTTTAATGTGTGTGTGTGTGTGTGTGTGTGTGTGTGTGTGTGTGTGTGTGTGTGTGTTAAAGTCACAATGTTGCCTATGATTTGACTGCTGCCACGCTCTAAAATGTCACCTTTCCAATACAACTATCAGTTAGTCACTGTTACTTAAAAATGTTCCAATGTGAAACAGTCATGTACAACTATATAAATATGCCATATATGAAAATAAAAGAACTTAAACACAGCATTCTGTCAGTTTCTCATTCATGCAGACTTATTCATTTTGACAAAACACCCCATAAGAAACAGGAAACAGAAATGATTAGTTCACCTCCCAAGCCTTCGAGTCTGAGTCGTTCATTCTTTTGCCACATGTCATGACAGCCGTATTGGATTTGGAAATTAGTTAATAGTTCCCAACCTTCCCAGTTACATGACGCGTTTCTGGTCTGACCCTCAAGTTATCCTAGGTGTATGACATGCTAAAAAGGATCAATATTAAATCGCCTTCCTTATTTAACTTACGGAAAAAATGTAGCGCCTCCTGCTGTTCTAAATGTTTACGCTCGTCAATTTACCCCCCCAAAAAAGAACCTCTTATACCAGACGCTGCATTGGTTATTATGGAAATGACTTGGCTATGTCTGTGTTGTTTAATTTACGCGTCACCTAATGCTAGTTTCCTAATCTGTATTCACTAGGATACTCGCTATTTTTGACAAAAATATGTCCGGTCAAGTGCAATAAGATGTGAAAGAGCTCTGTTTTGTATTCTCGCACTGTCTGAGATATGGCTTTCTGGGCGCGCGGTCCGGATGTGTGCGCTCACAAAACTTTCCACACCGCGTGAGTAACAAAATTAGCGCTGGAAAGCACTGAATGAAGCACTGGCCCGTCAATTGTCCTGAGTGTCGTTCATGTTCATGCATTGTAGAATTCATAAAAATGTTACAGACCAACTGGCGAGTGACACCGTTTCATATACACGCCAACTCTGACTTTAATTGCATTTGCATGTAACATGGCCCTGCGTGTAAAATCTAGATTATATTCTGCTGAAATGAACAAAAAAATGACAAGAAAATTTGTTCAAGATCTGAGCCAGCAAAATTATCCAAGCTTGAAGCTTCCCATCACTACTGCAGGCTGTGAAAGCAAATGGAGAACTGGACATTGGTTTTAGGCTCTATATTGACTTATGACTGCAGAACAGTGTCAAGCACTGAAGCAGAGGGACAAGTTGTTCTGCCAGAGTCCTTTCGCTTAACATGAATTATAAACATTCATTCAGCTGCTGGGCTGGAGTCTGACCTGAGAATTTCCTTCATGGTGACATTTCACTTGAAAAGGAACAACTCTTTGGTAAACAGCCTATATATCAAGAGGGTATAAAATGACTTCACCCAGCCCAGCCCAAGAGCTGATGGATAGATCATAACACAAAAAACTGCATGCTGAGTACACTAGTAAGCTGTGTGCTTATCTTTTTTTTTCATGTTTGGTACAGAGGATTCAATTTAGATTTTAAAAGATCTTTTAAAATAGCCAATAAGTTTCATCTGGTGAATGTAACCCTTGCATTACCACAGAAAGAGTTCCAGATCTTCAAATCAGTTTTGGTGGAACATTTAAAACGACAAACTCCAACTAAGTGTCTGCCAGGGAACACTGGACATAAGAACATGTGCATCAGTTTCTGCACAGTTACCTTACCTGTACCAGCTCTGAATCCATCAAACTAACTAGATTATGAACTGCTGTGTTCATTTATCTAATTTGTGGTTCTGCAACAGGACAGATGCAGAACAGAAACTACATTCATCCGTTTTTGTTTGTTTTGTTTTTGCAAAAAAAAAATGCCATTGGGATTTTTTAAATAATATATACAGTGATGCAATAAATATTACATGAATTACAAAAAAAGTCCATGAATATTGCATATGACATTGATATTTAACAATAACACGTATTGTATCTTAACCTGAGACCATAAGGCATTTGTTTTCAATCGGTTTCTAAATGTTTGTTAAACCTGATTATCTCCAGCATGATTTTAGAATGATGGAAATAGCATTTTTTCCTTCAGTAGAAGGAAATTTGACCTTTTGAACAAGAGTTCTTATGATCCATGATACAAATTTACTTATTGGATTAGTGACCTACAATCTCCAAACTCCAAAAACAGATTTAAATGTGGTTGCAGACAAACACGCATTGAACTTTTTTCCATTATAACAGGTGTATAATATCAAGCACCTAAGCATGCAGACGCTTCTACAAACATTTGTGAAAGAATGGGTCGCTCTCAGGAGAATTCGAGCATGGTACCGTGATTACTATGGGATATATCCATTCGTGAAATTGCTCACTAATAAATAATTATTAAATCATAAATCATAAATCAACTGTTAGTGGTATTATAACCAAGTGGAAGCAATTGGGAACAACTGCAACTTAGAATCACAGAGTGGGGTCAGCGCATGTTCAATTGCCTAGTGCACAGAAGTCGCCAACTTTATGCAAAGTCAATAGTTACAGACCTCTAAACTTTGTATGGCCTTCAGATTAGCTCAAGAACAGTGCGCAGAGAGCTTCATGGAATGGGTTTCCATGGCCGAGCAGCTGCGTCCAAACCTTACATCACCAAGTGCAATGCAAAGCATTGGATGCGGAATAGTCTGGGTTTGGTGGTTGCCAGGAGAACAGTATTTGCCTGACTGTATTGTGCCAAGTGTAAAGTTTGGTGGAGAGGGAGATTATGGTGTGTGATTGTTTTTCTGGGGTTTGGCTTGACCCCTTAGTTCCAGTGAAAGGAACTCTTGATTTTATAGCATACCAAGACTTTTGGAGAATATCATGCTCTCAACTTTTGGGGACGGCCCCTTCCTGTTCCAACATGACTGGACACCAGTGCACAAAGCAAGGTCCATAAAAACATGGATGAGTGAGTTTGGAGTGGAGGAACTTGACTGGCCTCAGAGTCTTGACCTCAACCCAATAGAACATCTTTGGGATGAATTAGAGCAGGGACTGCAAGCCAGGCCTTCTCGTCCAACATAAGTGGATGCAGTTCAAGAAGAATGGTCAAAAATTCCCATAAAAACCCTCTTAAACCTTATGGAAGATGAAGTTCTCAACCACAAAAAACGCACAGAATCAGGCACTGCTGATTTTATATAACACATTTCCTCTTTATGAATTTACACATATATGATGAAATATACATAAACTGATAAGGCATAACATTATGACCTAATATTGTGTTGGTCCTCCTTTTTCTGCCGAAATAGCCCTGACCTGTCAAGGCATGGACTCCACTTGACCTGAAGGTGTGCTGTGGTATCTGGCACCAAGATGTTAGCAGCAGATCCTTTAAGCCCTGTAAATTGCGAGCTGAGGCCTCCATGGTTTGGACTTGTTTGTTCAGCACATCCCAGAGATGCTCAATCTGATGCCTGTCTTCTTCCCATAGTGAAAAAATGTGGATGTATCCCATCCACTTACAGGTGCCGTGATGAAGAGATAATCAGTGTTATTTATTTCACCTTTTAGTGGTGCATATATTTTTGAGCTGTCAAAACGATTAATCTCATCCAAAATAAAAGTTTCTGTTTACATAATACATGCATGTATATATTTAAGAACAATTTGTTTTATGTATATTCTATATATAAATATATACATATATACAGAGCTTGACAGTAATAGAGTACATACTTGAGTACAATTTTGAGGGATTTGCACTTTACCCGAGTATCATTTTCGGGGAGTACTCATGACTTTACTCAAGTACATTTGAGAGGCACAAAGTGTACTCTTTACTCAGCTACATTTCTATCCATAACCATAAGTACATGTTACTTCTAAAAAAGGGAAAAATAAAAATCTCGAAAACCCAGTTTGTTGTGCAGGCGCCACTGATTGGGACAGCCTATCAGCAATCACCTTCAGCTTTCCGCCAAAGTCAACTCAATGGTCAGATTTAGAGATGAAACCATGGACGAAACAATGCATGAAGAAGCAGCAGGTCCATTCCAGGAATTTGCCAACCCGCGATGTTCTTGAGTATGCGGTGTGTTTAGGTTCAAATGTGGGTGCAAAAAAATCTATTAAAACTCTAGCAGAGGTTTGTCAGAGCTATTGCCTTGTGGGAAAGTGAGAAATGTTAAATAAAGCAACATGGTAAAAAGTGATTTGATTTTACGTTCAATTCCTTTTACATTCTCCAAGGTATTGACATTTTTCATAACTCCACGTAAGACGTTTCTGTACATAAATGTAAGCACTGTGGCAGTAGTAATGCAATATTTAGAAAATGTACTCTTAATACTCAAGTACTTTTAAAAACAAGTACTTCAGTAGGCTACTTTTACTTAAGTAGACATCTGACTGTACTTGTACTTGGGTAAAATTAGGAAGGGGTATCTGTACTTTTACTCAAGTAATGAAGCTGTGTACTCTGTCCACCCCCCCCCCTCTCTCTCTCTCTCTCTCTCTCTCTCTCTCTATATATATATATATATATATATATATATATATATATATATACAGTGCCTTATTCCTATATAAGTATTCGGCCCCCTTGAACTTTGCGACCTTTTGCCACATTTCAGGCTTCAAACATAATGATATGAAACTAATTTTTTGTGAAGTATCAACAACAAGTGGGACACAATCATGAAGTGGAACGAAATTTATTGGATATTTCAAACTTTTTTAACAAATCAAAACCTGAAAAATTGGGCGTGCAAAATTATTCGGCCCCTTTACTTTCAGTGCAGCAAACTCTCTCCAGAAGTTCAGTGAAGATCTCTGAATGATCCAATGTTGACCTAAATGACTAATGAAGATAAATATAATCCACCTGTGTGTAATCAAGTCTCTGTATAAATGCACCTGCACTGTGATAGTCTCAGAGGTCCGTTTAAAGCACAGAGAGCATCATGAAGAACAAGGAACACACCAGGCAGGTTCGAGATACTGTTGTGGAGAAGTTTAAAGCCGGATTTGGATACAAAAAGGCTTCCCAAGCTTTAAACATCCCAAGGAGCACTGTGCAAGCGATAATATTGAAATGGAAGGAGTATCAGACCACTGCAAATCTACCAAGACCTGGCCGCCCCTCTAAACATTCAGCTCATACAAGGAGAAGACTTATCAGAGATGCAGCCAAGAGGCCCATGATCACTCTGGATCAACTGCAGAGATCTACAGCTGAGGTGGGAGACTCTGTCCATAGGAAAACAATCAGTCATATACTGCACAAATCTGGCCTTTCTGGAAGAGTGGCAAGAAGAAAAAAGTGTCGTTTAAAGTTTGCCACAAGCCACCTGGGAGACACACCAAACATGTGGAAGAAGGTGCTCTGGTCAGATGAAACCAAAACATTTTGGCAACAATGCAAAACGTTATGTTTGGCGTAAAAGCAGCACAGCTCATCACCCTGAACACACCATCCCCACTGTCAAACATGGTGGTGGCAGCATCATGGTTTGGGCCTGCTTTTCTTCAGCAGGGACAGGAAAGATGGTTAAAATTGATAGGAAGATGGATGGAGCCAAATACAGGACCATTCTGGAAGAAAACCTGATGGAGTCTGCAAAAGACCTGAGACTGGGACGGAGATTTGTCTTCTAAAAAGACAATGATCCAAAACATAAAGCAAAATCTACAATGAAATGGTTAAAAAATAAACATATCCAGGTGTTAGAATGGCCAAGTCAAAGTCCAGACCTGAATCCAATCGAGAATCTGTGGAAGGAACTGAAAACTGCTGTTCACAAACGCTCTCCATCCAACCTCACTGAGCTCGAGCTGTTCTGCAAGGAGGAATGGGCAAAAATGTCAGTCTCTCGATGTGCAAAACTGATAGAGACATACCCCAAGTGACTTACAGATGTAATCGCAGCAAAGGGTGGCGCAACAAAGTATTAAAGGGTTAGTTCACCCAAAATTTTAATTGATGTCATTAATGACTCACCCTAATGTCGTTCCACACCCGAAAGACCTTCATTCATCGAAACACAGTTTAAGATATTTTATATTTTAATCCCAGAGCATAATGCAGTCAATGCCCACTTCACTGTAGCACTAGAAAGCTAATCAAAACATCATCAAAGTAGTCCATATGTAACATCAGTTGGTTAATTAGAATCACTTTAAGCATCGAAAATACATTTTGGTCCAAAAATATCAAAAACTACGATTTTATTTAGCATTGTCTTCTCCTCCATGTGCCTCCAAAAAGAATCAAACGGTTAATGAATCAGTGAATCGATCAAAGATTTGGGTCGCCAATGTCACGTGATTTCAGCAGTTTCAGCAGTTCGCTGCTGAAATCACGTGACATTGGCGACCCGAATTTCTAGATATGGACAGTGAAGTGGGCATTGACTGCATATGCTCTGGGACTAAAATATAAAATATCTTAAACTGTGTCTGAAGATGAACGGAGGTCTTACGGGTGTGGAACGACATTAGGGTGAGTCATTAATGAAATCAATTTCATTTTTGGGTGAACTAACCCTTTAACTTAAGGGGGCCGAATAATTTTGCATGCCCAATTTTTCAGTTTTTGATTTGTTAAAAAAGTTTGAAATATCCAATAAATTTCGGTCCACTTGATGTATACATATATATTTAATTTGTGTACCCTACGCTACATACACACACGCAGGTGGTGCATAATTTTATATATATATGTATTAATATATTATATATATTATATATTATTATTTTATTATATATTATTATATTATATATTAATATATTATATATTTATTATATATATATATATATATATATATATATATATATATATATAATATATATTTATTAATATATTATATATATATATAATATATATTTATTAATATATATATATATATATATATATATATATATATATATATATATATATATATATATATATATATATATATATATATATGCACCACCTGCGTGTGCGTGTACGTAGCCTGACACAAATTCACAAAGCACAG
The DNA here is from genome assembly GCF_024679245.1 of Pseudorasbora parva. Classification (NCBI taxonomy): domain Eukaryota; kingdom Metazoa; phylum Chordata; class Actinopteri; order Cypriniformes; family Gobionidae; genus Pseudorasbora; species Pseudorasbora parva. The sequence goes on from NC_090184.1 coordinate 13,832,938, forward strand.
AAGGCCTAGATACCTCGCTTAAGTGAGTATTTACGGTCTGGGTCTGACTGACACACGGAAACTTTGACGCTTCGCATTTGTACAGTAGCTTGCCTCACTACATGTGTAGGGCGGAGCTTCGAATGCAACATAACATTGACAGCGCAACTAGTTTGCTTTAGTCTGGCACGGCAGGAACTCTGAGGCTTCATATGCTTCGACGCTGGGTTAATTCAGCTTAAGAACCTAGTCCAATTACCATGAAGACAGGAGGAGAAATCCCTCCGTGTCCACCGCTGAGCAACTGAAGAAGAGAAACACCGTGAACGTGAATGTTTCCTCATGACAGAAGGACTGGAGATGCGAGCGTCGCTCTCGTGGGCTCTGTCTTCAGGGCAAGATAGCTAGACTTTTCTATTCTTATCTGTAAACCATTTGTTATTCCTACAATAAAGAGCTGCGATTGGGATTTCCTCCGTAAGATTAGACTTTTCTCCACCTCGCTTCTGATCATGGAGATGTTCACGGACGTCTTACTGGTCACTGCAAACGTTGGATCACTGTTTGACAATGTAAGTCGCCTGTTTAAATTTCATACTACTTTTCAGGTAGAATATTACTCAACGTCATAAATGAGTAACGCAACGAAATATTTTGGGGTGTGTTATTTCAAGCGGTTCATTTGCAAATGCACGTACTTCACTAGAAACCTGCTTTTCAGCGCTGTGTTTGTTTAGGTGATCTTGAAAATAGACGTTTTATGAATATAGGTAGGCCAAATCACCCCATGAATAGCTGCGTTTTAAAAGACTCCGAACGGCGCTATATATTAATCGGTGTAACTGTTAATGTTGTTACGTTAACTCATCCGTTGTTATATTCTAAGGGGCCGTTCATAAGAGACGCCGCCTTGCGTCATTGTGCGTCGTTTTATTTTTTTATGTAAACACTTTGTAAATACTGAAGTCTTTCACCGTTTCTTTTCCAGCTTCGTACTTCTCGTTTTTAAGTTGCCATATCAATTTAAAAGAAGTTCAACTTTTAAAACGCTTCGCGAGACGCGAGTGTTGCGTCTTGCTGTTTTTGAACGCGAGAACGCGTCCTGCGCGAGTGGCTCCGACACCTCTCTCTTATCAGCTGGACGTTCTCATGCGGCTCCTCCATATTGCAGGTAACGTACTGCTGTGAACCCACTTCAGGGTTTCTTCGCTCCACTGGGCCTTTCTTACACACGAGTCCCCAGTCTAGAGTGATATCCTCCCCCATTCACAGTGTGCTGTATGACAGCACCTCCCCACAGGTCTAACGACCTATCACACACCGCGCGACCGGCCTGTGTGTGTATTCAAATAAAACAGGAAACTGACAACCAGTTGTGAGATATTTCAAAGCGCTACCGCGAAACTGGGGAGTTGCTATACTGCTACTACACACACACTCTGGCCTGCAGTTATGTTAGTCTACTGAAGGAAAAAAAACAATTATACATGAGCTTTCATTATGAATTGTGAATAGCTAATGTTGGCAGTTTATGACAAGTTGTCTTTACATTTTTTACGACAGACCCATTTTTATGTTACCATGGTTGCTTTCATGTAATTAGTATCGTTTTCAGTTTCACTAGTACTTGTTTCTTAAATAACTAGTACCTTTTCCAATATTGTGGAAGTGGTTATTTAAAGTCACCATGAAAAAAAAAGTTGTAATTCTTATTTTTCATAGAATATTGCAGTATTTATTTTAAATGATTTATCCATGCGCATCATAGTTTTTTTTAATGAATGTACCGTCGTAATCTTTAATCAAAGTAATTTCCAAAGACATTTTTTGATGAGTTTTTTCGGTGCAAGGATGAATAACTCACTCACATGAGATCTGAGCAATAGTAAACAACAACCATACATTCCTGACAGACAAAAACAAGTCCCACCGTACATTTTTTTTCTTGTTTGAGAAGCGTATTACTTAGGCCTCGTCCACACGGAGACACATTTAGCTATAAGTAAAAAAAAATGAAAAGAAAAAATTTGTATCAGCGCTTAAAGGACAACTCCGGTGAGAAATGAACCTAGGGGTAATTAACAGATGGTTACAGAGTAGATCGTTCTCTGGGATGCGTTATCATGGAAATCGAATGTAAAGAGTTTTATCTTTAAAAACAGATTAGCTTATAACACTAGTCTGTGGGGCACAGAGTAGTGAAATTAAATCGCTAGTTAATACCACTAACAAGGCTAAAAATAGCCTCACACTAACACAGTAGCATAATGAGGGTCCCTACATGCAAACCGAAGCATTGAGAACTTTGTAAGAGTACAAACAGTTTAATAAAAAGACACTTTATAAACATAGTACATTACGCGTTCACGGACAGGCGCCATCGAGCCACGAGCGCTCTGCTAAGGGATGAACTGTGACTTGGAATCTCATATGGTCCGTTGTTTCCGGAAGAAAACACTGAACACAACAGAGAAAATAAATAAATAAAACTAAAAATGTCCATGTTATTACATTTCACAAACTTAATTCCTATCGACCAGCTCACTTAGAACAGCGCTCGTGGATCGATTAGTCGAGACTGTTTTCCAAGATGGTGCCTGTCCGTGAACGCGTAAGGGACTATGTTTATAAATTATCTTCTTATTATACTGTTTGTACACTTACAAAGTTCTCAATGCTTCGATTTGCATGTAGGGACCCTCATTATGCTACCGTGTTAGTGTGAGGCTATTTTGAGCCTTGTTAGTGGTATTAACTAGCGATTTAATTTTACCACCCTGTGTCTACCCTGTGCCCCATAGACTAGCGTTATAAGCTAATCTGTTTTTAAAGATAAAACTCTTTACATTTGATTTTCAAGAAAACGCATCCCAGAGAACGATCTACTCGGTAACCATCTGTTAATTACCCCTAGGGTTATTTCTCACCGGAGTTGTCCTTTATTCCAGATGGATCCAAAGTTTTTAGGAGCCTGACACTGGTATTTAAAAAAAAAACGGGTCTCAGAGTGGATAAATCTGAAACCGACATCCTTACGTTTTCGTTAAAGACGATACAAGAAGGCCATACAATTACAGACACTGGGCATGCACTGTAAACCCTAATGTTGTCTTTACTTAAACAAATCAAGTAAACTTGACTAAATATTACTAGTTTAGTCTAAAAACTCAGTCATATAAGTTAGTATAACTTATTAACCTACAAAATGCATAAACTTAAGATTTCAAGTTGTATGAACTCAAAATCATAAGTAATTAAAATAGCTCACTCTGGTCTTGCTTTGATGTGATTGGCCATGCAAGGAGTTCTGTCTAGCAACAAGAGAACGAATTCACTGATTGGAGGACATTTCCAAAAGGCGGTCCTTTTCGCCTCACCTGTTGCTTGTTGCTGATTCAAATTAAGATGGAGACTTTTTCATTGTGTGCAATCTTAAATTCGGTAAGTAAAAATTTGTAAGTTACTAAACCTAACAATAATACGTGAACTAACTTATAACCAGATTGACTTTATTTCTGTTTTAATGAAAATAATAGTTTTGTTGGAAGTCACCATGATGGAGATAAGTGTTTGCTTTAGTTGGGCTCTTGACAAATGATAATGTAATATTAGTGTTTCTCTGGCTGCTTTGTGTTTGTGAGACACATATGTTAAGTAACAAAAAGCCAAGAGAAAATATCATCAAGTGGTGTTGTTTATTCATTGATGATGATAATAACATCATCAAGTATAGGCAGAATCCCTGATCTTGTGCAGAGTCCAATGCTTTGGATATCAAAGCAGTTATTAATAGTTTTGAAATATTAATAATACTAGAATCTTCACTATTGTGCTAATATAATTTTTTTTTTTTTTTTATGTTCACAAAATGTTTAAATCTATGGCATTATTTAGACACATACACACATCACTAATCTGCGTATGAATCTCTACAATGGTGACAAAACTTTTTACAATGGTGAAAAAATCTGATAAACAGATCAACTCTGAACATAAAACAAGCTACAAAAACACCAGAACAAAACAGCAAAAGTAACAGCAAATAGTAAGAATTCAAAGAAAATTTGTCACAATTCAGACGCATAATTTATTCATGCTGCAATGCATGTTGGGACCAATGGGGAAGTTTTGATTGGTTGTACCCAGCATGGTGTACTGAACTGGTGTAGCAAGTTTGGTGAACTTAACAATTTAAGTACAGTGAAAGTGAGCACCAAGTTAAGTAAACTTAAATATTCAAGTTTTAGGAGACTCCATTACTCAATTGAATTGAGGGAATCACTTTCCTCAAATCATTTGAGTATTCTCAACTTATTAGGGTTTACAGTGTGCACACATCAATATTGTGTAATTTAATTACTGCATTTGCATTATTGTAAAAGTAGGTTTAAGGTTGTGGTAGGAGTAGACATTAATAAAACACAATCTGGTAAGTAGCTAATTTATCTTGCCTCGCATCCTATTATTGCTGTACTCCTTCTAGCCATAACTCTTCTTCTCTGTTTTTAATGTATTTCTGTGGTAGAATTACAGCGCCACACACTGGCCTGGCATTATATATACTACATCATTCTGAGGCAGTTTCGTGTGTACGCAGATATTTTTTGAGATGAGAAAAAAAAAAAGATTAAATAGGGAAAACTCTGGCTTCATGTGGATTATCCGATCCGTGACTCGTGATCCGAACCGTGAGTTTTGTGATCTGTTACACCACTACAAAATGGTGACTTCACTGTAAGGGACTCGCGGTGTATGTAGATAGAAATGACTCATTCTAAGGTCATAAAAAAATAGTGGTTCATTATGTATTTATAAACCACTAAACAAAGTTATGTATATTATATATCATTTCTGTCAATAGATAAATCATGATTATTACACACTGCACATTTAAGATAAAGGCATGATTAATACCATGTCAAATCATGAGACTTGATGAAGGAAAGATTTTACTAAATTTCTAAATAATCCAATTTTTAGATGATAAAACTGGATCAAAACTGGAACTAGTCAGAGTCTTGCTACAGAAATAATTTTGCCTCATACTATGCATGTTCAGCCCTGTCTTTCCGGAGTGTTTTTTGTTGGAGCATTGGCTTCATTGTGTGTATGGAGGACTGAGGCTACAAGTGGAAATTTGGCCCTGTACCCAGTTTCCTCCAGCCATGTTTGGCTGAGAAAAAGCACATGTCACAGTCCATTGTGACTGTAAACAGATGAATATCTTTTCCCAAAGGACTTCAACCCTTAGTCGCTTCTTTTTTTGAATAGGTCAGTATAAATGTTGTAGCAGACTTCCAAAAATGGTTACATTCTTCTTATCCACATGAAGGGTTTACCAGACCTTTCAAGTTTTGCAAGATCCTTGAGTTTAGTGTTTAGCTGTTATTCGTCATGTCTAATGAGGTGATCATATTTAGTGAAAGGACAAATCTCACAGAAGATGCTAAATGTCTTCATTTCCTAAAAGGATTGAGTCTAAGTAGAGACAATCGGTGTTAAAGGTTTATACAATCCATTTATGCAAAAAAGTGATTAATTAAGGGCATTTTCAGACCTCTACATTGTTTGGTTTGTTCTGAAACAGGGACTTAATTTGTTACAATGTTGCTTTTTCTTCTTGGTTCTGTTCACTTTCACAAGGCAACATTTCAAAGCAAGCCAAAATGTGTTTATGCAAGTCACGTGAGTAAAACTTTCTTATTCGTTAGAGTTCACCCCTTTATGTTCCTGCTTCACCAAGGGGTGTCCAATCCTGATCCTGTAGGGCCATTGTCCTGCAAAGTTTAGCTCCAAACCCAATTAAACACAGCTGAACCAACAAATCAAGGTCTTACTAAGGATACTAGAAACTTCTAGGCAGGTGTGTTTGGCGCAAGTTGGAGCTAAACTCTGCAGGACAGTAGACCTCTGAGACCGAGTTTGGACACCCCTGGCTTCATCTATCAAGATGGATTGACAGGTTGGCTTATTGTGGCTTTATCGTAGCTGTCCTGACACATGAAAACACTAATATGAATGTACCATTGATTCATACATTGCATCAACAAGGTGCTGAAAGCATTCTTTAGAAATGTTGGCCCATATTGATAGGATAGCATCTTGCAGTTGTTGGAGATTTGTGGGATGCACATTCAGGGCACGAAGCTCCCGTTCCACAACATCCCAAAGATGCTCTATTGGGTTGAGATCTGGTGACTGTGGGGACCATTTTAGTACAGTGAACTCATTGTCATGTTCAAGAAACCAATTTGAAAATCCTGCTGGAAGTACCCATCAGAGGATGGGAACATGGTGGTCATAAAGGGATGGACCATCCACTTCAAGTTTGTGCATGTTGTGGCTTCACAAATACTTTGCTGCATACCTCGGTTGTAACAAGTGGTTATTTCAGTCAAAGTTGCTCTTCTATCAGCTTGAATAAGTCGGCCCATTCTCCTCTGACCTCTAGCATCAACAAGGCATTTTCGCCCACAGGACTGCCACATACTGGATGTTTTTCCCTTTTCACACCATTCTTTGTAAACCATAGAAGTGGTTGTACGTGAAAATCCCAGTAACTGAGCAGATTGTGAAATACTCAGACCTGCCTGTCTGGCAGCAAAAACCATGCCATGCTCAAAAATACTTAAATCAGCTTTCTTTCTCATAAGGGCTGTGCAATATTAAAGAAAAATGCAATATGCGATATCTTGTTAAATAATGCGATATTCGATACGCGATACAATAGTGTGTAAAATCTATTTAAATTATATTTTAATAAAAGTATTAAACTGAGAAAGAATGTGAAACAAATTGTATCAATCTCATAATTCATAATCTGCAAAGGTTATTCAGCCAAGAGCACTGAGTGTTTTTCTCTTGTTCTTATGTTGTTGGGAGCAGCAGCTTTACTATATTAGCTGCCTGTCACTTTAAGAGCTCGGATCCTATAGACACTCATTCGGTTTCTCTTTTTAACATCAAGAAAGTCCCATGGGTAACAGTCGCGTGCCCAGTCGATTCTCTGCTATATGCTTCGACCTAAAACGTACACTTTTCACAATGTTGAAGTAACCTATTAAAATCATTGCGATATTGCGTGTCGTTGCGATATGCATATTGCGATATGTACATTACATTTGCAATATTTCGATAATTTCAGCTCTATTTTTTCATTCTGACAGATTGTCTTGACCAGGACCACACCCCTAAATGCATTGAAGCAACTGCCATGTGATTGGTTGATTAGATAATTGCATTAATGAGAAATTGAACAGGTGTTCCAAATAATCCTTTAGGTGAGTGTATATATATATATATATATATATATATATATATATATATATATATATATATTAGGGGTGTAACGATACGCGTATTCGTATTGAACCGTTCGGTACGAGGCTTTCGGTTCTTGGACTAATTAATTAGATTTGGAAAATAAAAAAGTGTGTGAATTATAAAATGCGTTCAACAAGGTAGCCCAATAACCAAAACGACATAACAGCCAATGCCCCTGACACCGCCGAAGTGAAAGAAAAAAACAAACAAATATGTTTTAGGCTGCTCAGTCAGGTGCTCGCTTACTCAGTAGGCTACGCGCTGAATGCTCGTGGCAAAATGGCTATTGCGTTTAACAAACCAGAAATAGAAGATCCTCCAATAACCAACAGGTCTGGTGTTTGGGTGAACTTTGGATTATTTGTAAGCTATGATGGTGTTGGCAAGAGTGATGGATTAAAAAACAACGGTTTGTCGCATTTGCTGATGGTACAGCAGCGGGAATAATTCATTCCATGTCAATCAACTCATTTACGCCGATAATAAGACGATAAAAAGGAGAAACAGCCACAAACTATCCCCGCAGCATTTAGACTGACATTTCCAACTTCAAATGGCAAAAGACATCACCGCGGCGAGTGGTCTATTTATAGCTGCGGATATGAGACCTAACGCCCGTTTCACACACACTCCGTCTGCAGTGCGTGTGCGGTGCGTATTTTTTTCCGTACCCATGTTAACGGATGACAGCTTTCACACTGCACGCGGATGCGGTCCGTCAGTCCGTTCCAGGAGCGTTGCGTCTGCAGCAGTGCACGGATCGTTTTCGTACCGAGTCTATTTTCTTGCTGCGCTGCGTTGCTGCATTAAAGTGATAGAACATTGTTCGCATTAAAATAAACATGTACTGACGCGAAAATCTAGTAATTTCACCACAGATGCATATCATTTAAAATATACTCTTGTTTCAAAGTCAACACATGGCTTTTTTTTCTCAAGTAAAGCAACAAAACGACACCTTTCCTGGCATTAAGGTTAAAAAAATGTGCCATAATGCAGAGCACTTGTACTTTCTTGGAGGTGAAAAGCAAAGTTCTTTTTGACCTGCAGGATTTCTTTTAAAAGGGTGTAAAAACGAAAGATAAGAGGAGAGTCGACTGTTTTTGAATAGACTATTGTAAGTTTCTAATTTAAAATGTTTGTGATTTAAGGCTATAACTTATGTTTAAATGTTTTGCCACTTGTGTGAGCTGAATCTAAAGTATATAAATATGAATAAATGAGTTTAATAAAATGTTGTTTAAATGTAGTAGGCTACGTAACCTGACTTCTATTAAAGAGTAAACAAAGAGAATTGGAATTCTGACGAGGCATGTTCAGTAAAAACTTTTGGATTTTAAATAAAAAATAATGAATAAATGCTGTGTTTGTGGTACGCAACAGCGGATCAGTTGCGGACTGCAAACGCAGCATGTGTGAAAGCACTACAGGGTGTGGGGCTCCTGCAACGCACACGCAACGCAACACGCACCGCACACGCTAATGTAAAGAGCTAATGTCTTATTCCTGTAACTACATAGAAGATGGGTAAAGTATAGCTCCATCATTGTTCAATGTAAAAAAAAATTATACTTTGTTAGTTTTAATAAAAAAAATAATAAAAAAGGTAATTTATCTGCCAATTTTTTCTTTTTGCTGTATCTAAAACATACCGAACCGAACCGTGACACAAGTGTATCGTATCGAACCGAACCGTGAATTTTGTGAACCGTTACACCCCTAATATATATATATATATATATATATATATATATATATATATATATATATATATATATATATATATATATATAAAAATATATATAAATTGTATATAAGATAAAGTATGTTGCAGTGCTGAACAAACTCTTCATGTTCCTTAAAATAAACCTCATGTTGTTTATGCAGAATGTAAATTCTTATTTAACACATTTATTTTTTCATACTCCAAACATTTCTTAATGCTTTATTTTAAAATTCCCTCAAAAAAAGCCTATTGGATGTTATAATACGTATCAGATTGCATAACCAGTTATCACATTTGGTCAAAAATGTATCAGAAAATCGATGACCGCAATTCATAGCGCACATCATGTTGTCTCTGGCTTAGTTGGGGACACTTAATATTCAATATTATTGACTCTACTGTATTGATCTGACTGTACTAACTCTGTTGTATGAGAACTGAACTGAGATCGATGATGACATTATTTATATATGTTTTTAAGCGCTATATAAATAAAGGTTACTTGACTTGACTTGGTATCAAGGACTCTATGGCATGTTTGAGTAAACTATCTTCTTGTGTTGTCATTTCGAGCAACTTGAACTTGAAAAGAGAATCTTGCTAAACAAGAAAAAGTCAAGTTTATGGCAGCTTACTCGAATAACATGCATTTTGTTTTTGCATACTTGCATGAAGTGTTTCTGGCTGAAGGCTCTTTTGTCAAGGCCTTTTTGTTACGCAATGAGGGTTTCAGCAATGACTGATCTTTTTTTATTGTAAACTGATTGCTTTTTTGGGAGAGTTGCATGTCAGATCAATGATGGAATAACCGAATGCACAGGTGCAACTATCTGAGGAACTCCTCATTAGAGCTGCATGGTTAAAGCTTTCTTTTCCCTCCGATAGTGACTCCTCTAGACACTGCAGTGTTTACCTGCCATTTTAAAGTACGCTAATTCAATGAACTTAGTTCTATGCTATTTAAAGTCGGCTGTAAGCGCGTCTGGAGCGGGCAACAGGAAATGATGCATTTCAAATTTGGGAAATCCTCTTGAGAGATAAAATGAAGGAAGTTTCCACTGGCCTCCCCACCCTTCAAATTCAGTGGAACCAAGAAAACAAAGATAGTGAACAAAAGTCCATAAAAGGTCTTTATAAGATCAAAGTAACACTGAATTGCATCAGATGCAATTCTGTTCTGGGCCCTGTCAAATTCACTAGAATCAATGAGGCTCTGCTCTGCTGCTCCATCCATTTATTTCACCGGCTGTGCAGTCAAATTCTCTTGACCTGATTTCACTGCATGCTTGACTGACTGTGGAAGGGAGTGGTTAGTGTTTTCACTTTTTTAGTGGCCATTGCATGAAAGAGACAAAAACAAATGAAACTGTGCAACATGTAGCACAGTATGTTTTAGACAACCTGCAGATACACTGGCAGTGGTCTGCCTTCTATTAGAGTTCTCAAATGAACATCGGAAAGTCTTGTACCTTACTATTCTGCAATGAGTTGACCGAAGGACTGAAGTGAATCACACTTGTGGTTATAATATAGCAGACCACGGGCACATATCTGTGACACTGATAAAACTGGTCTTTTTTGTAGCAACCAGTGTTATTAGGAAGTAGATACAGATATCTTTAAATATGTTGTGTAACATTTAGTCATTCTGTGGCCGTTTTTTTTAAAAACTGTTTATTTACTAAAACCTTTAGCGGGGTGTGAAGTAACAAAATACAAATACTTATGTTACTGTAATTAAGTGTTTTTTTTAATCAGAAATTGTACTGGACAAAAAAACTAAACTTTTAATAGTCTCCTTACCACATATTATTGGTCAGGAAATTAGCAAAATGTAAAGCAAAAAGAAAAGGCACTACTCAAAAAGCAACAGCTGTCTCTGAAAAACATCAAAGACAGAATGAAGTTTTTGGCAGAGTGTGAGAAGTTTGGTTCAGAGTGGTTCAGAAGAGTTGTGTGGAGCGATGAATCACAATGGAACACAAGTTGATGCTCCAGAGTGGTGTCATCGGGCTAGGGGTGTCGAAATGAATCGTTTCTAGTAGAGATGCCACAATGCTCAGTAAAATATTGAACCGTTCGGTACGGCATTCACGGTTCAATACGCGCTTGTGAATTGCGTTTTTTCTGGTTTTGCATTGAATTAATTATTTTTCTACAAATTCTATCATTTGCCTCCATCCCAATATACTGAACAACAATATACATTCACATCACACATTAGTTATACTGACGGAACAGTATAGTTATTCACAATCACAAAAGTTTATTATTTGTATGCGCTTTAAAGCCGGTTAAACATTTCATTTGCGTGCTTATGCACAGTTTTAACATGCGCTTTTTCGAGCGCGAGCACTAAACGCCTGTCAAACACGTGATTACTGGACTCTGGTCATACTGTGTTAATACTGTCGAATACACACAAGTTTAACATACATTAACACAGTCAGTTATGTCTACAGTGCTAGAACTGCGCTAGACTGAAGCGTAGAGGTGAGCGTGCATTTGCGGTAGCAGGGCCACGACTCTGGAATACCCTGCTTTTAGAGATCAGGCTGGCCCCTACCCTGTCTATTTTTAAGTCACTGTTAAAAAAATTTCTATTTACTTTAGCGTACTGATTACCCTGATGTGTTTGACTTTTAAAAGTTGTGCTTTTTATTTTTTACTCTCTTCTGGTTTTATTTTTATGTATGTATGCTATTCTTGACCTTCTGTAAAGCACTTTGGTCAGCCTGGGGGCTGTGGGAAATGTGCTATATAAATAAAATTGAACTTGAACTTGAACTACAGTGAAAGTAAAATCGCATGTGTCTGTATATTAGATGCACGCAGGTCTTTAATTGACAGCAGCGCAGCCTAGTGAACACACTGTCCTTAAAGGGACAGTTGACCTCTAAAATGATGTATTATTTACTCACTCTAATACTGTTCCAAAACCTGTATTCATTTCTCAATGAAAGAGTTTTTTTAATAACAACAAAAGACAGAGAAAATCACTGACTGCTCTTGACTGAAAAACTACTACAGTAGCTAAGAATCAATGTATATTTTATAGTTAAGTCTATGTAGTGTTTTATTTTTAAATTTATTAAATACATTTCACACTTAAATGCTGCTGTACAGCTCTGAGCTGCCAGTGTACATCTTTATATATATTTATTTTATATTACACTGGGAATGTGTACAATTTTTTTTAAGTTTAAGTAAGGTTTTTCAAAAGGTGTTTTTTCAAGCAATCTCAAGGTATTATTGACTATAAAGTACCGGTATATGAATAATGCAGTGCTAACTGACAGCCTTTTTAATGTTTAGTATCGTCTGCTCACTAAGGCTGCATTTATTTAATCAAAAATAAAGTTACAACAGTAATATTGTGAAATATTATTACAAATTAAAAAACCTATTTTCTATCATAAAATTGGCAAATATAGGGTAAAAATATTATAGATATTAGTGGTTAAAGGTGGGGTAAGTGCTTTCTGGTAACCGTTGTTGTTATTTTAAATCAACAAAACAAACACGCCCCTATCCCTAAAAAGGGTCTCGGTCCTATTTTTGATAGCTCCACCCTACACACACGTAACCCAGGCAACGACTATAGCAGAATCTGTGTGTTACTAATACCAGGTCAAATATTCAATGAAAAAGTGAATATCCATCACAAAAACACAAACAGTTCTCATGAACAACTCGATAGAAAGTTGTTCATTAACATGAGCCGACAGCCCAACTAATGAACAACATATTACAATTATGACAAGATTAGAGTTATAGCGATCACAAAAACACAAACAGTTCTCATGGCAACTCGATAGTACACAAGCTCGATAGTCCAGCTAACGAAATATTACAATTATGACCAGATAAGGGTTCTATAGATCATGAAAAGAGAAAACAAACATATATTAGGAGTATATTATCTTACTTGTAGGACACATTTTGTGAGCTGACGCTTGAAACAGTCAGTGAGGAGATTTAGACGCTCCATACAGTGATTGGAAATTAATGGGTCTTTATCATCGCTGAAGTGAGTGACAATACAGTCGCAAATGAACAAACAAGCGAACATGACACACGAGCATATTCAAGCAAAAGCCAGCGTATATTAGTTTGCGGCTAATGTCCGTCCTGTGTGACTCGTGTGTTTTGAATAATGACCTGCACTGAGCCTCTCTTCTCACCATCAATAGTAGACACGCCCCTTACCTGCTGATTGGCTACAAGTTTGTTATTGGACTTGGCCTGAGTCCGTTTTGTAAAACGGCTTTGAAATAGCTAGGCCTGTCGCGATAGTCGATAAATCAATTAAACGCACGATAAAAAAAATGAGCTTGATAATTTTTCCGGCCGCGATAATTGCCATATGCATTCTTTTTTGTTTTCCTCGTCTCTCTCGTTGACTGAGCGCGCCTCGTCCGTTTGGGGAGGTGTTTATACTCGACGCGCAGACCGGGTGCGGCGTGATGAGACGTCATTCTCGGCCAGCAGATTCGTCTGGAACTCATGGCTCTTCGGTTGCGGAGCCACACGCATAGTTACGAAGTTTGACGTGCACAACGGCAAGCAAAATGGGGTCTCGCGCAACGTCATTTTTGCCGCGCGCATCCTTGCGCTCGAGCGGACGCGTCGTGTATAAACGATGCTTAAAGCTACACTGAAGTTTTATAAACGCAAGTTAATTCTTCAGTTCAATCTTTGTGTGCTAAAAAGGCACAAAAGTTCCTCTAGAGATAGCAAGACACATTCTCCTTTTTTTGCCAAATAAATGAAAAGCATGTCATCAATGTTCTTCTCTCTTGCTATATCAAAATATCACTTTCCTCAGAGATGGTCAAATTCAGTTTGTGCATGATTAGGCTATGATATAATTTTAAAAAAAATACTGTATCCTAAATTGTGGATAATTAATATATCATATGCTGCAGTACATTTCTGGATTAAAAGAAAAATAACAACAAGAACCGTACAGAACGGAAAACCGTGACCCTAAAACCATGATACGAACCGAACCGTGGGTTTTGTGAACCGTGTCGTCCCTAATATGCACCTAAAACACAATCATCCGTTGCAGTTTTTATCCATTTTATTTATTGTTTTTGGTTCTTATTTAAATGCATTTTTTTAAACAGACTGAGAGTCCATGCTTTTATTGTTTTTGGTTGTTTTGTTCATTTATTGTGGTTATTTAAAATGTTTTCCATTTTTAGTGTTAAGTAGTCTTTAGAAAATAAAGTTTATTGATCTTTGAAAGGTTTACCTGCATTTTTATGCCATTATCATTATTTTAGATGAAAATGGTCTCAGAACGACAATATTATCGTTTATCGCAACAATTTCTTGGCCAATTGTCATTCTTGTCCAGCAAAATTTGTTATCGTGACAGGCCTAGAAATAGCACTTATCCCACATTTAATGTTCAGTAGTGCATTTGATATCTTACTGAATTAAAATCAAGAGATGAGATAAAATAAATCTGTCACAAATTTAGACAAAGTATTTTTGACATTTCTGTCCCCCTCAGTTCTGCAAAGATGGCTACACCCTTGATCGTAAGCTTAGTGTGAAATTTAACAAATGCCTCTCTAACACATTGGAACATGGAGGAAGAGGTGTCATTGTGTGGGGTCATAATGAGGTGTCATCTTTAGCTGTTGGTATCAGTAAACTATTTCAATGTGAAAAGTCAAGTTTAAAGGGGTCATATAATGCCATTTTTATGATTCTTAATGCCATTTTTATGATTATGTGATTCTTTAGTGTCTAAATGAAAACTTTGTAATATACTCTAATTAAACACTCTCATTAGTATTGTAAGAAAGCACTCATTTTACCTGGTCAAAAACAGCTCTGTTTTCACCAAGCCATTTCGGTGCATACCCCTTTAAATGAAGAATGACAGAGGGGCGGCCAAGGGGGTAATCTAGCACTCGGAAAGCGTACCACCCATATGGGCGGCCATTGCTAACCAAGCCATCACCTGCTGTTAGCATCCCATTGACTCCCATTCATTTTTGCGTCATTTTGACAGTGAATAACTTTACATCTGAGGCATTTAAAGACTCCATTTGTCCATTGTTTATTTCTAAAGAAACACGACAATGTATAAAAGGCTCCATTAACTTGTATCTTACACTATCGCCCTGTAGAAGCTGTTTTAAAAAAAAATATGGAACAAGATGACAGTGAAACGCAGTTCGTAGATGGGAAGGAAGGAGGCGGGAACCGGCGAACATTCAACAACTTTTATTAAATAAACACAACGAAAGTAAACACGGGCAGCCCCTCACGGACAAGTGCCTGCAAACACATAACAAAACATAAACAAAAACTCAACGTAAAGTCCAGGCCTGGTTATCTCTCGTCTTCCACTGTCTTTGTTCCTCCTTTTATACTCCCGTCACTCCGCCGTGGTGAGACGAGTCCGGTGTGTTGCGCAGCTGGCGCTCATTATCACTCACCACCGGCCCACTCTCACGGTCCCTCGCCTTGCTGCTTGCCACAGACAGCTCCAACGAAATTCGACATTTAAGGCTAAACAGGACGTTTCTGAATGGTTGGTTAACGTAATGTCACTTTGATCTATCTGGCAGGGTAATGTTAGCGCGAATGCTATGTGTTTACTGATTAGTTCATTGACAGATTGATGTTACACCAAGGCCAATAAAACCTTTTTTTCTTTTAATGTCGGTTTGTCAGTGATACGTAATGTTATCTATGCATTGTAATAACTGTTACAACACGATTTATTTTTAGTCAGTAACAGACACCTTTATAAACCATCTGCATAATTAAGCTTAGTGTTAACTTACCACATCCACGTTAACTTTAAAACCAGCGTACACAGTTTGTAATAACACAATAACCATAACGTGTTGTTCATTATAAACGTGGGATTATGAATTATATTGAAAACATCATACATAGAAAGCATGCCGTAATTTAACGTTACCCTGTAAAGTTTAGCTGCAGTTTATCGTGAAGCGTTTCAACTTCTTGTGGAGGGGCAGCATAAACACGAAGAGCTGGTACAGATCTTTATTCAGGAGCAGCTGAATTAAATGTTCGGATTTAGGAACATCAGAATGACTGCTGTGTTCATTATTACACCCAAGAACAGACACCTACAATCGCCCAGCGTCTCTACTTATACAATGGCGGACTGTAACAACCATAGTAGAGGATGGATACCCGACCCAAGCTCGACGGGTCCCGAGGGTACACGGTTTGTTTTTGTGATTAAAATAAATGTAAAATATTACCCTTACATCCGTCTTCCTGTGTGCGGAAATTTGTTTACCGGTATGTCGCTGTGACAACAACGCGCAACACGTGCGTGCATATCGCCCGCGGCATCCTTGTCATTCCAGCCAGCAGCAGTAGCAATGAACTTCAGCGCTGCTGGCTGGACCGTCGAGAAGAGGAGGACAGCCTTGAAGCCATCTATTGATGATGCAATCCTTTTTCTGCATAAAACCTTGATTAGCCTAAACTTTGATGGAGAGATTTATTAAATAGATCTTTTAATCTATTTATTAAATAGATTAAATAGATAGACTTTCAGTTCAATAAGCATTTCAATTGTGTTACGTTAATGTTTTGTTCTGTTAGCTTGGGCCATTTTTAGTAGACCTTTGTTCATTTCATTTCAGTTGGCTATTTGATTGGGCTCTGTGTAATGTTTGATGCCCCATGTGCGTGCTGATGCCCTCGTCTGTAAACATTTCAGAATGCCTTCCTACAGTTGCTTAATAAAAGCGGGCTTTCCACACAAACAAACGTAGCTACATGTGTCATTAGTATATGAGGGAAAAAGATTTTAACTGTTGGGCTCGGGTCGGGCTCGGCCATAGATATCTTAATGCCTGTCGGGCTCGGGTCGGATTCGGGTACTGCTCTGTCAGACGTGGGCGGGGCTCGGACAGAAAAATGCAGCCCGATCCGCACTCTAGACCATGGACATCATATATATTTGAAACTTATATGATGTCTATGGTAACGACGACAGCTTGAGCTCACGCAGGGCGGGTCTAAGATGAAACGCAGCTTGTCAGTCGTGGGAGGGGCGTCCGATCGTGTGAAAAACACTTGATGGATTTTTATCATTATAGGATGGTTGTGTACAGGCACTGCCAACACACATTTCCATACAATCAGCTTGCAAAAGTGCATGTACCATTATATGACCTCTTTAAGGTCAAGTTGTTTACGAGCAGACAATATACAACATTGGCAGGCATTATGCAAATGTAGAGATGCAGAACCATCACCCAGCGGGATTCAAAATACAAATGTCTCGTTTAGGCAGTTCAGAGTCAATTCTTTCTTTTGGGAGACAATTGGCACCCCGACTCAGCCTGGTTTTTCCCCAAGGTTTTTTCCTCCACTCTGGCCCTGAAGTTGTTTTGGTTCCTTGCCACAGTTGCCTTTGGCTTTTGGCTTGCTCAGTTGGGGACACTTAAAATTCAACTATATTACTGATCTGCCATCTTTGACACTATATGATAACTGAAATGAGCTGTATGACATCACTGTTTTCTCCAGAGCGGCTGTACAGCCGAATCAAATTCCGTTGCATTATTTTCCTGTTAACACTGTGAAGCTGCTTTGAAACAAACATTGTAAAAAGCACTATATAAATAAAGGTGACAATAACTTTATTTATCAGGCATTTTTGACTTTACAATTTTGCAGAACATTCACAGTCACAAACAGCTTATATTACTGCATGAAAGGGAATATAAGGCCCCGTCCACACGAAGCCAGCGCTTTCCCAATCCGATCTTTTTTTTCCTCGTTTCAAGAAATATCTGCGTCCACACGAGATTGCGAAAACTGACTAAAAACGATGTAGTTTGCATGCCAGGCCAGTGTGTGGCGCTGTAATTCTGCCACAGAAATACACTAAAAACGGAGAAGAAGAGTTGTGGCTAGCAGGGGTATAGCAGTGGTCGGAGGTGAGGCAAAATATCACAATAAAATAACAATAAATACATTTGCTACTTAACAGATGTGTTTTATTAATGCCTACACCTACCCCAACCCAAAACATACCCTTACAATAATGCAGATGCGTTAATTAAATGACGCGATATTGATGTGCGCAAGCCCAGTGCCCGTAGTTGTATCCCTTAACTTTTTCACCGTGCTGGACGTAGTGTGATGACATCACCGTTTCAGAAAATATATGGATTCGCTGTACACACGAAAACGGAAGATGATCGTTTTCAGATTTATCCACTTTGGGACCCGGTTTCGAAAAATATCGGATTCATGCTTCTAAAACGCCAGATCCGTGTGGACGAAACGCTGATACGGTACAAAATTTATACGTATACAGCTAAACACGTCTCCGTGTGGACGGGGCCTAAGAAGAAGAAAAAAACATAATAGGGCCACTTTAATGCTTTGGAGTACAGGAGAATATTGCAGAATGTCTTGCTTCTCACAATTGAAAAGTTGTTGTCCAAAGAGGAATGATCAGATGTTATTTTTTAGATATGTCCCTGCCCACACATTGCACACACAACCAAGAAGTACACTGTCAGAAAAAAAGGTACATTGCTGTCACTGGGGCGGTACCCTAAGGTACAAAACCCAAAAGGTACTAACATGTACCTAAAAGGTACTACTCTGTACCTTTAAGGTACTAATACGCACTCTTAAAGTACTGATATGTACCTTTTAAGGTACTAACATGTACCATTTAGGGGTGAGTAAGGTACAAAGATGTACCTTTTCACTTTTGTACCTTAGGGTACCGCCCCAGTGACAGCCGTGTACCTTTTTTCTGAGAGTGTAGCTTGAGGACAAGTACATCAGACCAGATTTGAACACTATAGTAAATATTTGTTCCTACATTAAACTCATGCTAACTGGGAGACATTTTACAACTACTTATGATAAGTTTGAAGCCATCATCAACATGAGTGGAACAACACTGACTCTACTTGTAAAAAGCTGTCTGCAAGTTTACCCAGATGGCTTAAACATTTCAAGAAAACAAAGGGGAAGACCAGGGTTTTACAGTCATACAGATGTCTGCAGTATTTGTGCGATTCTTGCTAATTTCCTGACCAGTGATTTGTGATTAAAATGGTTAAGACCATTATAAGAACACTAAATATTATGCCAATTTTGACTTGGCTCATTTCTTGTTTTAATTTTATTTTTATCCATCAAGATGATTGGATAGAGAGGGAATAATCAGTGACTTCAAATTAGATATCAGCTTCTTCTTCTAATGTGAAGAATCATGTTAAGATAAATTTCAGATTTCTGCTTACCAACTGAACGGAGCTGGAATTTTGAGCGAGGTTCCGAGCATTGCATACAATGTTAATAACTCCCGCAAGGTCTGTATTCATTATGTGTGCAATTCCCACTCGCATATCCAGCATTTTCCTACGACCCACGATGCTTTGCGTAAATTATGGAAGTAACTTCCGTTAAACTGTAACTGTGTACATTGTACAATGAATGAAGTGACATTAATCTACTCACCCTTCAACCATCAAACATTAAAAGGAAATGTAAATGCATTAACAAATTACGACAACAGACCATGGATACCTCCACAAGCTATATTACAGATGTGTTAAATATCACTGTAGTAATAATTATTATTCAATTTAGGTTGCCTTAATCAAAAATGTTCATTAATATTTATAAAGTGTTTTCTGTCATTTTGCCAGATAACAAATACTGTATATACATGCTTTAGAAATGTCCTGCTAATTGGGATTATGGGATATATCATAATTAAATAAGGAGAGCAGACCACAAATGTGCGGTGTATATCTTTTGGCATGCTGTTACAGTGAAATATACAAAGAAGAAGAAAAAAATTATCATGAGGAAAATAATGCAGCAGACTGAAAAGAGCTCTCGCCACAGATATTCTTGTGATACCATATCTCATCAAAATACCAAGTGTTACATTCTTAGGATGTCTGAAAATTAAAACATCAGGGAAATGCTGTCAAACCGGCTGATGAGGATTAGGTAGTGCAACCTTGTTTCAGTCTTTTTGAGTGGAAGTTCCCCAAAGCGGAAGTTCTTCCCATTTTTACCATAAACGCTGTAGGCTCATCAGGAAAAAGGTGAATAGAGACGTGCGTTCTGTCCCTCACACGAATCCTCCAGCCGTTGGCAGCTTGTTGACCCTTGATGAGTTTACATTTACATTTAATCATTTAGCAGACGCTTTTATCCAAAGCGACTTACAAAAAAGGGGAGAGCAATAGAAGCAATGAAACAAACAAGGCCAACAACCTGTAAGAGCTGTAAGAAATCTCAATTAATTAGCACAGTACACAATTTTTTTATTTATTTTTTATAGCCATCTACAATAGCCACCTACAACAAAAAACTCACGTACGCAAAATACCGAACACTGGATTTTGATAGCCATGATAACAACCCATTAGGACTAAGGCTGTTTCCCCAACTGTTGTCGTTAAGCAGATTCAGTGGCCCAATGGGTTGGTTTTGTATGGCATTCTAGCTAATCGTGCCGCAATAGCCATCTACAACAAAAACTCACGTACGCAAAATACAGAACACTGGATTTTGATAGCCATGATAACAGGATAACAGTTTAGGTTAGGATGTGTTAAGGCCGTTCTAAAATGCTTATTGGTACTGAAATTAACATCAAATTGTTGTTTTGGTGTATTTGAAAAAGTATTTAAAACAGTTGGATTATAGTTATTATTCATTCTCTACATTTTGTATATAAGGGGTTAGAATCTGCAGCTTACCACTCATGAGTACTTTTAAATAAGCTGCTCTTATACTCTTACTTAATTAGTTTTTTGGACAAGTAATTTTTACTCACACTACATTTTTTGGAAAGTAATGGGTAGCATTACTATCTCTTTTCACACTGTGTATACTATACTGTATACTAATCCTTTAAATAGTTAGTAGCCATTATTTAAGACCTTCACATAACCTGCAGTTTCGGGCAGAATTGGATCGCTATTCAATCACAAAGCTTTATTATATATTGTGGCTAATTTCATAATGTTGGAAAGTAACCAAAAATAATGTAGTAACATTACTATATTAATTATCACATTGTAGAGCACAGTACATGTAAAACAATGCAAAATAAATAAGTACTGGAAACTTGTAGTATATATATATATATATATATATATATATATATATATATATATATATATATATATATATATATATATATATATATAAACTGTACCTGTCTTACAGAAAATATAATAATGAAATAAAAGGCAACATAATTGTACTTGGGGTCATATGAAGTTCATTACTTTGTTTGTTGGGTGTAAAATAATAGATAAACATGCTTTAAGGTTCAAAAACCACATACTGTACATTATTGCAGTACCTCTTGTACTGTACGATATTGCAGTACCTCTTGTACTGTACGATATTGCAGTACCTCTTGTACTGTACGATATTGCAGTACCTCTTGTACTGTACGTTATTGCAGTTCCTCTTGTACTGTACGATATTGCAGTACCTCTTGTACTGTACGATATTGCAGTACCTCTTGTACTGTACGTTATTGCAGTACCTCTTGTACTGTACGTTATTGCAGTACCTCTTGTACTGTACGTTATTGCAGTACCTCTTGTACTGTACGTTATTGCAGTACCTCTTGTACTGTACGTTATTGCAATACCTCTGTACTGTACGTTATTGCAGTACCTCTTGTACTGTACGTTATTGCAGTACCTCTTGTACTGTACGTTATTGCAGTACCTCTTGTACTGTACGTTATTGCAGTACCTCTTGTACTGTACGTTATTGCAGTACCTCTTGTACTGTACGATATTGCAGTACCTCTTGTACTATACGATATTGCAGTACCTCTTGTACTGTACGTTATTGCCAGCCTGTTTGAAACACTCTAATTTCTGCAAAGCCCACCTTCCGAAAAGCTCAAAGAGCTCTAATTGGTCAACTAATCCGGTGTGTGTTGATTGGCCAAACACCTCAAGCATGTGTCGGAAAACAAAGGCCACTTTACCATAATTGCGTTTTTTTTGTTTTAAGGCTTCTAAAGCTATTTTAATCACATTTAATAATGCGGTCTTTATTACCGTATTACGGTAGTTTGAGTCTGAGTTAGTTTCTGAAAATGCAGATGATCAAGCAGTTCTGAATCAATTTTGCAGGCACAACTTGAGCCGAACGTTTTACAGTGGTATGTTTTTATCCTGTAACTCTTACCTTTCAGATATGTTATGTTTTATAACAACGGTTTAATTTGTCATCTTCACTGTAACAACTTTATGTCCGGAAGTGACAAAATAAAAAACAATTTTATACTGAAGTATATTTCTTGTTTATTTAGGTGTGTAAAGGTGTTGTATTCCAAGTGTAGGAAGCCGTAGACAAGCTAACTTTTGGGTTGCATAGCTCAGGAACAGCATTAAAAATACAATTAAACTACATATTGTTTAATTTCATCCATTTTCAGCAGATGGCTAAAGAAAGGGGGATTTGCTTTCGCATTGAAATTTCTCTGTTGGATAGAATAAATCCTTTTGTAGACGACTTTAAGCTTTATAACATGCAGATATTATACATGCACAAACAGATACATTACACAAAAGGAAAACATTAAATATAGTGTAAACTGATAATAAATGCAATTAGCTGAAATTGCTTTTTTTGACCCATTAAGATAATAAATGTAATATTGAATAACTTATTATCAGTTTACACTATAATAAATTTTCATTTAATCACAATTAACATGCAGTTAAGTGTCCAAAAACATACATTGCCAGTTTTTAAAAGTATTCTTTTTAACAAGGGACTACTTGAAATACCTGTAAATGTACTAAGAGATATCACACTTCTGAGATACGTTATTCTCATTTTCAACCGTCATAACTGAAATATCTTTGCTCCTTCCTGAACCTATTTCATGCCCTAGAGCTTCATGCTGCCGGCTTTGTCAAGTCAATCATAAATCTTTGTCTAACCTCCAAAATGCAAGTCATTTCTGCTATTCATAACTTACAGTGGCAGGTCACAGATCTTCAGAAGAAATTATACACAAAAGCCCCATTTCCACTGAAACTTTGACTCCACGCACCACAACAGACTTTTAGGTTGAAATAAAATGCGTAAAAAGCGTTAACCAATCAGCATGTTCAGCACCCAAGTCCCACCCCCCAAAGTTCCTCTACTACCTCACAAGCAGAGCCATTTTAAGGGGGCCATTTTTACCTGGAACTTAATTAAGACCCCAGTTCATGCGGTCAAAACACACAGAGTACCACCCCAAAGTCCCTAGATCATGGGGAAAGTTCCCACGGTGGAAACGCAGCTATACTGTGCGCACGCCTTTATTCCATGGAGACTGCCTCAAACTTTTGGCTCTCAGCCAAAAGTTTAATTTTAGTCTGGTCACAAGAACCACCCTTTTAAATGTCTTTATGTAAACTTATTTCTCTAATTTCTTCTGAAAGACATTATTCAGGATAGATCAAATAAAATGAGTAAAAGGACATACACTAAGTTCTTGCATGAAACTCTAGATGCCGCAAGCTGATAGGTGTTTTACTCATTTGTTAGCAATCGCATTGTCATCGACCTAGCACATCTGATTGGTTGCTCTTGCATCAGCAGCCAATGAGCTGTGGCTCAACGCTTAAATACAGGTAGTTTTACTGTTAGCAGTTTACAGCGCTCTTCAGAAACACCCTCCACCTTCCCCAGCTCCACCTGTATAGATCTGCTATGGGTGTTATTTCATGTATATTACATGTGCATGTATTGGCAGTAGTCTTGGTACTTGCTCTTAACCAAATAAATGTTGAATAATATTTTCCGCCAATACACATACACACACACTTTAAATGGTTTTTGCTTTCAGTTCATAAATTATTCATACACTTGTTTTAATGTAATGTTTTTCTTTGTTCAAAATCCTTGTTTTCTTTCTAACACACAATAGCTTCATTTTAGGATGGAGTGAGACATCTGTTCTGTGAACAGCATATGCTGCATATACAATAATCTTCTTTGTGATATTATATTTTTTATTATGTCCATTTATTCTTGTCCAGTTTGGTAAAGGGGTAAGAGTAACTCTATAATCTAATGGGAGGGATATATTGTACTTTTACCCAACGGATGGGTGACAACATTCAGACTCTTCATGACATATATATCACTTTACAGCTGCTTTATTGTTTTATTATCAATTAAAATTCAGCAGTGAAAAACAAAGCAGTTGTGCAAAGTGCATAACACACCTCAAGTCTATCTGTCTGTCTGTTTGAGAGCACTTTTACTGCACATAATCAATCGTAATGCCTCTATGAGATTTGATAAAGACCTTCAGTGGCAGAAATGCCTGCAATGGCAATCAAATCCCTCAAACTTGATACCTCAGCTGTTTGAATGCTCTGAATTGAAATGAGATCCATCCCCCAGTAAATGTAATCCACAATGCAGTTCAAAGCTTAAAGCAGAGGTTATTACTTGACCATGTTATTAGTATTATAAAAGTGGCCTAACAGGGAAATCTGGTTCTTTTCCTCAGGTGGGTGAGATTGAAGGAGACTGGCTGCGAGAGTTCTTCACGGTGAGTTTCATCCATACGCTCACATCTGATGCTATAATGTATAATAGTGAAAAAACTAAACAGCACAAGCTCTTTACTGTTTTAAGTCACACGGACATCTCTTTGTCAGAGCTCTCCATCTGTTTAAACATGTTATAAACACACATACACACCTTTGCAGAGTGAACTTTACTCTGTTAAACAGTCACTGTGAACCTAAAGGTGTTTGCCTCATTTATACAACCTGTCTTTGGTACACCATAAAATCATGCTGTTGTCACGTTGTGAACAAAAGTTGAATCACAGATTTTCCTACTACAAAATCTCTGCATCTAATGCATACAAAATCTGTTACCTTATATTTGAATTGTCTTTGGTCGTCTTTTTGCCTGGTAACATTGTTTGTGCAACTTAATTATCAAAGATAGCAATAAAAAAAAGTAAGTTAAAGGTAGGGTAGGTAAGAATTGGTTAAAAAACTTTTTTGTCCAAATTTGTTTAAACGTTCTTAATATATCAATACATAATTAAAATGTAAGTACTCTAAAAAAGAAAGTATAAAATGTGAGTGTCTGTAGACCTCTCACAACTGTTTTAAAGACAGCTCATTATTTCCATTCACTCCACCTTCTCCCTTCTGGCCTCTTTCCAAAGCCACGCCCCCAAAATACATGAACTCGCTACACCAACCGCTCAGTTGGAAGATGCATTATTTACCTGAGATGAGCAGTGTGCATGTAGTGACATCATGTCAGAATCACATGTAATAAAACATCTAACTTTATCAGTATGAATATAAACAAATAAGAGTCTTTTAGTACTCACTATCAAGCTCGAATACCGATACTGGTAAAGTTTAAAATATATTTTTGTTTAATTCGGTAACAAGCTAGTTATATTTATAAGGCAAGGCTAAAAACGAGTAGCATTGATAAAAAAACTTTTCCCAATAACATCAGTTATAGTGTGATGAAGATGAATTTTGTGTAAGATTCATAACATATACTGTGTTTTGCATGTAAGAGTTTCAATGATGAAAGCGTTGTTGATTAGTAGTAGCTAAAGCTAACTTAGTTCTAAAAAAAAGTTCCTGGATGCGGTGGACTAGCTTTTACACATGCATTTTGTTATCTAAAGTTAAATTTTGCAAAATTCAACACAACAGCGATCAACTTGAACTAAGCACATTGAGTATTTATCATCTCTAAGTGTATAATATTGTAATATTGTAAGGCAGCTACATGTGCTCTTGATACATGCTTCATGAAAACATAAACCAAAAAAATGTATAATCAAAATGAAAGATTACCTGTCCAGCAGAAATACAGCCAGCAATGAGTCGTTTTTCAGTCCCTTAAGGTCCCTCAGTTCTCACCATCGTTTGATTTCTTTGTTTATCCAAAGACTTTTTATGCATTGTAGTGACTTTACATGTAGGCCTAGTGTCTTCCTTTTTTTTGCATTGTTTGCCTTCGCTGACTGCAAAACCTGGCACCGTGCATTTTGAATGCTTTTGCTCTTTCTAGGGGTGCGCGCATGTGTGGGCAGAACCTGTAGCGAAAGCGGTGGTCGCTATGGTAGCGAGAGAGAATGGCAGTCGCCCAAGCCAATCGCTTGTTTCGTCCCGAACGAAAATAATGAGCGTCGTTTATTGCAGATTAAAAAGTCTAGAATCACTTGATTTTTATACTCTCTTTTTCAGAGTACTTACATTTTAATTATGTATTGACATATAAAGAAAGTTTAAAGAAATTTGGGCAAAATTGTTTTAGATCATTCTTAGCTACCCCACCTTAAAATTTAAAATACACTTGCCTCAATATATTTTTCTATAACAATTTACAAAAAAATATCCATGTTGAAATGTGCTACACAAACTATTAATGTCAGAACAATGTTGACTTTCCTTAAATCGTATGCTACATTCTAATTGTTAGTCCTTTTTGGGTTAGGTGCTATTATATAAATTCTACACCTACGTGACAGTACAGTAGCTACTTTTATTTGAAATATATTTTTTAAAGGGGTGGTTGCATGCGATTTCACTTTTTTAACTTTAGTTTGTAATGTTGCTGCTTGAGCATAAACAATATCTGCAAAGTTACAGCGCTGAAAATTCAATGCAAACTGAAAAATGGCCGGTTTGGACTACAAAGAGCTTCTTCCCGGGTTGGTGACATCATAAACCCCTGCTAGTCACCGCAGATGTGACTTCTGCCCGTAATGGTAAGGGGCGTGGCGTTTCCGGACAACCTGTGCTTGGCACTTCAGCCAATAAAAATACATGAAACTACATTTGGCCATCTAACCAATCTAAGACCATTGCGTTTTTTGGAGGGATGGGCTTTATAGAAGCAGGAAGCAAACGAGCCGTTCAAAGGACAGTGGAGACAGTGGTGTGGAATAAAGGTAAAATAAAATAAAAATACGCTGTTTAAAAAAAAAAAGAAGTATTAAGACCTGTTATACTGCGCCCCATAAACACAACCAAGCGTAGAAAAAAAACACGGAACCACCCCTTTAATATTATTCTTGTGATTTTATCAATTTAATTAATTCAGTGATAAACACTAGTGAATGAATTGTATGTCTAATGTCAATTTTATCATCTTAGGCGGTCCACATGTACAAGCCACGCTTCATCGCTCTGCACTTTCAGGAAGTTGGTGGAAAGGACTACATGGTGAACATGGGCCATGCAGAGAACTTTTTCTGGTGAGGATATGGCAAATTGTGTGCCATAAATGAGTCAGCTTATTGGCACAATGTCAGTGTCAGATGGTACCAGACCATTGATTACCGAGTTTATATACCATGGTATACATCTGGGGTGGGGAACGTTGATCCAGAAGGGCCACTCTCTTGCAGAGTTTAGCTCCAACCCTGAACAAAAACACTCACCTGCCTGTAACTTTAGTAATTCTGAAGACCTTGATTAGCTTCAGGTGTGTTTGATTAGGGTTGAAGCCAAACTCTGCAAGAGAGTGGCCCTTCTGGATCAACTTTCCCCACCCATGGAATACATGGATGAATTGTTGCATCATATCTAGAAATATCCCAATAATGTGATAGCATTTTTTTTCAGTGCTTTTTGGGTGGATGTGACAGCAGTGTATTCAACAGATTGTTACTAAATTACAAAGGATTTATTGTTCCTATATATGCAAAAAATATATTGTATTTTTCTTCTGATTATAGGACCATAGAGTCCAGTTCTGAGATGGCAGACTTCGACAGAGTTTGTGTCTATGTAGACAGTCATTTCAAGGCTGTGGACAGTTTCACGGTGAGTGATACAGTTGTTGAAATATCTGAAATTTTCACTTGTTTCCTTGGTGATTTAGATCAAGGGAAATAAGCTGAACTGTCATGCAATCTCTGAATGTGTTGCTTCTTGCAACATCAGTGCTGTGATGGTTGGTTTGGATGTCCACTAGATGGAGCTCTACAACCATTTTAAGATTAGTCTTCCAAAACTGACCTTACTCACCTTCCTGTGTGTTCTAGTGCTATCTATACTCACAGCATTGCCTCAAAGTTAAAGTGATAGACAATTTAAAATGTAAATTATGTTATCATTTAACCTAATATATATACAAATAAATATATAAAATAAATAAATATTTTCATAGTATAAGTGAATGAGGACAGGTGCAAAAAAGGGGAAGAGGCACAATAATAGTAGACTATCCGCCTTTAATGTAACATTGAATGTGCGAGGCATCATTCGCTTCTGGTTATTTGAGCTGGACAAAAACAGTCCATTGTGCTGCTGGACATTGCAAAATGGTATCTGTTATCATGTAATTTTAATTTATAATAGCATCACATAACCAAACTGGTTTGTAGTGCAAATAGTTTTGCTGTTTACGGCACTTTGTTTTTCTTCTAGGTTTTTTATTTATAGTCGCTAATGAATTGGGAGTCTTGCACATTTACAGAAAATAGCTTACTTACACATTATATGCACAATATATTATATCACAAGTATTCTGAAGACATCCAATAGTTTTTTGTGAGGAACAGACAGAACTGATAATTGTTTCCCACAGTAAGATGCTGTGGCCAGTTAGTGAGTTGAACTCAAGCACATGATCAGTCCGATTTTGGATAAAACATAGAGTGGGAGACCATATTAAAATAGAAAATTACAAAGACCTGTTAAAAATGGTAGGTTACCCAAAAATGTATTTGTTCATCCTTGGAACACAAATCGAGAGAGTTCTCTGACCCCTCCATAGACAAGTATTTAATTACCACTTTCAGGACCCAGAAAGGTAGTACAAGCATAGTTTAAATAGTCCATGTGACTCCAGTGGTTCAAGCTTAAAGTTATGAAGCGATGAGAATACTTGTGCACAAAAAACAAAGATAACTTTATACAACAATCTCTTCACGTCTGTGTCAGTCTTCTACGCTGTTGACGTAGTAAATACAGTGCAACACTTCCAAGATACGTCCGAGCTACGTCAGAATGTCGGCTTGCCATTGACCGACGATGTTCTCACGAGCACCACGACGTATGCGTGTGATGATAATGCAAGAGCTGGCCACATGAACTGCGTAGGAGTCTGACACAGATTGTTTGTTTTTTGCGCAAAAAATTAAATGGCTGTCTATGGAGAGGTCAGTGAGCTCTCGGATTTCATCAAAATGATCTTGATTTGTGTTCTGAAGATGAACGCAGGTCTTACGTATTTGGAACAACACAAGGGTGAGTAATTAATGACATAATTTTATTTTTGGGTGAACTAACCCTTTAAGTAAATTATTGGCCAGCTGTCTAACAACAGCGATGGACCAAAGACAGAGCCCAGAGGCACCCCTTTCATTACTCAAAGTAACTTCTGTGAAAAGAGAGAAGTTGCTGGTGTTTGGCAGGGTATTAACCCTCAGCCCACCCAGGTGAGAGGTGCTGTCTGTGTGTTTGTGCACAATGTGTTTGGTCTGTACCTTGATGGACTGGGTTAATGTGCAGGAGTGGCCAGGCAGCAGACCGAGTCAATACGTTTAACTCCAGATTAAAACTATTGATTAGGCCTCTCTCATCTGAACATGATAAATAAACTGAAGGTGTACGTGTGTGTGAGTGAGTGAGTGAGTGAGTGAGTGTGTATTTGTTTTGTTGATGCAGGATGGGTAGTAAGTTTTTCTCTACAAAGACCCTTTGCCACACCTGATTCAGTTTTTGATCCCAATTATAAATGTATGTCAAATATTAAAATGTTATAGATGCATACAAATCATCTTTGTCAAAAGAAAAAAATAAAGTTAATCAAGACCCCCAGACAGCATACACACACACACACACACACACTTAAAGAGAGATCAGCACACTTGCAGCTTTACACCTATCTTCATCAATCAGGCCAGTGCAGCATTTAATAAAAATGTATTGACTTAAAAGTGATTTTTTTATCTAAACACCATTTGTACGATGTGTGCCAGACGCTCTCTGCATTTACACACACACTCTCTTTCCAGTCAAGCGATGATTCACAACCCTCAGAAAACTAATTACAAATCAATACAGATGATGTGAGACAAATGAGAATGAAGGTGGGTGTTTACACAGCCGATGGCTGTGTATGTGAGAGTGTGTGTGAGTTCATGCAGTGCATTGAGGACCTTTATTAAAAAAGCAGCACGTTTTTTGCAAGATTTGATTATTTTATGCCATCACAGTTATTTGTTTATCAAACAGACCCATCTTTTCCCATGCCTCATTGCAAATACACTCGATCCTTGTCAACAGTATGGAATGATACTTTAGAGCAATATATTGTCTTTTAGTTCTTTAGCTTTAAAGTGTTAAAGGCACAATATAAATATCCAACAATTACTAGAACAATGGTTAACACTTGCAAGAGTAATAACAGTAAATTATGCATAATTACATGCAACTAATTCTAAACTAATCTCTACTTACCATAACCCTATAAGTACATGTATTTAATTAATATTATTCAGTTCTTAAATAAATAATTACACTGTAACGATGATACCTTACAATAAAGTTTATCCGAAGTGTTATATGTTTTGTTGATGTGTGTACTTACATTATCTGAAATGTTTCCAAGAATGTTTAAATCCAGAAAAATAAGAATTTTTTTCTAGTCCATGGACCGTGTCAATGTGACGCCTATCAATGACATCATACCTGTGTTACCCTCAATTTTCAGTTTTATTTTATAGAAACCATGGCAACACCAAAGACTCTTTATTATATATTATGTCTTTTATTAGACAGGCGAGCAACTGTTTGGATACATTTATTGACAAAAAGCTAATTATTTTTATATTGCTCAACACATTTAGTGTTATTGTTTAAATCTCTTTCATTCATCTTTTATATCAATTTCTTGATTTAGTACCATGTTTTACAATGCCTAATATCAATGTATCTTACTGTAGTGTGCATCTCAAAGTAGCCGCCGACCGAACGCACAGAGTAGCATTATAACATAACTTTCAAAACACTCAAATGTAATATGTAATATAACAGCTCTGCGTTACCCCACATATGCATGACCAGAGAAAGCAGAAGCGATTTTCTGCGGCGTAATGAAGGCACGGCGAAATCAACGCATCATCAAGCTACTACTGTTTTGAATTGGTGACCTCTAGCAGTGAAAAATTACATAAATTACAAAAAACAGTAAAAACAGTAATATTTTGAAATATTATTACAATGTAAAATAACTGTTTTCTGTTTTAAAATGTAACTTATTCCTGTGATGGCAAAGATGAATTTTCAGCATTATTATTCCAGTCTCAATGTCACATGGTCCTTCAGAAATCATTATATTGTACTGATTTGGTGCTTTAGAAACATTTGTTATTATTAAAGAGTTTTATATTTTATGGAAAACATGATACAGCATTTGTTTGAAATATTTTGTAACATTATACATGTATTTACTGTCATTTTTATCAATTTAATGCATCCTTGCTGAATAAAAATATTGCTTAAAAAAAGAAAGGAAAATAAAATTTTAAAAGCGCTTCACTTTTCCACATTTTATGTTACAGATTCAAATCATAATTTTTTTAGTGAAAGAAGTTTGTTTGAAATCTTTGCAAATTTAAAAAAAAAAAAAAAAACGGAAGTAATAAGAAATATTCACAACCCTTGCTCAATACTTTGTTGAAGCGCATTTGACACAAATTACAGCCTTTAAGTCTGTTTGAGTATGATGCTACAAGCTTGGCACACCTTTTTGGGCAGTTTCTCCCATTCTTCTTTGCAGGACCTCTCAAGCTCCATCATGATGAATGGGGAGCGCCAATGCACAGCCATTTTCAGATCTCTCTAGATATGTTCAATTGGGTTCAAGTCTGAGCTCTGGCTGGGCCACTCATGGACATTCACTAAGTTGTCCTATAGCCACTCCTTTTTTATCTTTGCTGTGTGTTTAGGGTCGTTGTCCTGTTGGAAGGTGAACCTTCGACCCAGTCTGAGGTCCAGAGCATACTTGAGCAGGTTTTCATTAAGGATGTCTCTGTACATTACTGCATTCATCCTTCTTCGATCCTGACTAATCTCCTAGTTCCTGCCGCTTAAAAATATCCCCACAGCATGATGCTGCCACCACCATGCTTCACTGTAGGGATGGTATTGGCCAGGTGATGAGTGGTGCCTGGTCTCCTTCAGACATGACGCTTTCCATTCAGGCCAAAAGAGTTCAATCTTTGTTTCATTAGACCAGATAATTTTGTTTCTCATAGTCTGAGAGTCCTTCAGTTGCCTTTTAGCGGACTGTCATGTGCCTTTTACTGAGGAGTGACTTCTATCTGGCCACCCTACTATACAGGCCTTATTGGTGGAGTGCTACAGAGATGGTTGTTCTTCTAGAAGTTTCTCCTCTCTCCACAGAAAAAATCTGGAGTTCTGTCAGAGTGGCCATTGGGTCTAGAGAGTCCTGGTGGTTACAAAATTCTTCCATTTTACGGATGATGGAGACCATTGTGCTCATTGGGCCCTTCAATGCTGCCGAAATATTTCTGTACCCTTCCCCAGATTTGTGCCTCGATACAATCCTGTCTTGGAGGTCTGCAGACAATTCTTTGGTCTGCATGGCTTGGTTTGCTCTCTGACATGCACTGTTAACTGGGGTGGGACCTTATATAGACAGGTGTGTGCACAGATTTCAAACAAACTTCCTTCACATCGTCATTATGGGGTATTGACTGTAGAATTGAGGACATTTTTGGGGGAATAAGGCTGTAACATAACAAAATGTGTAAAAAGTAAAGCGCTGTGAATGCTCTCCGTATACTGTTTATATCTATAACGTCTGTTATAATATAGTCTAATTAAAAGTATTAACAAATTATTAATACAATATAATTACTATACATTTTTTAAACTGTGATATAAAATTCTAAACAGACTCAAAAAGGTTAATCTAATCTGCATCATTTCCCAGTCCAATTTCCCATCATTCGTCCCAATAATTTCCTTTCCCCGTCGGAGCTGTTGTGCTTGGGTAGCACATATGTCTGTTGTAATGTCCAGTCTCTCAAGACTGGTCATCTAGAAAGCACTGTCATATTAAAAGAACATAATTTCTCTCACAAGATTTATTTCTTTCTCCTGGGATGGATATTTTGAAGAAAACATGACTCTGTGTGTGTTTACGGTGTGGCATGCTTCATGTCAAAACATCCCTCAACGGCAGGTCATTTTTCTCTGCCATCCATGGGGCTTGTGTTGGGCCAACAGCAGGGCCCTGTGTTTAATCCCTGTGTGATTGTTTTAATTTTCTGTCCGTATTGATCTCGGCGGAGCTGGATTGATGTGCGCTCACCAGAGCAAGCAGCTAGTACATTAAATTCATTCAGCGTGCTGTCAGAAAACACGAGGAGTGTGGATGTGTGAGGTTTGTCAGTAGAGATTGCATGGGCATATCTAGGTGTTTTTTGGGTAACAAAGCTATGGACTAACTAAGTATATGATCAGTTAGTTTTGTTTTACAGACAGAAGGAAATTAAAAGAAACAGAGTCTTTGAAGTCAGGGTTTAATGATTATGATGTGAGTACATCATCAACATCATCAAAATCAAAGCAGCTCTCCAGACATTGAAGATCTCCATTAACCCCTGCTTGTGCATTACTTTAAGCTGTCAGGTCATTATCCCAGTATTCATTCGGAATATTATTAGATCACATGAAATCATGTATGATTGTTTGCTTGACTGATTGATTTGTTTGATTTTAGGCTCTGGGAAGCATGTATTTCATCCACAAGTCACTGAAAAATATCCAACAATATGACTTCAATGGTAAGAGCTTTATTTAGATAAACATACTTTAAAGTGTTTATACTACTATAAAATATTATAGTTTAATTTCATGAAACTTGTCAAGAACAAGCCCAGGCTAGATTGCAAAATCCTGATCACCATGTTGGGACTTATTTTGCGATAATGACTAGCTGATTAAGCATCCACCTGCTCATTGCATGGCTTTTTAGCAAATAAATCAATAAATGGACATTAAATATGTGAGTAAAAAATGTTTTTGAGTATTTTATTTCATAACTTTAAGGTATGGAGGGGTCAGTTGGTCATACATTCTATTCTATTATACATTGTTACCTGTGGATGAGCTTAGATTTTTTTTAAATGCATAATAGAATGCTTAGATATATTTAAAATATAAAATATATTTGAAATGCTTAGATATATTTGAAGGCTGAATGCCATGCATTAACATAATGATTTTTGCATTGTGACAGTATTTTCATGACAATTAAGTACATAAATTAAATAGAAGTACTTTAATATAAAGAAAAATATGGTGTAACAATAAAATATTTTTTTCCCCTAAATTGTATTCTAAATAGAATTTATTAGTTTTGCCAAATTATTAATTGCATACACAATAAAAGTTTGTGTTTTCATAATATATGCATGTGTACTGTGAATAAGTATTATTTATGTATAAATACGCATGTATATATTTAAGATTTCTTTACAAATATTTATATATAAAATATGTATATTTATATATGGTATAAATTATATGAATACAGTACAGTATATACATGCACGTATTTCTTAAATATGTATGTGCTTGTATTCAAATATGCACAATTATGCACAGTACGCATACATGTATTATGTAAACACAAACTTTTATTTTGGATGAGACAGCCATAGTATTTATACATAATAATAGTAGTTTTTGAATTTATTGCCTTTAATTTATTCTTTAAAGGCATTGTATACAAAACATTGTATTAACTGACAGAACTACAGTCATGAAAAACTAATGAGAATCACCATTGGAAATAATGCGAATGAATAACGTGAAGTAAAAATGCTAGGATGCTTTTCGTTAATGAGAGTTTGAAAGTTTAAAAATCAAGTGAATTTATAGAATTGAGTTGAGCAACAGTGTTGCTTCTCAACATGTTTTATTCACATATATATTATTAGTATCTCTGTAAATGCTAAATAAAATGTTTGTTTGATGAAAAGTTTCTAGGAAATTATGTAATGAACTGAGTTAAATGATACAATGATTTAAAGGTGCCCTAGAATGATTT
Source organism: Pseudorasbora parva (assembly GCF_024679245.1). Lineage (NCBI taxonomy): Eukaryota > Metazoa > Chordata > Actinopteri > Cypriniformes > Gobionidae > Pseudorasbora > Pseudorasbora parva. The sequence continues at coordinate 13,868,090 of NC_090184.1, forward strand.
GACATGTTAAATTGTTTAACAAAGTTAAATTGTTCTCTGATATCTACATAGAGGGTATTTGGCATATTTAAGGGCAAAAATTGTCCAAATACAGTTTTACAAGTCCATTTACAACCCTAGAAATTGTCCCTAGGATGTAATGCTCTGTTTTTGCCTTATTTGGAAGGGTCATGAATTTTAATGTTGAGCTCTGCTCTGATTGGCTTATTTCAGCAGCTCACTGCAGTTCAGCTCGTGAGTCCTGACCGTCCTGACAGATCACAGACTGACTAAATGCCACTTTAAGCAAAACATCTCAAATGAAGATTGATAAAATGCAGCTCACTTGTTTATTGGTGTTTTCAGATCATCCACACACGAGAAAGAGCTTGCGTTCAGTAATTTTCAGTAATTAAATCCCCCAACAGAGCTTTTCTGTGAAAAAAAACTGTATGCTATCCAGTGTTTTACCTAAACATGTCCAATCTGGCAACCATATGCACGCAAGCTCTCTCTCGCGCGCAGATGATCTGAAAACACCAATAAACAAGTAAGCATTTTATCAATCTCCATTTGAGTTGTTCTGCTTAATGTGTGTCATTCAGCCTACATTTTAGACTTGTCTATTTTCGCCAATGATATTGCGTGTTTATATAACGCTAGTCACAATGTAGGCTAACGTCACGCAGTGACTGTGATATAGCCTAATCTGAAATACAAATAGGCAAAAACATCATAGGAAACACCATACTTCAGTTCTCAAAAATAGAAATATATAACTTATATTTTTACAAAATGAATAGCCTTGTCAAATGACTATCGTTTTAACTTATATGGTGGAAAAGGTGACGTTTGCTAGAAGGATCGAGTGAACAATCTAAGCAAAGTATCTACGGTTGTATTTTGTAATACAAAATAATATTACCCTTTGTCATTAGACACACTATTTAGTTTGGTATGGTACTTTCTATTGTTACTGTAAGCATCTTGCGTTATCTAGACAATGCTGTCTCTCTAAGAAACTTTGAATTTAATCAGAAATTGTTTAAACAGGCAATAAGTGGATAAATCGCTACTTACTACTTGCAGGAATACAGTTGTAATTGCCACTTTCTTCAGTTTAAGACGCTGAGCAAAGCGTGCTTGAAATGGGCCGAACAAACAAACGATCTTGAATTAAATTGTTGTGGTATCGGATTATAAACATCAACCATGACTGTTGACATTTTTTATCTGTAAGAAGGGTAGAAAAGTCTCCTGAACAGCCTGGAACATGAAGTGTGTCCATGCGAGCAGCTTGTTTTACCTGATGATTCGCTCCGTCATTTCCGCCTGAAAATGAACATGTTTGGATAGATGCAAATGTTGTTATATAATCAATCAATCAATCAACTTTATTTATATAGCGCTTTTACAATCACGATTGTGTCAAAGCAGCTTCACAGTGTCAAACAGGATAATATTGCAACAAAATTAGATTTGGCTGTACAGTCGTTCTGGAGAAAACAGTGATGTTATCAGCTTATGTTAATTTATCATGTAGCGACAATTATAGAATTAAATAAAACCTAATTCATAAATTTTATTTGTATAATGTGCATATAAATGATCCCCAAATGCTTGCGTCACGGTTGGGTTTATGTTGAGAAGCACTTTTTTTTCCGTGGTGTTTTGGATTCACGAGATTTGCATAAGAAGTAGGAGGCAATGATGTTTGAGACTCACAGAATGTGATGTCCATTTACTGAACTCTTATTATTTCACCATGGCAAGGTTAATTCAATTTTTCATTCTAGGGCACCTTTAACACGTGAATTACAGTGGGGCCAAAAAGGATTTAGTCAGCCACTAATTGTGCAAGTTCTCTCACTTAAAAGGATGAGAGAGTAATTGTTATCATAGGTACACTTCAACTATGAGAGACAGAATGTGAAAAAATCACATGATTTTTAAAGAATTTATTTGCAAATTATGGTGGAAAATAAGTATTTGGTCACCTACAAAAAAGCAAGATTTCTGGTTCTCACAGACCTGTAACTTCTTCTCTAAGAGGCTCCTCTGTTCTCCACCCTTTACCTGTATTAATGGCACCTGTTTGAACTTGTTATCAGTATAAAAGACACCTGTCCACAACCTCAAACAGTCAGACTCCAAACTCCACTGTGACCAAGACCAAAGAGCTGTTAAAGGACACCAGGAACAAAATTGTAGACCTGCACCAGACTGGGAAGACTGAATCTACAATAGATAAGCAGCTTGGTGTGAAGAAATCAACTGTGGGAACAATTATTATAAAATATATATGGAATTATTATAAAATATATATAATATATATAGAAGACATACAAGACCACTGATAATCTCCCTCGATCTGGGGCTCCACGCAAGATCAAAGCAGATCTGTGGGGTCAAAATGATCACAAGAATGGTGAGAACCACACAGGGAGACGTAGTGAATGACCTGCAAAGAAGCCTGGACCAAAGTAACAAAGGCTACCATCAGTAACACACTACACCGCCAGGGACTCAAATCCTGCAGTCCCAGACGTGTCCCCTTGCTTAAGCCAGTACATGTCCGGGCCCGTCTGAAGTTTGCTAGCGAGCATTTGGATGATCCAGAAGAGGATTAGGAGAATGTCATAGGGTCAGATTAAACTTTTTGGTAAAAACTCAACTTGTCGTGTTTGGAGGAGAAAGAAAGATGAGTTGCACCATACCTACTGTGAAGTATGCGGGTGGAAACATGCTTTGGGGCTGTTTTTTTTGCAAAGGAACCAGAACGACTGATCCGTGTAAAGGAAAGAATGAATGGGGCCATGTATCATGAGATTTTGAGTAAAATCCTGCTTCCATCAGAAAGGGCATTGAAGATGAAACAGGGCTGGATCTTTCAGCATGACAATGATCCCAAACACACCGCCCGGGCAACGAATAAGTGGCTTTGGAGTGGCCTAGCCAGTCTCCAGATCTTAACCCTGGAGTTAAAAAAAATACATTCTTTAAAAAATCAGACAATGTTTTTTTTTTTTTTCTCATTCTGTCTCTCATAGTTGAAGTGTATATATGATGGAAATTACACACCTCTCTCATCTTTTTAACTGGGAGCACAATTAGTGGCTGACTAAATACTTTTTTGCCCCACTGTATGTTTTCACAATTAAATTATTTTTTTAAATACATTTTTGTGAAATTCACATCTTACCAGTCGAAAAATAAGACTATTAGCAGAGAGATACATTTCCAACCAACACAACAGAAATAAATGTTCTCCTTTGACTCATTTGGTTAGTCTCTGATAGAACAGGATTTAACCTCATAAGCTTTTTTCAGGAGCCTTCATCTGTTCTAGTCACAGCATCTCATGAATAAGCTCCCAAGAAGAGGACTAATAGAAGAGCCATTAAGATCAGTGCACCAATGAATTTGGTGCCCTATCAAATCAGTGCCTCATAGATCCTGCTCTCACAGCCTACAGCAGCACGACAACGCCAACATTAGTATATTGATTTTGCATTTGCATGTTTTTCTTACAATATGTCTTGTTTGTTTATTCCTCCTCCTTGTAGTGAAGGAGTTTAAAGCTGTCTCAGGTCATAACAAGTACGTGGGCTCCCTGGAAGGAGTGACTACCATGGAAAAAGAGAAATTCCCCAAGAACTTTTGGCCTGATGTAAGTGTGTGTGTAGTGGTATTTACTCATACTTGTATTGTTTAAATGCTTTCTTACAATGCATTGAGCATGTGTTACATGAACCTTGAAACACAGAAATACTGGAAGTAGAACAAACTATCAGCATTTTTCAAGAATTGATTAAACATTTAATTAATTCATTGAACACATTTATACCATGTAATATTGTGGAATCAGATATTTACTTATCTTCCCATCATGGTGTAAAAATGTTCAAAATTATGCTATTTTTTGTCATCACAATTTTAATGAATGCTATATATTTTAGAATGAGGGGAAAATAATATAGTAACATAGGATAGTAACAAGGATGTATGTAAAATGTAAATGTTTGGTAATTAAAATTCAAGATAAATATTAAACAAGCAGTTATTACTAAAATATTAAAATGTTGCATATATTAAATGTTATTTATGTTTTAATACTTTAAATGAAAATTAATTCAATAGATTATGTGACAATTTTGGATGACATATTGCATGATTTTAATTGTTGGATATAGTTTGGATACAGAGAAGGCAAGACTTCAGAGGTTTGTTACGCATACAATTTACTAAAATGATCTTTGTTTAATGTTCCAACCCTCTACAATTCGAGTAAATTACTTGCATATGTGACCGAATTTCACACAAGGTGACTTTAAGCGACCCAAAAATCTGCAATTGGCTCGTAAATTGTACAATTTTAGTCGCTTGTGATTGAGTTAAAGGCAAAAATAAGTTTAGCGCAGATAGAATTTCATTGTCTGCTGAGCCTTACACACCACCACTTGGCGGAGAGCGCCTTCTGTCGCTTTCTCTCACACAAAGTGAGAGATAGAGAGAAGCTTTTACACATGCTAGCTCTAAATGCAGTATACAGAACTGTCACTGTCCTGATCGGACCAGCGCTGCATCTTCATAAAAGTTTTTTAGCCTTGCCAATTTAAACAATCAAACACAGTAAGGCGAATACTGAATTGAGCTATTTCGCGTCTTCTTGCGCTTAAACAAAAAGTTTCACAAAAAAGGATGTCAAAGTGCATAGTCAGCATAGTTCAACATGTCGGTGTTTCCCGAGACCATTGTTCCAACGAACATTAGCAAACAGCTTCACAAACTTGTGTGGTTGCAATGACAGCTCTCGACCTGTGGTTAGAAGCATAGTTTTTTGTTTGCATGACGTGGACTTAATAATTCCTTAACTTGAGCAAAAACTGACATTGAGTACGATCTATATCTTTTACTTAGAATACATACAAATGTCATTTATGTCTTTCAAGTTTGTCAAGAGATTTAAAAGTCGTGACTAGCTAGTTGATTTCTTCAACGATGCAACAAACTATGGTAGTTAAGCAGTGAGTTATGTTGTTGTACGGGAAATGCACCCCTGGCGTGCATATATAGTCAGTTATGACTTAAGTGAACGTAAACAGTTAAGAAAGACGACGTATGCGTAATATTGCATCTATGCATTGTCTTAAAGTGATAGCAGCCTAATATCCCTGCTACCTCTATTTATAATGATACAATATAAATAAATACGATAAAAATGTACTAGACAATGGCGGATCAAGCTTCAATTCAAGCTTCAAAAGTGTCCATAGAGGGTTGTGTAGTGTTCTATATTTCATGGTATAAACAGGTGATTTGTCATTTCATGAAAATATATATAAATATAAAAATATTTTTTCTATTACAGCATAGTTATCGGCAAGACCACAAATAGTACTGGAACTCTGTCTATAAAGTAATATGGATTCCATCTTAATTTTAATATGCATGCGAATGTGTGTGTGCATTTTATTACAGTTCAAGTGGTCCAGAAAAGGCTACATGAGGACACGATGGATCATTCACAACCAGTATGTTTTCACACACACTCTTCTTCACCTTTTGAGATGTCCCCCATAATTTTCTGTACAGTCTATCGTGTAAGTGTTCTTTGGCTTCAGGTTAAAGAAAACACTTTGTGTTTGCTGTGTGTTAGTGGAATAGTATGTCATCATAAGCACATTAATAGCAGATGCATGGCAGCAGTATAATAGAGCAGTACAGGAACCTGAAGACTGAGTGATAAATGAATGGAGCCTGTGAACTCCATCCTATCAGCTAATGTCCCACATCAGTCACAGATGACCCCCCCCCCCCCCCCTCCTCCCCATATATAATATTTCTTGTGTTTATCTGTGTGTGTACAGGGGTTTAGACCTGGTGAACGTTCACCTGTTTCACGACGCCTCCAACCTCATAGCCTGCAACGCAAGTCCGTCAGTGTATTCAGCAAACCGCAAAAAAGCTCTCAGATACGTCATCAACAGGTTGGTGCTTCTGAATTATTTGTGTAAATACATTCAAGTTATAAAAATGACAATGGATGCAAAGACGACATGAAATTAGAATGAAAAAACATGCATTTGTGCACGTCATCCCTGCATTTACTGCACAAAAACTCTGAAGACAAAAAGAAGCTTGCTTTCATAAACTGAGGCCACAATGGTGGGGTAAAATCTTATTAACCTATAATATCATAGTTCACTCATCATGATCAAATCAAAGCCTAAATAGAATTGTCCAGGCCAACATTATTTTAAGTTTTTTTACATACAGATATATATAGTTAAATGCTGTGTTGTGTTGTTATCATTTATCATTGATAACAACATAACACATCAGTTATCATTTTCATGTCCAGGACCACATTGTTTAAAAACAGGGTTCCTGCAGGGTCTTAAAAAGCCTTAAAAGCATTGAATTTATTAATTTGGAAATAATACCTTAAAAAGACTTGAAAAAGTCTTGAATTTTGATATCTGGGTCTTAAAAATTGTGCTGTATTGTATTTTTCCTCAAAAGTTTCATTTGTGAACCACGATTATTTTGATTAAATAACGTAGTTTAATTAAAGCGTAGCGGAACCAATAATTGAGAACACAATGCAGCCCCGGGTCACAGTACAAAATACTGCAAACACATGATGCCTTAAGTAAGATCACGTGCTACAGCACCACAACCATACACTGCAACACAACACAACACAGACCTCGAGCAACAAGCAAAGGAGGAGCGCAAACATTTTTTTTCTTTGCTGGTTGGGACGTGAAATGGGTATTCATTTTTTATGTCTTAAAAAGGTCTTAAAAAGACTTGAATTTAACTTGAAGAAATCTGTAGGAACCCTCAAAAAACAAATGCACTCATGCCCATCTGTTCGACAATGGCTGGTCTGAAAACGTGGTGTGTTCAGGCGCATTGATGGCGCATAGCTATTTTGAGGCAGCTAAAATAAACTCCACCATTGGGCAACAAAAACCTGTTCTAAATTCAATAGTGCAGTATTTGTTGTGTTATTTAAAGGGTAAGTTAGAAATGCGCCTATAGGTGGGTCCACAACTCACATACACTCTGCTTGTTACACACTCAGGGACGCGCAGCCGCACACAAACAGGATTCCTCTTTGGAGAAGCATTCAGTTTTTCCACTCACAAAATCCAACATGTAAATAGTGAATCCGCCATGGTGCAAGTGTAACTGGCTTTTAAAGGGAATAGTAGATGACACTCTCATTGGTTTATTACATTACGCCCAAAAAACACAACCCTTTTGGACCCTGCGTCTGGTGCACAGACCGCTTTTTTCCATCGTTAAAATAGCAAAAGTGGATTTGGACACGTCCTAAGTGCACCTGCGCCATGTGCTTAGATCGTTACAATAGGGCCCATTGAGTTGTAATGCGGTTTGTGGTCCCATATCAAACTCTTTCTCTTGTCTTGCAGGTTAGCAGATAACAGTCCTCTGCCTTTCTTCCTGTTTGGAGATTTCAATTTCCGCCTTGACACACTCAGTCTAGTACAGGTAGATCTGACTGATATATTCCACACGGACCACAGAAAATCATACACACATATATTATATAAAGATTAATATTTGTTTTTGTACAGAACCTCTCCATGTCGGCTGATATCCAGACGGTAAAAAAAGACAGTAGCAACGAAGTAGAAAAAATCATCTGTGAAGAAAAAGACAATGACCACCAGGTGAGTATTTATTTTTAAAGCTGTTCGGTGAAAACAGATATTGGTGAGAAAAGAGAAGGAAGATTCAGTAGACATTACAAAAGTTAACTTAAGTCTGTCTGAGGAAAATCTATGGGCCATTTACACATTGCATTAATTGTTCAAACCAATTGTACACCACCATTCAAAAAGTCAGTGAGAATTATTTTTTTCATCAAAGATGCATTAAATGGATCTAAATTGACAGAAATCCTTTGTAAAGGCCCTTTCAAAGGACACATAACGAAAAAGCGAAACGAATAAGCGAATATTTTGTGTCAAAACCATTCACATCATCCGCGACACGTATTTGCTACGTTTCAGAGCTCCAACATTCCAAAACATTCGCAGCGACAGCTTTCTAAAGTCTGTGGGACAATTTGAGAATCTCATCCCGAGACAGCAGAGCATCTGACAAGACAAACCGCGCACTTCAGGAGCAGATGTTTCCAGTCGAGTCACAATGTGAACATTTCAGTGCCACATACTGATGGCAACACGTCCACTTTCCATAATTGTGGACACAACGTTTCGAAAAAAATCAACAATTTATAAAAGGCTAAGTTATTGCTGTCTGTAGCATACAGTGGGCAAACACAGCTGCAGCTGTACAGCTTACAGCTGTTATCTCATGAGAAATGCCATGCCTGGCAAAGGTTAATGTTGATTGAATAGCTTGTGACATCAACTGGACATTTCGTCACCTTTGTTCTCTTGTATGTGATTGGTTGAAGCCATTTTTGCCGTGGCTAGAGTAAAAAAAATCGGCATTGAAGCGAAAAAATACATGTCGTTTTTTCGCCACAGCACATTTGCGTTCAGTGTGGAAGCGCTCATTACACAAACAGCTGATCAAAAAATAAAACCATCTCGCAATTTATTCGCACGTCAAAATCGCGTCCAGTGTAAAATGGGCCTTAACAATGTAAATTTCTTTACTATTTCAAATTAATACTATATCAAGTAATGTATGTGTATAAATATGTTTAAGCAAGTTATTATTAATTGTAATATTAAGAAATTATTCTAAAGGATCTTGTGACACTGAAGACTGGTGAAAATGCTGAAAATGTCACGATATCACAATTTATCCAATGCAACCTTGGTGAGCAAATAAAGAATCTTAAGAAAAAACTCTAACTGTAACTGACAGTAAACTTTTGATTGGTAGTGGATGAGTCAGACTTTGGCCACTGTAACCACTATTACTTGACTAATATATATTATATTACAATTAATGTCACTAAATAAATGTGTTAAATTGACAACCTTATTTTTTATGTTTTTCTTTTTCTAAATTTACCAATATGCAGAAAGACAGAGCCACCAGCCAACAGACACTTGCTTTCCTGAGGTTTTGTAAACATAGATGTTAAGGGCTCTGACTTTGCATCCAGGAGATGATTAATTTTTTCTTTTTGTGTGCGCTCAGACATATCCAGTACACTGTCCAGCCAGATTTATGGTTCTTGAAGGGTTGATATTGACTTCTTGCCAGTCCTGAAAATGCGAGCTTGCATTTAGATCACTCCTGCGGACCTGTGCTTCATTTTTTTGTGCCAGCAAAGTTGAAGTTACTCTCTGTTCTTTGCTGGTTTTTTATGCCCTGCATTAACCTCTGTCCTTCTCTTTTCACCTTTGTCTTTACTCTTTGTCTTTCCTTGTGTTTATTTTTTCTGTACTCATGTTTTGTTCCTTCGCTTTCTTTTCAATATTTCATTCTTTCTGTCTTCTTTCTTATCACTCCATCACTAGGTTCTCCTCCATATAGAGACCAAGTTATTTGCTTACTTGCACCAGGCTGTGTTCAGAGAAAACAACGGAAAAGAGGTTTGAATTTTTTTAAATAATTGAGATATAAAGAGTATATCACTAGAAATGTTGTGTTTGTGTTTATGTATTTTTCTTTCTTTCAGCTGCTGAAGTACGATAAGGAGATCTCTGCGTTCCACGACGTCATCACAGAGGAGGATATCCGGTTTCCTCCTAGGTGAACAGCTTTAAAAATCTTAAAATCACTCGAGAATTTTAAATAGTGGACAATATTCCAAAGGTAAAAATCCAAGCATCAGACGCCGCTTCTGAAATACATTTTTGTTTTGCAAGGCCAAAGTGTATCATTTAAAAAAACAAAACAATAATATTATCTGCACTTTTCAAAGACCAATCAGATCTTTATGGACACTGTAAAATCAGGTCCAACATTGCATGTTGCTGATTGACAGAAATACAATACTTTTCAATACTATCATTCAAAAGTTTGGATTGGCAAGTTTTTATTTATTTATTTATTTGCAAGAAATGCATACTTTTATGCGGAAAGGATGCATTAAATTGATCAAATGTTGAATTTAAAATGTTAGAAAATATTTACATTTCAAATTAATGTTGTTCTTATGAACTTTTATTCATAAGAACATTTTATTAATTTATCAAATAATCCTGAAAACATTTTTTTCCACATAAATATTAAGCAGCACAACTGTTTTCAACATTGATAAAAATAAGAAATGTTTCTTGAACAATAAATCAGCATATTCAAATCATTTCTGAAGGATCATGTGAATCCGAAGACCAGACCAGTATTGTGGAAAGTTATTTAAAAAAAATACAATATTGCGTTACTTCCTGAAAAAAGTAACTAATTGCATTACTTTTTTGGAAAATAATGTGTTACATTACTTTTGTGGTACTTTTTCTCACTTTGGCTGGACTAAACAACAAACTGAAAAAAAGTTATATTTTTGTCAGATGTAAAGGCCCTTTCACACCAAATGTGAGATGACTCAGAAGAAGAAAGTTCAACACTCTTTCTTCAGCAATAAAAAAAAGAATGAAACAAATGTGATTTTTACCTAAAGAAATGTTTGCTTATTAGTATGGCTGAATTGGACTATCAAAGGTCAACAACAAACAGCAAAGACAGATAATAAAGTGAGACCAAAGACAGACATTTGATTATTCAAATAATACACTCGATTTCTTGTCTGTCAATACATAGGAAAATTCAGCTTTGCCATCCCAGGAATTATTATAATTTTTTTAAACATATTAAGATAGAAAACTGTTTTTTTATTTTAATAATATTACACAGTATTAATGTTTTCACTGTATTTTTGATAAAATGAATGCAGCCATGGTTAACATAAGAAAAAATCTATCTGGCCCCAATCTTTTGAACGATAGTATGCCATTTTACAGTTGATCTATATATATATATCAACTGTAGATCAACTGTAAAATGGCATACTATCGTTCAAAAGATTGGGGCCAGAAAGATTTTTTCTTATGTTAAGAAAATGTTTCTTATGTTTATGTTTCTTATGTTTCTTGACAGTTTTTTTCTCATTTTGAGTGAACGCAATGTGAGGATACATTGAAAGGTTAAATATTAAATGATCAGTCCAAAACCATGTAATTTTCATGTCTTGAGTTCTGTATGTACCATTTTAATGTTTCAGTTACCCATACAGTGAAGACTACACTAAACCTACACAGTACATGAACACCCGATGCCCGGCATGGTGTGACCGCATCCTAATGTCCCACAGCGCGACAGACATCATTCACCGGGTAGGCTTACATTTATAGTTTTGTTTTGTTTCACCACAACTAAATATGTTATTGTATATTACATATCCATGTGATGAAATAAATAATAATTTGGTACAAAACGATATGCATTGTGCATGTCTGAGATGAATGAACAGCTTAATTTGTGGATTTATTTTGTTGTCTGCAGATGGAAGAGGGTGAGCGCGGTGTTGTTTATAACACGCTGGGCTCCAACATCTGCATGGGAGACCACAAGGTGATCAGATCTCTCAAACATCACGTCTTCATCAAAATGTAGACATGGATGAATCTATAAATGATGATAACTATTTATCATATAATTGGTGATGTTTTATGTCTCGTCTCCAGCCTGTTTTCCTGTTTTTTCCACTGAAGACAACAGCACATTGACAGTAGGAGATTCAAAGGGTGAGGCCTTTCATTAGTTTGTTTGTGTTGTGTTTGCTGCTTGTGTAGCTTGACCTGAAACATCGATTGACCTTTCAAAATATTCCAGTAATATGGACAATACATTATACTGGGATTATGTAAATAGAATCAAACTATATTGGTATTTAATTTAGTTATACTTTTTATATATCGTTTTAGGAATAACCTTAAAATGTAAAAAAATAAATAAAATACCAATTAAGAAATACCAATGTAATTAACTTTATTTGTTATATTAAAGATTAACGGCAGTGTGACATGATGTACTTCAACTAAAACTATATTAAATATCATAGTTGATAATATGTAAGATATTTGGATTAAAATATCCAAACACCACTAGAACAGTGTTATATATTTTTTTGACATGTGTACTTACATTATCCCAAATGTTTTTAAATCCAGAGAAATAAGCAATTTTACCCAGGACATGGACCGTGCCTGTGCATCGCCTATCAATGACATCATACCCGCGTTACCTTTGATTTTAGTTTTATTATTTTGTAGAAAAAATGGAAACACCAAGGATGCTTTAATGCATTTCATTAGAGAAGGGAACAACTGTATGGATACATTTGTAGACAGAAAACTAATTTCTGTACAGCATTTTCTCCATAATATAATATGATTACCAATGAATTTCATGCCATTTAGCAACACAAGCCATTCATATGACATTCTAATATCGAGCTAGCTTACTGCAGTGTGCAACAAGATTCTTATAGCAGCCAAGGAGCAAATGCACAGAGTAATGTTTTAACATAATTTTCAACGTATAATTTTCATATGTATCTAATATCATAAAACAGTGCTGCGTCACTCCACATATGCTTGACCGGGAAAAGCTATATATATACAAAAGGTACAATATTCCTCCTTTAAATAATTCCTGCCAAAGGTATACACAAAATAGGGGACAAGGCCTGGCTGAGTTGTGTGTGTCAAAACTTAAGGGGATAGTTCCCCCAAAAATAAAAATTCTGTCACTCACCCTCAAATTGTTCCAAACTTGTATGAATTTCTTTGTTCTGCTGAACACAAAAGAAGATATTTGGAAGAATGAAAGAGAGCAACCATTGACAGCCATAGCAGGGGAAAAAATACTATGGTAGTCAATGGTTGCTCTATCTGCTTGGTTACAAATATCTTCCAAATATCTTTTGTGTTCAACAGAACAAATAAATTCATACAGGTTTGGAACAACTTAAAGGTTGAGTAAATGACGACAGAATTTTTATTTTTGGGAGAACTATCCCTTTAAGGATATGGTTAGGGATGTGACATTTCTGATTGACCAATAACAACACACAGGTCCAGCCAGCCAATCAGAGCACATTGCGCTTTTCTGAAGGAGGGGCTACAGAGACGGGAACTAAACAGAGCGTTAAGGTCCTTGCACGGTTCGATTTTCTGTTTTTCACATCCGCTCAAGTATTTTGAGAGAGGTTTTGACAATTCAAAACCAGATGACGAATATAAAAAAACACATACGAAAATTATAAACTCCGTATGCAAAGACCTTTTCTGACAGACTGGGAAAAGAAGTGCGGCAATAATGTAAAAATGTGAATATATTTGTTCTTTAAACATTCAAACATGAAAACCAACTAAACTCCAAAAACAAAATCAACATTTTGAAAAAGGGCATAAAATCTTGATGTTGGAAAAAGGTTTATGCCCATGTTATTTGTCAACCACCTAAGTAAATCTCTCCCATTACCAGATTTAGTTGCTGAATGTCCATCAGTCCACTTAAGATTTCTATTCTGATCTTCCCCGAGGAGCCGTTAGCAGCCCCTCGGCCCTCGTTTACTGTGACGCTGAGCCGAGATGAAGCACCTCAGTGCTGCATGATGGAAGACGGGTCCCGCCGCTCGTCTCCTGATCTATGTCTGTTGGATTCCCTGTCTCTTAAGCCTACGCAAGCAATTCCTTGCACTGAACCATAAACGCACCAGTGTTCATTAATTACAGATACACAGAACACAGATCTATCCTGCATTGTTGTCCCATATTGGCATTTTTAGGGCAGTGATTTTGTTTTGCTGCCAGTTTTATGTGTGTTCTATAGGTTACGCTTGTCTAGTGTTTAGATGGGTTTACTACTGCTACTGGTCTGTGATTTAAACTGCAAATAGACTTAAATTATGGACATTAGTATTCTTTGATTGTTAAATCGAAGAATTGGGGTGTAAAGCGGATTATGTGACACCCCCTTATTTTACCATTTATTATTATGTTGAAGAAAATGCAGTATACATTGTAAAACATTTCAGTCTGCAAAAACGTAAAATAGTTACAAGGTTTGGACCACTTTGAATGTAAAATTACAATTAAGTTAAAGGCTGGAAACAATGTTGATATGAAATGTTGTATATTAAGTATAGTACAAAGGCAATGGGCCTCATTCATCATATAGTACAAAGGCTCATTCATGAATCTTTCATAAATATATGAGCAAATTCGGAGTAATTTGCGCATAAAATGGGCCTTTACGAAAACTCTCCTCCAGATTCACAAACGCTTCATATATCATAGATTCGGTAGTTAAAGGGTTAGTACACCCAAAAATGAAATTGATGTCATTAATGACTCACCCTAATGTCGTTCCACACCCGTAAGACCTCCGTTCATCTTCAGAACACAGTTTAAGATATTTTATATTTTAGTCCCAGAGCATATGCAGTCTATGCACACTATACTGTCCATGTCCAGAAAGCTAATCAAAACATCATCAAAGTAGTCCACATGTGACATCAGTTGGTTGATTAGAATCTCTTGAAGCATCAGAAATACATTTTGGTCCAAAAATATCAAAAACTATGACTCATTGTCTTCTCTTCCGTGTTCTTCAAATAAAGATTCAAATGGCCATGAATCAGTGAATCGATCAATGATTCGGATCGCTAATGTCACGGGATTTCATCAGTTTGGCAGTTTGACTCGTGATCCAAACTGCTGAAATCACGTGACATTGGCGATCCGAATACCAAGCAATACAAAACTGCAAAAATTGTGATACAAGTGCAGACAGAATATAGAAAAGCAGGCAAAGCGTGGCAAGTTAATTTACATAGCATTTGTGTCATACTCACTGGTAATTCAAAGGGTTTTACACTGGAGAGAGAGATTTAAACAAAACAAAAAAATACAAACATTATAAAAGGCCATTTTAAATTAATTTGAAAATATTGGCACGTAATTATTGAAAATAATATAAAAATATATTACATTATTATTATTATAGAATTATTAAAAGTTGCAATTTTTGCTGTCATACGAGCTCGCAGGCGATTTCTTTCTCTCGCGTGGACATTGTGGATGCTCTTATGGTCGTGGCTCGCAGCATGTGAGCGGAAAAACAAGACAAGCCGAGCACATTTTTCGCACCTCCCGATCTCCAAATATTTTTCAAACATACAAAATCAAAAAATTCGGGAGGCGGCTCGATTTTCCCCAGCATATGGCTGTCCCCTATTGCCAAATCATGCACAACCATCACATAGGCTAGATCTATGAGTATTATTATGCTATAGCTCAGTTGCTGCAACCATACAATGTCTTTTTTACACACACACACACATTCGTGCGCAAGCTCTCTCCCTCTCTGGTTGTTTCTGTTGAAAGGGCTGCTGCTTTTTTGCTTTTCAACAAATCATTTGCACACAAATAATGTTTTCTATCTAAAGCTAGCAGCAAAATTTAGTCTGTTTCAAAGTGAAGGCTTTTATAGACCTTATACTTAAAAGTGCTTCTTTCTTGGACAACCAACCAAACACCGCCTCTTCACTATGATAACAGTTATTTTTATTTTCCTCCCTCTGAATTGCTCTCAGATCGGTCCTGAATCACTCTTTAGCTAAGACTCCTACATTTTTAAGGTAAATTGGGAGCTTTCTGAGAGGATTCTTAGATGCTTTAAAGGTGCACTATGTTGTATTTTTGCAGTAAAATATCCAAAAACCACTTGGCCAGTGTTATATATTTTGTTCAGTTGAGTACCTACAATATCCCAAATATTTCCAACTATTTGTAAATTGTGAGAAAATAGCTATTTTAACTAGGGACAGGGACGTTTCAGCATAACATCTGAGGAAGTCGCCTGTCAATTGCGTCATATCTGTGCTACCCTCTGTTTCGTTTTTTATTTGGCAGAAGCTCTTTACTCTTAGCAGTGTGAACAAGTGAACGCATGGAGTAACGTCATAAAATCATTTTCAACACACTTAAATGTATCTGATATGATAAACAGAGCTGTATTACCTCATAAACATAACCGGAAGAGCAGAAATAGTGCGTGCAGGCACCCGGCGAATGTGTCCCGTCCCGTCATGATAAAAGTCCCGGTGCTCGCGAGGCAGGTGTTTGTATAACAATCGCTCCAGCGGCCGTGCTCAGCTCCACAACCCTCACTCCTGCTCTGCTTTACACTACAGTAACGTTAATAACCGCATCCATGAACATGATTTCTGCCCGAGTCCTATTTTCCACCGGCTGTGAGGTGAAGACCACATGTCCCAAGATGCTGCACTCAAACTTTGCATCATCAAACTACACATTTGTTTTGAATAGGCAACCTCTAGTGGATGGATTGCATAGTGCACCTTTAAGAATATGGCCCTGGAGTTAAAAATTATTTCAATATGTAACGGAAAATGTATGTCTTGGAACAATACATTTAGTTTTTCACAATGTTTAAATCGCCCTTTTCCTTCAGTAATTCCCCCTCCAAAAAATTGGTTACACTTTATTTTATAGTGTCCTTGTAACATGGTCAAACCAATCATTATTCAGACACCAGATTTATTTTTTTAATAGTGGGTGCAGGACTGCACCGGGGGATAGCAGAATAAAGTAACCTGTGAAATATTATACACAAACATGTTCATATAGTGGACTACCAGTAAAACTGATAAAGAATTGTGACCAAATTTAGTCAGAGACTTTTTAGTTTATTTTCACAAATATTTGAATTTTTTAACATTTTCTAAAATATAGCTAATAAACTGTGATAATGTGAGAATTTCGAAGGTGTCAGAATACATTTTGGTTAGACTGTATTGTTACATGTACTCACCGTAGTAATAACAGTAAATTATGCATAATTACATGCAGCTAACCCTCAACCAAACCCTAATCCAAATTTACCAAACCCTATAGCAAGTACATGTAGTTACTAAATATCACTCGGTACTTAAATATATAATTACACTATAACAATGACACCTTAAAATAAAGTGTAACCAAAATTTCATGTCAAATACCCATAAACCAAACAAATAAGTCACAAAGTTGTCATGTGCAAAAAATTTTTTTTTCCAGTTGATAAACACTTTCTCTCTTTTTCAGGACTTCCTGTGTTGTGGATGTGTACCTTAGAGGCTATCGTGTGGTCATCCCTTCCGATCACGCCAGGACTCTACAGTACTTGATGTACACTCACTCTCACACACCGAGACAATGAGAAAACCCCTACAGGACCCCTGAAACCTCCTGGCAAACTCAAATGGGCACCCAATGTAAAGGACAGGAGCTGTTCATTTTCTGAAAGCGATGTTCTCATAGTTTTACTTTCCTCACAATGCACATTTAACAAAGACTTCAGGTATGTTCAGTGTGACTTCAGAAACATCTGAACAAAGAACAATCGGACAACATCGAGAAAGGAAAAAGAAAGAACACAAAGGCACTTCTCAAAGCTCTCAACTCCTGGTTTTGTTCAAACAACTAAGCTTTAGACTTTGCATAGAGTAAACTCGTGCGAATTATAAAATTACAGCTTCGTTCATTTGCTTTTACTCATTGTAAGAATGTGAATACAAGTACAAGTATGCTGAAAGTAGCGCACCGTATCCAAACGCAAGCTGCTGCGACGCACAAGCTTTGGCCGCTGTTTCTCTCCGGAATCACTTTGCATCGACTTTCATCATCTGCGTTTCATCTGTGTGCATGTGCATCGAGCAAGTGTGGGCTGACACTGTAGCTTTCAGCTAGTTGCTTTTCAGTTCCTGCATGTGCGAGTATGGATTCATAATCGTGCGTTTTTTGCATTTACACTCGCCTCAGCACTTATGGCTGTCAGCGGGTCTTCGGCTTCAGTCATTGTCTCTGCGGGGTTGTTAGTCAGACTCTCGGATCAATAGAATATGTACAGGACAGCAAGGGACAAGTTATAAAGCCATTAGCACTTGTGAATTATGGAAATCCCACCCAGAGTGCCCTGGCCTGGAAGCCCCCAGACTTTTAATTAGAGCACTAGTGCAATGTGGAATGCTAATGTGGAGCATGGCATTCAAGATCTGTTTGTTGTTTTAATTACGTTGGATCTTGGGTATTTGGTATTGTTTAGTTAAGTTTAACCATTCTATATAACTTTTCATTGGTGTTGGTCCAGCGTTAAATCTGTTTAAAGCTAGTTGTAATAAGCATATTTCATCTATTATGGTTCTGTGTGGTAAATGCGTTGCTTTATGTAATGATTTTAAATAGTAAATACGTAGGGCTACGTAACTGTTATTGAATCACCTTGTTTGCCCATCTGGAGATGTTTGGAGTCACTGATGCTCAGAAATATATTAATAATCAAACGGATAATATTCAAAATTGAAGTTGACACACTTTTATACTAAAATGCCCCTTTAAATGTCCAGAGCAACATGTTCCTCATTTCAAATCTCTACAAGCGATTATATCCAGATATGACAGGGCGGTGATTTCTTAACCAAACTTGAATTTATTGATTAAATCAATATAATCTGAACATCCCCACGCATAATTTAGGCGCGAGGGTTAAATCGTACAGCCCATTTGTCAATAATGGACTTGTTGAAGTTGATTCATGGTATGGTCAACATAATTTACTGTTCTCGGGGGCATCGCTTCAAACCGTGGTTCAATAGGAGGCCACAGAGTCGCTGTAGGAACGGCATCGATGTCATTTAGCATTTGAGATTTTACAGATAAACACAAACACTACAGTCTCTTGAGATTTATGTGCACTGTTATTAGCATGCTAAGTTACACGTGTATGTAGCCATTCATGTTTGCACTAGATTTGGGGAAGTGTTTTACTTAGCAGTGATGTGAGCATTCATAGTAATAAAAGGGATTTTTTCTTTCATAGCAATTGTGAAATCAGTCACATTGCTTATTTTATGTTAACCTTTAAGTTATTTCTACTTTCTGTGTCTCTCTGACTTTTCTTCTTCTTTTTTCTAAAAAAAAAAATTGACTTTGTTTGAGGAATTGTCATGGATTAGCACGATTTTGCAGAGTTAGACGCGTTCTTGGGTCACTAACCCTATCCATGAGTGATCCCTAAAATAAGAAGGGATTGATAGGGAAATAACACTGATGTAGAAACACCTAACAATGGGTGCAAGCCTAAACTTGACATAAACTGTAAATTGGTCCCTTAAATCTGATTGGTTGGAATGTTTTTCCAGGAACATGTTGTACTTGTTGAAATTAGGTTTTGCCATGGAGCCATTCCAGAACAATTGAAAAAGATATTGTTATATATTGTCTATCCAGAAAATGGATATTAAATTTTTTTTTAATTTTTTATTTTATTTTTAATGGTGACTGCTGGGTCAGGAGTAATTTGCCGTTTGGAAATTATAGGCTGTTTTTGAGTAAACAAATGAATCTTACTTAAAGTTATAGTTCACGTGAAAAACAAATCCTATCATCATTTACTCAACTTCTAAACCTGTATGTTTCTTTCTTCTACTGAACATAAATATTTTAAAGAATGTTGTTAACCAGTTTCTGGTTCCCATTGACTTCAGGTCCCAAGACATTCTTCAAAATATCTTCTTTTGTGTTCAACAGAACAAAACAAAAAAAACTCATGCAGGTTCAGAACAACATAGGGTAAGTACTTACAAAATGTGTACCTTAAATGCAATAAAAGTCGCTTTGGATAAAAGCGTCTGAAAAATGCATAAATGTAAATTAGTAAATTATGACATTACATTTTTAGGTGAACTATCCCTTTAAACAGTCATATCCATACCTAAAAACTGCAGGAGGAGAAAAAAAACACTCTTTACTCTCTTAAGTGATTGAAGATGTACACGATGCTTGATAACGTGCCAAATATTATATTTCCTTGTATTGTTTTTTTCCTTTTTTTCTTCCATTTTATGACTTTTGGCAGACCTTGTGTTTGATAGATCTGTTGTAATAGACGCAAGATGCAGTAAAATAGTTGCGGTGCATTTACTCTAGGTGTACCTAATGTGCTGCCGAATGTTGGACTGGCCTGAAATGGTCTACAGACCCCTTACTGTACTATACCTTCTGCAGCTCCAATGAATGTTTTTCTTAAATATGGTATGTCTTATTTCCTAATAAAATGTATATATTCATTAACTGATAAGTCGTATTGTTTTTTGTTTAGTTTTTAGCAGATACATACACCATTTTGCCAAAAGTTTTGGGACGCCAGCCTTTACATGCATATGAACTTTAATTACATCCCATTCTTAACCCGTGGGGTTTAATATGGAATTGGCCTAACCTTTACAAATGTCAGCTTCAACTCTTCTGGGAAGGCTTTCTAGAAGTTTTAGGAGTGTCTGTGGGAATTTTTTTCCATTCTAGAAGCGCATTTGTGAGGTCTGGCACTGATGTTAGACGAGAAGGCCTGATTCTCGCAGTCTCCACTCTAATTCATCCCAAAGGTGTTGTAACGGGTTGAGGTCAGGACTCTGTGCAGGCCAGTAAATTTCCTCCACACCAAACTCACTCATCCATGTCTTTATGGACCTTACTTTGTGTACTGGTGCGCAGTCATGTTGGAAAAGGAAGCCATCATCCCCAAACTGTTTCCACAAAGTTGGAAGCATGCAATTCTCCAAAACGTCTTGGTATGCTGAAGCATTAAGAGTTCCTTTCACTGAAACTAATGGGCCAAGCTCAACCCCTGAAAAACAACCCCACACCATACCCCCCCCCCCCCCACCAAACTTTACACTTTGTAGTCAGGCAAGTACCGTTCTCCTGGCAACTGCCAAACCCAGACTCATCCATCGGATTGCCAGACAGAGAAGCGTGAATTCACTGAGCTCCTGAGAGCGATCCATTCTTTCACTAATGTTCGTAGAAACGTCTGCTTGCCTAGTGCTTGATTGTATACACCTGTGGCCATGGATATGATTGGAACACCTTAATTCAATGATTTGGAGGGTTGTCCCAATACTTTTGGAAAAATACAACTGAATGTTTAAATTGGGTAAATAAATAGTAATGTTCAAACTAAACTATTGAAATTATTTATTAATTCTGTTAATTGCGATAAAGATGTGAATTGATACTGCTATTGAATATATGAACACATACACTATTGTTCAAAAGTTTGTTTGGTAAGATTTTTAAAAAAGTTTTTAAATAAAGTCTGATCACTAATACATTTAATTTGTTAAAAAAAATACTGTAAAACCAGTATTATTGTGAAATATTTTTGCAATTTAAATGAACAGTTTTCTATTTTAATATATTTTAAAATAAAATGTATCTGATAGCAATGCTGAATTTTCAGCAGCCATTAACCTAATCTTCCTTTAATTAATAAACATTAACTTCTTTTTTTTTTAAACAAACAAATAAAAAAATGTCAGGGAAATTGAATGCGTAGTAGGATTAGGAATGAGCCTTTTTTATTATTCAGAAACATTGATTATAATGGCATATGGGCAGTCTGAAAGCTTAGGCAGCTCACTTGAACATGCAATGAGTTTGCAGGCAGTGTTTGCATGACAACTTGGTGACAACTAAGCAAATTTTCTACTACAATAGTAATTTCTTACAGGAAAATGTACCCTTTATACCTTCTTATGCTGTCTGCGGAGGAAGCATTTTTCAGCTTTCGTACACAGCCATCGAGTTTTTCGATATTTTAATATCCCAACAGGTGCTAAAATTAGCATCGCTGAGAAGTTCCATTGATGCCTGTTTGGTCAATTGTTTCACATTGACTCTGTTCACATTAATTGATCAATCCGGAGTCATTATCATTAAAAGGCCCTTTAATTGAGGTGTGCTGTTAAGACGTCCATAACAAGCAGATGCTCAACAAGACACACACACCCTCCCACCCACCATCTGCTCTCTCTTTTAGATTAAAGGATCTGAGATCTGACTAATGTCTCCCTGTAGACAACTGATCTCAAAGGAGCTATTAGTTAAATGAGATTCATCAAACTGACAATGATGACCACTTTATATCCAGTGCCGGCTGATTTCCTGTAGAGTTATCAGAGCAAGTTTTATATTTATTGGCAGTTCAAACAGCCTTTTTCCAACAGGCTAAACTCAGGCAATAATTTAGAATGCAACTTAATATTCTTAATATTTCATTCCTTTTATAATGATCATTATCTAGTATGCTGAAAAGTTTTTTCCCCCCACTAAACAGCTTTTGTTACGGTTTGGAAAAGAGATTGTGGTTTTCATAATAACAGGACTGACTCAACATTCAAAACAGCAATTTATTGTGCATTTTCTTCATAATTAATTTACAGATCATATACATTAGAATATATGCATTTTAGATGTTAAACATTTGACTTATTTATGGTTGAATTTATTTATTTATTTATTTATTTATTTATTTATTTATTTATTTATTTATTTATTTATTTATTATTAGGGGAGTATCTATCTACCCTGTCTTCAAGAGTTTTTAAAAATCAATAAATAATATCTTCACAGTGCTTGTATGGCATTATGGAAAACATGCTAAACATCCCTGTCTGAACTTGAACTGATTTATGGACTGAAAGGGTTGCAGTTGCAGGTTAGTTAAACTTCACGGACACGGACACGACATGAAATGCTTTTCGAATAAAGGAAGAATGTACAGTCATATAAAGAGTGAAAATATGGTAGGCTATTGATTCATTTGGTATTGGTTTATGTGATTGCATTTTACCATATCCACTTGCTATCCCTGCAGTTTTATGAGCAGTTATAATACATTTGATATCTGAATAAAGTTTGAGCAATATTTATAGCCTATAACACTTTTTTGAAGCCTTTAATGCGACATAAATCTATTCGTAATGGCTTAAAATTGATTTATAATGCATTGTAATATAACCTATAATAATAATAATAATAATTGTTATCAGTTACAGGGCTAGATGTCTCACGAGAAAGATCAATAGCAGTAACTATAATCTTGATCCAAAATTCTAGTCCACAAATGTGCGCTATCTTTTTTGTAGGGAAAATTTGTAACAACAGGCTGCAGTGCATTTATACAATGCACACACTGCCCAAAACATGTTGTAGTCTTTTACCTTTCGCATTTAATTTAGCCATTGCATTAATTGTTTTGTTTACAATTGTGCCGCTGAAAAGCTTAGGCTGTGCCGGTATAATTTTGACCACAACAAATGGTGGAAATGTTCATAGAAAGTGTTACCGAAAACAGTCATGAGACTAGGCCTATATTACTGTATATTTGTATATTTCGAGACCCCTTGTTTTCATAAAGTGTATAGCCTACTGTATATGGTATGAATATGTGTGCTTGGCCCATTACAGACTATTAAACGCGCGTTCGCCTTCAGAGATGGTGCGGTCCCAGGCGCAGTACTGAGAAAGCTCTGCGGTGTTTTCGCAGAAGCTGTCGGATCTTCTCGTCGTCCGTGTCGGGGTCCAGCGGTTTGTTGTACTCCTCGTCCTCAACCTCGTTCTCTGACCCATCTCCTCCGCTTTCTCCCCGCGAGGCCTGTGTGGAGCTGGGCTCCGTCGCGCTCTTCTTCCGCCATTTAGTGCGCCGGTTCTGGAACCACACCTGAGGAACCACATCATCGTGTCAGATTCACGCAGGTGCTGTTAAAACTCATTACTGAATAAATTCTCACAATAAACATTTGAGAATGTTCCTGTTATGTACATACAACCTCCTATTTTAGCTTCTCAACAACTTTACCAACTTTTAACCACCAACCAATTTACACGTTTCCCCGGTGTTGTTTTTAGATTAACGCACGAAACGAATGCATTTTTATTACACTGTAAAAATGGTTGAGTTCATTGAAATAAAAAATGTCAGTTAATATAACCAATGATAATGGTTTAATCAACAGAAACTCAGAAAATGTTATCTGAACCACAATAACGGGATAGTTCACCCAAAAATGCAAATTCTGTCATAATTTCTGTCTCACCCTTACATTGTTCTAAACCTGTATGAGTTTCTTTCTTCTGTTGAACACAAAAGAAGATATTTTGAAGAATGCTGGTAACCAGTTGAAAGTAGCCATAGTTTCTTCATTTAAGTCAATGGACCCCCATCAACTTTTTGATGACCAACATTCTTCAAAATATCTTATTTTGTTTTTCAGCAGAAGAAAGAAACTCATACAGGTTTGGAACAACATGAGGGTGAGTAAATGATGAGAACATTTGCATTTTAGGGTGAACTACTACCCCTTTCATTCTTTTAGTTTATTTGACAAAAGAAAAAAAGTTATAAAAATCTATAAAAAAGTATAGAAATATGTTTTTACAATGTGGTAGTAGAATGTTATCTTACTTTAACTTGTGACTCAGTCATGCCTAGTGAGTATGCCAGTCTGGCTCTCTCTGGTCCTGCCAGGTATTTGGTCTGCTCGAAGGTTTTTTCCAGAGCGAAGATCTGGTGTCCACTGAAAGTGGGTCTTGTGTGCTTCTTTTTCCCCGCAGTCTCAGTGTGATGCCCACCATCTACAGAGTAAACACAAGATTGTGTATCCCAACTAAACTAAATTTCAATTTCATGTGATTTCAGGGATATTGGAAGTCATCTCAATGTCAAAAATTGTCCCAATCACCCTGAATTCACCCTAACTTAAAAGCATGAACTGGTCAAATAGAAAAAAATGTACATGTATAATTTTTTGTTTTATGTTAGAAACATTCATATTAGTTAGTAACAACTGAAAAAAAGAGATATTGGAATAAATAGAATAATCTTAAATAAAAAGCAAAAAGCATCTGGGATTATAAATTTTACTTTTCATTGTCTATGAAAATGTCAAATGTTTAATAAGATTATATAATGTTTATTATATTGTATAAAAAATGTAATATAATATATTAAATAAAATATATTTATATTTATATTATATAAATAATGAATATATTTATATTCAATACAATATTTAACATTTCCACTTAAAGCTTAAAATAACTAACGTTTTAAAACGATAGGCCTACAGTTTTGTTAAGTAAACAATTATTTGTATATCTGAAAAAAGGTCATCATTAAAATGTATTTTACACTATATACAGTCAATGTATATACACTGATTTAATAAATATATTAATTTTATAGATTTTTTATATATTGTTTTATATATATTTTAGTTTAGTTTAGTGTTTTATATATATATATATATATATATATATATATATATATATATATATATATATATATATATTTAGTTTATATATATTATATATTTTTTATATATTGTTTACTGAAAAAACAGTCATTTGAAATAACATCCACAACCTTTTTATTTAAATTTAATTTACATTATTTAACATTGATTCGTAAATCGTGTAACATTTCCACTGAAATCTTAAAATAATAAACTGTTTAATAAGTTAAGATGTTTTTTCATAATATGTTTACTGAAAAATAGTGAAATATTGTTCACGTCCTTATAATTAAATAAAATGTACATCATATACAGTCAGCTACACTACTAATAATCACACTAACTGGACTAATATTTGACCTTATCTCATCGAGTGAGGTCTTTAAATACAGTCTAATTGCTTTTTTTGTATGATATACATACAATTTCCATAAATTTACTAAATGGTAGGTAAATTAGTATTACATAACACTCTGTCAAATTAATCAGAGTACTTCTTCTGTCTTGCAGAGACTTACTGTTGCCACACTGCTGTCTCGCTCCTCTCCACTCATATCCTCCATCCACCCAGCAGCTGCTGCCTCCTTTGCCCTTCATACCCGAACATTCAACACCAGGTTTAGGGAAAGCGGTCAGTCCCGATGGGGCGTAATCCCGATTATAATACACCCCTGGACTGGGCACAGCTGTCCCAAAGCCACCCATGGAGGGGTACCCGGACAATAGCGCAGGGGTTCCCGGGCCGCCCATCATGGATCGACTCAGGATGTCACTGATGCCATGCGGAGTGCCAGCCTGGAGCTGAGAGTTGAGATTGGCATGGCTGAGCTTGTAGAAGGAGTTGGGAATGGAGTACTGGCACACCGGGGCCTTGATGTCTGAGGGGAACTGGTTCAAGCTGTTGTTGAAGAGGAAAGACCCTGAAATATTGGACTCCATGGAAACTAGTGTGCGCTCTTCTTCTGTTCCTGATGACGATGATGGTTCCAGGCTGATTTCTTACCAAGGTCCTGACATCAAGTACTCCGAAGGGTCTAATCTGAGTTCAACACAACCTGACAGCTTTCTGTTTGATAATCTGGAGTGTTTCCAGGGCTCAGTGTGGTCCTCACATCACCCCAGGTTCAAAATGCCTCAAAGGTCAGGTAAGAGTCTGTTGTTACTTCCTCTTCTCAACTCTTTTAACTAGTCCATAATGGATGCTGGAACTCCAGAGTGAACACCCAGCGCTACTCTCACTTTCACAGACAAATGTCCCACTGGCTCTCTGGTTGCAGGTCATAAATAAGATGCACCTTACACCGCTGTGGCACTTTCTTCATAATGATGGACAGAATTACAATGCCCCGTCTTGATTGGTTGAGCGCTCAACGTGCCTGATTTCCTCATTGGTCCGTTCGCAGTGGGACAGCCTTTGATTGGTTGACAACAGATTAATAGTTTTTTAAAAAGTCTGGGTGAGAATAAGTTGCTTTTTAATGGGCCGTCTGCCGTGGCTGTGGAGGTGCGGCTAGGAAGCGTAACATGAGGAAATGGGATTTTTGTCGTCTTGAATGGTCATTGGGAATATATTTCACACAGTCGTTTTCTTCATAATGATTGTGGCATTGTGGAAGATGAATAAGATGATGTTCAGTGACTATGTCTGACAGATGTTATCCTCTCGTACTAATATCAGCTGCAAAATCTTCCCCTCTCTGTTTACGTAATTCCTCAAAATATATGCACATTCATCAAAATTCTATTTCTGGAACTGTAGAACAATTTAAAGTTTTAATCGAAAGTATGAAATTATTTAGTCAACAAAAGTCTGGAAAAACTCAAATGTTTAATGTGTTTATTTAAAGAGCTATTATTATTACATTTATATAATGTATATTTTAATATATTTTAATTTATTATTATTATTATTATTATTATTATTATTATTATTATTATACATATTATTATATGTACTCTTAAGTGTAAAAAGGCAACAAAAGGTAAAGCAAATGACAAAATGATGTTATATAATGTAATAAGTGTAAATAATCTACAGCAATGTAAAAAAGCAAAAGTTAAACTAAAAGTCTGACCTTTAACTAGGCATTGTCCTTGACTTCCTGGTCTTAGACTGTTTGATATTCTGTCCAGCACAAGAAGGATTTAACAATTACAGTTTGTACTGAGCTATTGATTATGTCTAGGTTCATTCATGCATAAATTCTTACATTTCTTGACACAAGTCAAGTTTGTTTTTGAGGTATAAAAAGGTTAAGGTGTTATATATATATATCAGATAATAATATATAGGAATTTTTTAATTAAGGTCATATTGAAATAGTCAAAAACTAAATTTTTACTATTTACACCAACTACAATTAGCGTGCCTTGTTGGCAAGTGATATTCGTACTAATTCTGCCTAACAATGCCTCTTTGGGAAAAACATAATTTAAAAAAATAACATTTTTATATTTTAACATTTCAGTGGCATAGTCATTAAAGTATTAGACTTAAAGATCTAGGTTTTGGTGTGATCGACCCGGGTTCGAATCCGCCTTTTGCAGACCTCGCTCTTCTCTCTTTTCCTACCACAAATGGGAATGGAATTTACTTTTAATAAAAATTAAGACAATAGAAATAAAGTGCATGATGAAATGTTTAATGTTGATAAAAGCATTTATTGGGTAGGGTAAGGGGTAGGAGGTTGTAGGGAGGGCTTTTATTGCAAATGATATGCATCTGTCAAAATAAAATATAAATAGTGTCTAATTACTATTTACACATATTGCAAATAACTACTTTTACATGGTGTAATAGAATATATCACTCACTTAGTATGCTATTTCACTTAACATCTACAGCTATTTGCACTTAGTATAAATATCAGCTATCGCTAAGAAAACATTTATTTCAACCCAGAACCCCTGGGTCAGTGTTGTAGGTTTGTCTATAGGTATAAAAAGGAAAGAAAGAAAGAAAGAATGAAAGAAAGAAAGAAAGAAAGAAAGAAAGAAAGAAAGAAAGAAAGAAAGAAAGAAAGAAAGAAAGAAAGATAGATAGATAGATAGATAGATAGATAGATAGATAGATAGATAGATAGATAGATAGATAGATAGATAGATAGATAGATAGATAGATAGATAGAAAGAAAGAAAATCTGTTTATTTTAATAAAACTAAAAAATAAACATTAAAAAAAACTAGCACATAAAATGCTTTATGCTCACAGTTTGTTCACCATAATTGATTCCCAAACCTTTATCCAAAAGCCTCTTCCACTGATTTTTGGTTTTATAATGAATAATTCCCTAGCTGGAATTTATTGTTTGGGCTACTTCCCGGATTTCCTCTAGGTGGCGTTAGATGTTCGTCATGATGCCCGACATCAACAATCTCCCCTAGAGACCCATGACAAGCCCTCATTCAGTGCAGGAAAACAAGTATTGAAAGCATTTAATAAATTAATTAATTGCATTTGTAATGTGTAGTGTGTAATGTGTTCTAATACTAACATGGTCATGATGTGCATATTAAGTAATGTTTCATCACTAGCAGATACAATATATAAAGGTGAATCTAACATAGAATCTGTCAATGCTTTAAAAAACTATCTGTGATCAGCAGGCGAATGAAGTTGCTGAACTTGCCTCAACTTGAACTTGACTTTGTATTAAGACATTTTGAAAGAGATTAAACAGAAAAGCAGCCATTCCATTCAGATTTCATGTTATAATTATATGGTTAACACTTTAAAATAAGA
Source organism: Pseudorasbora parva (assembly GCF_024679245.1). Classification (NCBI taxonomy): domain Eukaryota; kingdom Metazoa; phylum Chordata; class Actinopteri; order Cypriniformes; family Gobionidae; genus Pseudorasbora; species Pseudorasbora parva. The sequence continues at coordinate 13,896,919 of NC_090184.1, forward strand.
CTTCATTAGTTAACATTAATATTAGTTATAATGAAGTAAGAATGAATATATTTGTGCAGTGTTTCACAGCGTTTACTAATACATTATTCAAATCAAAAGTTATATTTTTTAACATTAATTAATGCATTGAGAACTAACATGAACTAAATAAAAATGAACAATTTTATTTGTATTAACTAGCATTAATAAAGATTAATAAATAAATACTGTAGCATATGTATTGTTCATTGTTAGTTCATTTTAGTTAATACATTAATGTTAACAAATGAGACTTTATTGTTAAGTGTTACCATGTTGTATTATATTAACTTAAAGCTGCTGTCTGTAACTTTTTTGGGTTAAAATGGTCCAAAATACATTTTTGAGCAAGTACATAACCAGTCATTGTTCAAAACAATCTCCTTACCATATCCCGATTCACAGTGGTAATCTTGTAATAATGTGTTCTAATCTGAGCGGTACTGGTAGCTTTCCATAGGATGGCGCCCGTCTTTACCTCATTATGTCACATGACGAGTCCAGCTATCACATGTGAGGATGCTGCAGGTGGCATCATGTATAGCCTTTTCTCACAGCTGCTGGAATAATTAAATGTATCATTTGGATGCCGGATTTTAATCTAGAAAGGTCCAAATGACAATGAGTGACAACTGGAGATTCACCCGTAGTCAACAGCAAAAGATTAGACTGTACTGAAATTGAAATCTACAGGTAATGCTAATACACACTAAGTAGCCTACACAAGGTCACGCAATGTTGATGTTGTTAACAATAACAATTTAAGAACAAAGTAGAAATAGTAATAATATTGTTCGGGAAGCAGACACACTTAAACTGTCAGTTTAAATCCAGTTTAAGTCTAGACTAAAAACACATCTCTTTGTAACACTCAGCCTGGTAAAGGCAGTTTACACAATTAACACGGTTCTTTAACCCTCTTTTAAAAGGTGCTCAGATAAACTTCTCACAACAACCGTATAGATGTCAACCCAAAGTGTATTGAACCAGAAACCCCAAACAACCAATATATACAATATAAACAAAGGTAAGAAAAAATGTTTCGAAAATCCTGTTCAGGTCCTGTGTGTGTGTGTGTGAGCCTGTTTATGTGGTTTATGAGGACACAAATTTGTATAACTACATGGGTATTACACTGGTATTACCCTATAAATGTGGTTTATGAGGACATATCAAATGTCCTCATAATTCAAATGTCCTTAAAAACATACTAAATTATGTTTTTTTGAGAAAGTAAAAATGCAGAATGTTTCCTGTGATGGGTAGGTTTATGGGCAGTGTAAGGGGATAGAAAATACGGTTTGTACAGTATAAAAACCATTACGCCTATGGAGAGTCCCTGTAAACCACATAGACCAACGTGTGTGTGTGTGTGTGTGTGTGTGTGTGTGTGTGTGTGTGTGTGTGTGTGTGTGTGTGTGTGTGTGTGTGTGTGAGTGTGTGAGTGTGTGAGTGAGTGAGTGAGTGAGTGAGTGAGTGAGTGGGTTGTGGGAGTGTGTGGGTTGAGTGAGTGTGTGGGTTGAGTGGGTTGATTGGTTGAGTGAGGGAGTTGGTTAGTTGAGTGGGTTGAATGAGTTGGTTGGTTAATTGACTGAGTGAAATAGTTGGTTGAGTGGTGTGAGTGAGTGAGTGAGTGAGTGAGTGAGTGAGTGAGTGAGTGAGTGAGTGAGTGAGTGAGTGAGTGAGTGAATGAGTAAGTGATCGGCCTCACCGGTACAGTTTATAGTCCGGGAGCTCGATGAAGAAGAGCGTTATCCTGTGTTGGATCCCCAACGAGAAATAGTCCAACCTTATTTCCTTAGGGAGATAACTATCCACAGACTGTGACAACTAAACTCTTGTGTTTCGATCGGCCAATCGCGTAATCCAGTTATTACTGAGAGCGTCCTCTCCCGAGCGCTTGTAAGCCGGCTTCTTTTATCAGATGTGCCACATCAGCTGTCATCATGACGTCACAGGGATTCCCTGGCGCTCCCGACAGAAGTCTCGCTTGAGTAAGAACGGGAACAAACACATTTCCGGGCAAAATACGACAGGGGGAAATATACAAAACAGCTGTCTTATGTTCATAATTAAAATGAATTAACGGCAGTATATATATATCCCCCTTTTATGTGGCCGCGCTACATCTTTACTATGGCATACTCATTAAACATTTTTTATTTATATAATTCAAATAAAGTTAAATGATTGTTAGGCTGCATTAACTAGGCCAGCCGGAACCGGGAACACACCCCATAATCACCTGGTGTACTCGTTACATCATAAAAATAATAGCATCTGTAATAATGTTAGTCTCCCTGTTTTTCCCGAGATCAGTCAGCCAGATCCAGGCTGTATCCAGATCAGATGGTGGACCTGCACTTGGACATGACCAATGCATCCCTGAAATGTCTGCAGAGAGCGTGTCAATTAAACTCTCCCTGTAAACATCCTCAATAAACCTGTCTCTTGTGATTTCTCCGATCCGAATATTCCTATTAATTGTTTAATTGACACGTCATCTTCAATAAATCAGTCTCCGCCGTAATGACTCCGATCTTAAGAATATTCAGATCTAATATAACTTCTGAACTGTAAGGTTGCCAGAATAATAATCTTACACTGTTTGTTCGTCGGCCAGAGGAGAACTGGCACCCCGACTGAGTCTGATTTCTCCCAAGGTTTATTTTTCTCCATCATGCTCTGATAGAGTTTTGGTTTCTTGCCACTGTCGCCTTTGGCTTGACTTGCCCAGTTGGGGACACTAAAATTTCAACTAAATATCCAAATAAATGTAATTACTAAACTAAATTAACTATATCAACTATATTTGTCACGCCCTCACAGCCATCAGACACTGCCAAGGCCACTCGTTGACCATCACCAGCATTCTGAACACCTGGGCATCATCACCAGTCACCCTATATCAACCTTCACAGTCACTGTCTGGTCTTGCACTGATCCAACCTCGACTACCTGTCCGTCATCGAAGCCCTCATCCGAAGCCTATACCCCTCTTCGTCTTCTTCATCTTCACCATCATCACCATCACCATCATCATCATCATCATCATCATCATCATCATCATCATCATCGTCTTCACCTTCATCGTCCTTCATCTGAGTGTCATCACCCTTCTAAATATCACCTGTGTCTGTAACCTCTGATAATAAACTTTGCACTTGCACTAATCCCTCTGTGTCCACATCTGTGTCTGACAGAAGACCAGACCCAATGCAGAGCTCTTCGGACACAGGCGGGGACCGCAATGCAGACCACTTCACCACGCTGGTTCACGCAGTACGGTCCTCACTGGTTCACAACACTTCCTCCAACGCGACTCAAGCTAGCGTGTCATCACCTGCACCATCGGCACCCGTTACTTCATCAGCTGCCTGCGTAAGTCCCATGGCCCGACCAGCGACCTACAGCAGCGCGGCGGAGGATTGCAGTGGGTTTCTGTAACGATGTTCGTAGATGGGAAGGAAGGAGGCGGGAACCGGCGAACGTTCAAAAACATTTATTCAAAATAAATAAACAAAATGAAAGTAAAACCGCGGGCAGCCCCTCACGGACGACTGCCCGCGAACACACACAAAATAACACGTGGGCAGCCCCTCACGGACGACTGCCCACAAACACATAATAACACAAAAACATAACATAAAATCCAGGCCTGGTCCTCTCTCGTCTTCCGCTGCAATGTTCCTCCTTTTATGCTCCCGTCACATGGCCGCGAGACGAGACCGGTGTGCCACGCAGCTGGCACTCGTTGACATTAATCACCGGCCCGCTCTCGCGGTCCCTCGCCCCGCTGCTTGCCACACCACATACCCCCATCGCCCCTCGCAGGCCGGGGGGCACTCCCGAGACTGCGCTCTACTCCCCCCCCCCCTCTCCCGGGGGGGGGGCGATCACGGCGGCCGCGGCACCTGGGGGTAAGGACAGAGAGGCGAGAGAAATGTAGACGGGAGCACGAGGAGCCCGCGGAAGAGAGAGGGGAGAGAGGGAAAAGAAAAAAAAGAACGAGAAAAAAATTCTGGTCCGGTTCCCAGACACACTGCCGTTCGGCCCTCCGCCCGCCGAGAGGCTCTTCCTCGCGATGCTGTGCGATGGCACTGGACGCCTGGTGGGCAGCTCGATCCTCCTCCGCCCCCTGGCGGCCGGCGGTGACTCCTCCTTCCGAGGGACCCGGCAGCGAGCCCCGCGCTCCCTGCTCCTCCCCTCTCAGGCGGATGGCAGCAGGCTCCGGCTCACGGCAAGCGCGGCGACTCCTCCGCTCCCTCTCGGACGGCAGCCACCCCACCTCGACCCAGGGGCACGGCAGCGAGGTATCTGTCCCACCTATATCGCTCCAGCACCATCGCCTCGGGCAGCCCTCGCGGTCCTCATTCATCCGCGCTGCCCGACCTCCAGCACCGCGATCCCCCTCAGCAGCGAGGGCTCTTCGACAGCATGTCCCTCCTTCCCCCCGGGTTTTGGCACCAATGTAACGATGTTCGTAGATGGGAAGGAAGGAGGCGGGAACCGGCGAACGTTCAAAAACATTTATTCAAAATAAATAAACAAAATGAAAGTAAAACCGCGGGCAGCCCCTCACGGACGACTGCCCGCGAACACACACAAAATAACACGTGGGCAGCCCCTCACGGACGACTGCCCACAAACACATAATAACACAAAAACATAACATAAAATCCAGGCCTGGTCCTCTCTCGTCTTCCGCTGCAATGTTCCTCCTTTTATGCTCCCGTCACATGGCCGCGAGACGAGACCGGTGTGCCACGCAGCTGGCACTCGTTGACATTAATCACCGGCCCGCTCTCGCGGTCCCTCGCCCCGCTGCTTGCCACACCACAGTTTCTCTTGCAATGTTCCTTGTATATAGAAGCGAACTCCCATCTGTTTCACAGCGAGAGAGGCCGGGTGGTGTTTATCATCTCATTACTCTCAGGCCGAGCCCTACAGTGGGCACAGTCGCTATTGGAAGCGAATACCCCCGTCATCGGCTCAACCACCGCCTTCTGCACTCATCTTAAAGAGGTATTTGGTCAACAAACTGCCGAATTATCTGTCCATGATCAACTGTTTTCTATTTGCCAAGGCAAACGAGAGACAACGAGTTCCTATGCATTGCGCTTCCACAAGCTGGCCTGTATGAGTGGATGGAATGAATCAGCCCTCGTCACCGCCTTTCGCCACGGCCTCCTCGCTAAAGTCAAGCAACTTATTGTGCTCTATGAGGACGCCAAGGGCTTAGAGGCCCTCATCCAGAAAACAGTTATCTGCCTGTGGCCTCTCCTCACCCACTGCCGATCCTCCGCCCGCTCAAACATCTGTCACACCTCCAGCACCTGAACCTATGCAGATCGACTCATACCACCTCACCAAAACCGAACGCCAATGCAGGATATACAACATCTGTGCCTGTATTGTGGGGGAGATGGACATGGCATTACGACCTGCCCCGTGTGACCCACTCAGCCAGCGGTGAGTACGATCTAATTACCTCCTTTAACGGCAAACCTTACCAAGACACCAGTATTCGTTCGTAATTCTCACTCATTTGTTGCAGCACAAGCCCTCATCGACTCCGGGTCGGTGGGAAACTTCATCAGTCAGCAAACCCTCGAAAAGCTAACCGCCCAACGTTAACGTTGTCCCATCGACCTCAGAATCACCACCATTCAGGGAAAACCGCTGGGCCGAGGTCGTGTCTGTCATTTCTCCCTCACACTTACACTACGCGTTGGTCATCTGCATGAGGAAACCATCACGTTCATGGTGCTGGAGGAGTCAACCGTGGACATCACCTTGCCCCTGGCTTATATTACACCAGCCGCATATTCCCTGGTCCACCGGAGAGATCCTGCAATGGGGTGAGAACTGCTTAGATCGGTGTATTCATCGTCCTTGCCGAAAAGGTCCATCATCATCGTCAGTTCCTTCCTCATTACCTGTCCACTCCACCTCAGTAGAGAGTCCCGAAACTCAAGTCAACGTGGCCATTCCCCCAGGTTACCGGGCGTTCCAGGATGTCTTTAGTAAGCGGTTGGCTACCAAACTACCACCCCATCGGCCATGGGACTGCGCCATCGACCTCCTGCCTGGGGCTACTCTACCGAAGGGCCGCATCTATCCTCTGTCCATCCCGGAACAAAAGGCCATGGAGGAGTACGTTTTACGAAGCGCTACAACAAGGGTTTATCCATCCATCGACCTCCCCTGACGCTTCGCTTTCTTCGTGGCCAAGAAGGACGAAGGCTTACATCAGGTAGTGTATCGACTACCGTCACCTTAATTCTTAGACCGTCAAATTAAGTTATCCTCTTCCTCTGGTCCCATCCGCCCTTGAACAGCTCCGTGGGGCCACCATCTTCTCCAAGCTCGATCTCAGAAGTGCCTACAACCTCATTTGCATTCGCAAGGGAGACGAGTGGAAGACAGCCTTCATCCCTCCCTCAGGTCACTATGAATATCGGGTGATACTCACCCTCCGTCTTCCAAAATTACATGAATGAGGTATTTAGTGAATTTTTTATAAAGTTCGTCATCGTCTATATCGACGATATCCTCATCTATTCTATTGACCTGAGGGAGCATGAGGAGCATGTCTGCCAAGTCCTGCAAAACCTCAGAGACCATCACCTTTATCTCAAGCTCGAGAAGTGTGAATTCCACATCTCCACTGTCCAGTTTCTTGGGTACATCATAGACAACCATGGAGTCAAGATAGACCAGAGGAAGGTGGACACCATCACCCATTGGCCACAGCCCACCACCATCAAAGAGCTGCAGCGCTTCCTGGGATTCGCCAACTTCTACCGCTGCTTCATAAAGAATTACAGCCTGCTCAGCTCCTCACTCACCTCTCTGCTCCAGAACCAGCCCAAGTCTCTGTCCTGGACTCCATCAGCTACGGAGGCCTTCCACCAGTTGAAGAACGCCTTCTAGTCCACTCCGATCCTGGTCCACCCCAATCCTCATCTTCCGTTTATCGTCGAAGTAGACGCCTCATCGACCGGGGTCGGAGCGGTTCTGTCTCAGCGGCAGGGGACACCCTCACGACTCCATCCATGTGCCTTCTTCTCCAAGAAGCTATCCCCGGCGGAGCAGAACTATGACATCGGCAACCGGGAGCTCCTGGCGATCAAGCTCGCCCTGGAGGAATGGAGACACTGGCTGGAGGGAGCAGAACATCCATTTGAAGTCATCACCGACCATCGTAACCTTGAATACCTTCGAGAAGTCCAATTGGCTGAACCATCGTCAGGCCCGCTGGGCCCTCTTCTTCACCAGATTCAATTTCAAGGTGACGTACCATCCAGGGAACCAGAACAACCAGGCAGATGCCCTTTCTCATCTCCACCAAGCCGACCCTGAGCCCGAAACCCTTTACTGAACCTGTCCCTTCTTCACCCACAGATCCTGGCTATACGATATGCTGGACCCTAATCTTCTCCCTCAGTTTCACCAAGACCACCCTGACCGACCCGCTCCTCTGGGCCGTGGAAGACCCCGTCGCTGCCCGTCGTCGCCCGTCCCAGCTGTCAGGAGCTGCCTATGGAGGAGGGGGTACTGTCACGCCCTCACAGCCATCAGACACTGCCACGCCCACTCGTTCACCATCACTGGCATTCTAAACACCTGGGCACCATCACCAGTCACCCTATATCAACCTGGCTCACCTTCACACTCACTGACTAAGTTTACATGGACAGCAGTAATCTAATTATTGGCCTTATTCTAAATAAGACAATATTCTGATTAAGGTGTTTACATGAGTTGCCTTTAGAGTACTTTAGAGTTCATGTTCCCGTTTTACATGTGATAGAACATAGATCGATTATGGCACGCCATTACGTCCCCATGCCACGCTATGTTCTCCAACATCCAATTATAGCGTGACTTTGGCAGGTCTGTTAATTTTATGGGCTCAAGAAACTCGCTAACTTCACCTGCGGGTGTCGCTGTTGGACAGTGTTACTTTACATCTAGAAGTATAAAAAACATGCGTTTTTATAATGTTTGATATACATTTACGTTGATTTATTTTTTTAATATTATGTATTGTCTCTTTCTGTTTTTTTGAAGAGACACTACCCCTCTTTCCTCCTTATTGACAGCCTACATTTAGAATTATAGCTTTGATTAATGATGAAAAAGGTTTAAAAATCGTGACTGTTTGGATTGTTTTTCCTGCCGTCGAGCCACAGGCATTCACTGAATGACCCATCTGGTTTGTGATTACAGATACAAACTTATTGTATTTTACTTTTACAATGAGCATAATAATTACAACAAAAATAAAAATAAAAATATAGAGAGAGGATGCAGTGTTCAGAATGGACAGTCAAGTAAAACACACACCGCCCATAGCAACACGTTATGGCAACGACATTTCAGACTGACAGATACGTAAAAGATAAACGGGACTTTTCCGCCATTTGTTACTGGTTTGTAGACGTTATATTAATTATAATTCCAATTCTGTTTTATTGGCCACAATATTATCGATGATTGTTGAAAGGGGCACTTTTGATCAATTTTAAAAAAGGGCAGAGGCTCGAACCCACAAAGCCTCCCCTCTGCACTTCCCTGGTGTGCGTAACGTTATGTGTCCTGTCACAAAATGTGGCGAAATCTCCGACACGACATTAATAGTTAGATTAAGGTGTGTACATGTCTCCAATAATGCGACTAAAATAGGCATATTCCACATGTCTTAATCCGATTTATGTTTAGTTAGATTATGATTAATCAGATTAAGGTAATTAGAGATCACTGTCTACATGGTAGCCTCTTAATTAGAGTATTGTCTTAATCAGATTAATATCGGAGTATTGCTTACCATGTAAACGTAGTCACTGTCTGGTCTGATCCAACCTCGACTACCTGTCCGTCATCGAAGACCTCATCTGTACCCCTCTTCGTCTTCATCATCATCGTCTTTGTCTTCACCATCATGATCGTCTTCACCTTCATTTTCCTTCGTCTGAGTGTCACCACCCATCTAAGTATCACCTGTGTCCGTTACCTCTGATAATAAACTTTGCACTTACACTAATCCATCTGTGTCCTCGTCTGTGTCTGACAATATTACTGATCTGCCCAAATTGTTGCTAAATGATAACTGAAATGAGCTGGATGATATCACCGTTTTCTTCAGAGCGGCTGTACAGACAAATCAAATTCTGCTGCATTATTTTCCTGTTAACACTGTGAAGCTGCTTTGAAAAAATCAGCATTGTAAAAAGCGCTATATAAATAAAGTTGACCTGACTTGACTTGACTAATATGCACGGCTTGATTTGATATAAGCTAAGCTATAGCAATTAATTGTAATGCTTTTTTTCTGAGTTGGTCTGCAATTGCAGGTCTCAAACAGCGATGGCGACAAAGAAAGAGGCAAAACTTAGGGACTGCAGCTTTAAGAGAAAAGGGGTGTGTTGTTACAAACAACTACATGGAATTTGTGTTTACACGTGAGACCGTATCTTATTTAATCTCTGCAGTGCCTCTTGATCTGGTCATCTAGGCTTTCTAAAGCGCTCTATTTAAAGTTTTCAAAAGGTTTTTTTTTTTTTTTTGCTTCCACACACTGCCAAATGTTTGTGGAAAGCTGTTGCAAGTTCTTCAGAATTTATCAGAATCTTGGAAATGACATGCCTGTATAATCTGGAATTGCACATTGTGAAATTTTCCATTATTCTGCAGAATGGATTAAAATAAACATGTGAAATGGAGCTGATAATTATACAGTTTCTGTAAATATGGAGTTCTGTTTGCTGCAGCCAATCACTTCCACAGATTAATACTGCATACTGCACAATATCAGAAAAAAAAGTAAAGATTGTCACTGATAATGCGACATCTGGTTCATTCGTCAAGCCATGGAAGGTCAGAAGCTCACTGCACATGTATGCTACACATTTTAGCTAATTTATATTGAAGGGTCAAATACAAAAAGTCCACAGCAATTATTAATTTATCATAAATATAGATACCCAACCTCATTTTGCTGTGTTTACAGCAGGTAGATCAGCAACCCTCATGTCAGGCATGTTTCATCATTATTTACTTGTTCAGGTTCCGCATGTTTTATCAGGCCTTGGATGCACTGCCTTTCATTTCACAGAATGATGAAAGATAAAAAAATTGGTGATTCAAATCAACACATTCTATACATAACTTATGCTACAGAATCTAAATTATTTAGCTTCTTATTTTAGTTTTTTCCCCCATAATAATTTTAAGTTTTTGAAGTTTTTTATTATTATTATTATTATTATTATTATTATTATTATTATTATTATTATTATTATTATTGTTGTTGTTGTTGTTGTTGTTGTTGTTGTTGTTGTTGTTTCTGGACATTTTATTATTGTGTTAAAGGGTTCAACCATAAATGAAAATTCTGTCATTTAATACTTTCTGAAGTGACACAATCACTTTATATGATAAACAAGCTTCCATTCACATATGGGTTAGTTTTACGATCTCTTTATGAACTTTTTGATAACTTTTTTGGCCGAACTATCTATTTAAGTGCTTGATTTATGAATGTTAATGTCTAAAGGTTAACCACCAAACAGATAACAAAATAACAAAAGACTTATTCTTTAGAGAGTCATGTGTGGTCAAGTGGATTCATACTTTTGCTTTCGTTATGACAGTATTCTTGCCACATACCTGTTTGTTAAGAAAAGGAAAGTGGGATGGGCCCTGGATCTCAGATGATCCCGGCCCCTGGATTTACCAGGTGTGTTATGATTTCTAAGAAATGTACTGCAGTAAAATGGAAACTCAGCATGGCATTTTGGTAATGACTCATATCAATAATTGATATAACATGAGTATTAAAAGTTTTAAACCCACTTATATGACACATGAATATAATTTGGTAAGTCATACAGTATTCTACATTAAAATGATCTGGAGGCCCCATCTCACTTTAGAGATTTCAACTGATGGGAGATTCCTGCATTTATCTCAGCATCAGATCCATATTTCTTGCTTTAAACCATTAAACTTCATTAAAGATAATACAGTGTGTAAGCTGTTTATTTTCTTAAAAACCATTCACATAACTATTTGCCCCATGCCTTGGTTTAGTAGTATTTCAATGAACCAAAGTTTATCCTTCTGTAAGATTTCTGTGGTAGCTTTATTGGATTTTGAACCAGGAAAGACTTCAAAACAAAACAAAAAATATCTCACTTGTTAATCACAAGCTTATGATAAACATTGTTGTTCAAAAGCACATGGCTTATTTACCAACTAAGTTTAAACTGTAGCACTTTACAATAGGGTTCCACCCAAGTCCCAACCCTTGAGTCTTCATCTCCCTTGGCGCTCCCGTCCAGAAGGGATCTTCTTCTTCTTATATCCCTTCCTGACTTCCTGGTCCCATCCAACCTCTCTGTTCTGGTGGTTCCTTTACTCATCATGGTTCTGCCCATTGTTGTAGTCAAGACCAGTTAATTCGAGTCTGAGTCAAGACCAAGTTCAGGGAGGGTTTAGTCTGAGTCAAGAACGAGTTCAGAAAGGGTTTAGTCTAGCCTGAAGTCGTCATACTCAATTCTAGTCAGAATATGAGTCTGATACTGCTCCATTGGGCTGTAATTTTGGGGAATGTTTCAACCGAACCAGGAAAGACCTCAAATGGATAGACCTACAATCAAGTAGAGCAACATTAGTTGTCAAATGTCAACAGAACTCAACTGCACTGTGTTGCCAAATCAAAAGGCTTATGGGCTTGTTTTGGGCTAGTAGTTGGCAGGTTTTGTTGTAAAAACTTGACAACCCTGTCTACATGCACGCTGGTATAAGTATAAATTATTCAGGCATAATTACTCCTCTATGGATCAAGTCCAGACCGAACTGCCCGAGCTCAAATGTTGTGGGTGGGGCTGAGTTCGGCTGGCATCCAGGCTAGGTTTAGTCTAAGTCAAGACTGAGTTCAGAGATGGTTGTGTCTGAGTTAAGACCAAGTTCAGAGAGGGCAGAGTCTATGTCGAGACCAAGACCAGAGAGGGCTAAGTCCGAGTCGAGACCGAGTTCAGAGAGGGCTAAATCCGAGTCAAGACCAAGTTCAAAGAGGGCTGAGTCCAAAACAAGACTGAGTTCAGAGAGGGCAGAGTCGGAGTTGAGACCAAGTTCAGAGTGGGCAGAGTCCGTGTCAAAACCGAGGGCAGAGTCTGAGTCGAGACTTAAGACCAGAAAGGGCTGAGTCAGAGTCGAGACTGAGTTTAGAGAGGGCCGAGTCTGAGTCAAGACCGAGTTTAGAGAGGGTTGAGGCTTGAGTCCGAGTCAAGACCGAGTTCAGAGAGGGCAGAGTCCAAGTCGAGACCGAGACCAGAGAGGGCTGAGTCCGAGTCAAGACTGTCAGTACCGAGTTCAGAGAGGGCTGAGTCTGAGTCAAGACTGAAACCAGAAAGGGCAGAGTCAAGGAAAGGCAAGGGAAGTTTATTTATATAGCACATTTCATACACAATGGCAATTCAAAGTGCTTTACATAGAAAGGAAATAAAATAGGGATAAAAAATGCATAAGAAAAAGAATACAATGTAAAGAGAATTAAAAATAATAAAATGATGATAACCAAAGAAAAGAACAAAGGTAAACTAAAACAATTATAAAAATAATTTAAAAAAAAAGATGCATAGATAAGGTGCAATCAGTTGGACGTACAGTGGCACAGTGCTCATTCAGTAAATTCACAGCTAAACAGATGTGTTTTCAGTCTGGATTTGAATGTAGCTACTGTTGGAGCACATCTGATCTGTTCAGGAAGCTGGTTCCAACTACGGCTGGCATAATAGCTAAAAGCAGACTCTCCTTCCTTTGAGTTAACTGAGTCAGTCAAGAGTCAAGTCAAGTGACTTGAGAGTCAGAGTCAAGACTGTCAATACCGAGTTCAAAGAGGGCTGAGTCTGAGTCTGAGTCTGAGTCGAGACCGAGACCAGAGAGGGCAGAGTCTGAGTCGAGACCGAGCCCAGAGAGGGCAGAGTCAGAGTCGAGTTCAGAGAGGGCGGAGTCCAAGTCAAGACTGAGACCAGACAGGGCTGAGTCCAAGTCAAGACTGTCAACTCCGAGTTCAGAGAGGGCTGAGTCTGAGTCGAGACTGAAACCAGAGAGGACAGAGTCCGAGTCAAGACTGTCAATACCGAGTTCAAAGAGGGCTGAGTCTCAGTCGAGACGAGAGAGGGGTGAGTCCGAGACCGAGACAAGAGAGGGCAGAGTCGAGGCCGAGTTCAGAGAGAGCAGAGTCCAAGTCAAGACCGAGACCAGAGAGGGCAGAGTCCGAGTCAAGGCGGAGACCAGAGAGGGCAGAGTCCAAGTCGAGACCAGAGAGGGCTGAGTCTGAGTCGAGACCAAGACCAGAGAGGGCAGAGTCCGAGTCGAGGCCGAGACCAGAGAGGGTAGAGTCCGAGTCGAGGCCGAGACCAGAGAGGGCAGAGTCTGAGTCGAGGCGGAGACCAGAGATGGCAGAGTCCGAGTCAAGGCGGAGACCAGAGAGGGCAGAGTCCGAGTCGAGGCGGAGACCAGAGAGGGCAGAGTTCGAGTCGAGGCCGAGACCAGAGAGGCCAGAGTCCGTGTCGAGGCCGAGACCAGAGAGGGCAGAGTCCGAGTCGAGACCGAGACCAGAGAGGGCAGAGGCCGAGTCGAGGCCGAGACCAGAGAGGGCAGAGTCCGAGTCGAGACCGAGACCAGAGAGGGCAGAGTCCGAGTCGAGACCGATACCAGAGAGGGCAGAGTCCAAGTCGAGGCCGAGACCAAGACCAGAGAGGGCAGAGTCCGAGCCGAGACCAGAGAAAATCCACAAATAATATTAGAACTTAATTTTATTAACTTTTTAGTTACGGAGGGCATGCACAGAGTGACTGCAGAAAAATTGCTGCCTTTTTAAAGCAATGTGAATGAGGGAGAGAGGGTGGGCGGCCTTCTATCAGACATGTTCGAGGGGCGATGCTCAGTGTTGAGACATATGTCATCTGCCATCGTATCGGTATTCATTTTATTATTTAATTAAACAAGATTTGTTTTTCTCTGTGACATTTTTACCATTGAGACGAATAATGTAGCCATGGGAAGCGGGATCATTACAGGCTGATGGCAGGTGGACACAGCTTAAAATAGAAGCGGGAGCAGGCAGGTCACAGGTGTGAGAGAGAACCTGGCAGGAGTCTTTGCACTAATGTTAGTGTCAAGTTCATTGGAATCATTGGAAGTGTCTATCAAACAGCAATTTAAAGATTTATTAAAGGAACTGTATGTAAGAAATGTATTTCAATTAATCATAAAATGGCCCTGATTTGTCAATAGTGATTGCAGTACCAGTTTTGGCCACATTCTTACATACACTTCCTTTAACATAAAGAAATAATCATGAAATATTTGTAATGGGACTCAAGTGGACTTGGGAATAAGTTTCCAATTAATTCATCATCTAAAATTTCTAAGGAAATGAAACAGACTTCTTAATGTAATGTAATTTGCTGTGTGGAAAACCCAGAAACTTCAGTCAGCAATTTTCCTCCCTGTGCTTTCACCTGCATAATATGCCCTCCCCTTCTTCTTCCGTCTTTTATTTATTCAGCCAGTGGAACTTGTTAAACAGGCTTTTGTTCTGTGGTGCTTAGAACGACTTAAAAGCAGTCGCAAATAGTTTTTTGTTTTGCGTTTACCATCTTGAACATCAGAATCTTTTCATGAGGCAAAGACACCAACAATGGGTGAGTATAACTGGTCAAAATATATAAAGTGGTTCTATATAGGTTCATTAGTTTGACTGTAAGATTAATTTGTATTATATTAGAGCACGATCGCATGTGTGGCAGTCGATGTCTGGGTCCGATGACTTTCAATGTGGACCTGTCAGGTCAATATGTGAGCCTCAGCCAGGGAGGGCAACTCGCATCTAGAGACACCTCGACCTTCATGAATGGTTTGGCATATCTTAGCCGCACTGTAAAGGTGGACGAAAAGCTGTGTTTATGTATTGAGGACCACAACTCATCATGGGATGGAGCTCTCCGTGTGGGTTTCACTAACATCTGCCCACAAAGAACCAATATACCACCTGCTTCTATACCAGACCTCAGGGACGCACAGGGGTACTGTGTTGTGCCAGTGCCTGAGGAATTATGTAGACGTGGTGTTCAGCTTCAGATTTGGATGAACTATGCAGGCATGGTTATTATCCAAGAGAGAGGTGGAGAGAAATATTACCTTAAAGCAAAAGGACTGAACCTGAATAATCCACTGTGGGTTTTCATTGATTTGTATGGGAGCACAAGTGCTGTCCGCCTTCTGGGTAAGTGTAAGAAAAAGCCTAATTTCAGTTTGTTTTTCAGTTCAGTCAGAATTGAGACAATCTTTAGTAAAACATTTTAATGTGCTGTAGGCTCCAGGAGGGGAAGTCGAACATCATGCCCGGCTTGTCCCGTAGAGGGTGGCAACTGGTTGACGAGACAAATTTCAGAGGAAGAGCCTAGTTATAACCATAAAACAGGTGAAAAGGTTTTCTTAATATGCCAACATTAATAATGAACCATCCATCAAGAATATTTTTTTAGAGCCCAGTGTACTGATTACATTGACCTTTTTATTATGCTTAGACACCAGAACTGTCCACTGGAAGCCGAGTCTCTTCCTTGTACAGTATGCCAACCAGACGACATTCCCAAGCTCCAAAGAACATGCAGATCTCACAAGAGCTGGTTTAGGTACATTATCTGACTACTTTTAGCTTAACAGGATTGAAAACTTACTTACTCACCCTCAAGTTGTTCCAAAACTATATGAGTTTGACAAATGAAGATATTTTGAAGAATGTTGGTTACCAGATAGTTGACGGCACCCATTGACTTCCATAGTAGGAAAAAAATGTACTATGGAATCAACAGGTGCCGTCAACTGTACTTTTGGGTGAACTATCCCTTTAAAAACATCACCAGCATCAACATTTACAACATTTTACAATTAACACTAGTTTGAAAGAATTTATAAGAATCTTACCATATGTTGTATGTGATGCTTTCTAGGCATACCTGCTCAGGAGTCAAGAGTAGATCTAAACTGGACTTTGAGAGAGCTGAAAAGCTTCATTTGCTCCAGATATCCCTTAGTCAATCTTGATTTAATTGGTTTCCATTTTGCAAAGGCTGGTAAACGTGGAAGACTTTGCAGATTACATGTAGACACTCTGAAGAAAATGAAGAAGGAGCTGGGTGACAGCCAACTTTATATAATTCCTGAGACGGACATTGTTTTAAATGAGGTATAGTAGGAAGTTCTTAATACTGTGGAAGGTGAATGTTTAAGCACTAAAGTTCTTTGAAGACACTTTTTTGTTCAACCTACTAGTTGACAATTACTTGACAATACTATACAACTTAACTAGGCTATTACTTTTTCCATAGATGACGGCACACACACTTTCATTAGTCAGGAATGTGAATTCTTTCCCATCATCACGCTCTCCTCCACCTGTTCACGCACAAGAGAGGCACCGGCTGACTTCAACCAACAGTTATTCAAGTTCAAGCCAAAACTCTTCAATGGTAATTATCTTAATTTTGACACACACACACCTTGCATACACCCATGGGCGTCGGAAGCAATAAAAAATGTGGGTGGGTCCCCCCAACATTTTTACTGGAACAGATGCAATTTACATTAAGTTTAAATAGTCTGCATTGTTTACTAATGTCTGGTTGGACCAGACAAAATACAAAAGTCACCAAATAATTTACAGTGACAATAATGTAGGGGTAAGACACATGGCAGAAAGTTTTGACGCAAATTGACCCGAGGTTCAAATCCACCTTTAGCCAAACTTGCTCTACTCCCTTTTCCCATCACATATCAGACTGGAAAGGCATTTTCAATAAGAATTAAGAAAGCATTTGAAAAGTGGAAATAAAGTGTCTATCGTGTGTTTAGTAATAAAGTGCTTATTGGTTAGGGGTAGGTGAACAGAATTATAGATGGTAAAAGTGAGTGGATCGTATGTCATTGGTCTTGTCCCACCCACGTACAATGGTTCTGACGCCCATGCATACACCTCAGACATTGACATTGCAGAAGGGCAGCATAAGGCAGTATGTACATCTCTTCAACAGGAGGACATGGACGTTAGCTCTCTGCTCAGAGAGTTTCAGCACATCCATCTCAGTGCCAGTGAGCATGTTTCAGTATTGGTTTCTCGTACCAAGTTGCTGCAGAGTGCTAAAGATGCTCTTTCCAACCTCAATTTCCCTTGGAACAAAATACCTTTTGTGACATTTGATGGTGAGCAAGCCCTAGACTGTGGAGGTCCACGGAGAGAGTTTTTTAGGTATGCCACTTACAATGAAAATGTTGTATTTATTAAAGTGTTGAACACTGTTTTGTTTGATTTGACATGAATGCAATCTTTACCCTTGCCTCAGAATCCTGATGATGGAGGTGCAAAGATCGCTGGGGATCTTTGAGGGGCCGTCCGGACACTTGTTCTTCACCTATGATCAGATGGCCTTGGAGGAACACAAGTATGAGTTGGCAGGGAAGCTGATTGCGTGGTCTGTGGCTCATGGCGGACCAGGACTCAAAGCTCTTGACCCATGCCTTTACCAACTGATGTGCACAAATGAATGTCGACTGGAAGACTTTGACTGGCACCTAATACCCGATGCTGACATTCAGGACAAACTGAAAAAGGTTTCCATCCATTTCTCCATCAATCAGTTCCTTCTTTAGCTACAAGATCGCTAATCATTTTATCTTGCGTTCAGATTTTGTCATGTAAAACGACGGCAGACCTCCACAGGCTGCAGACAGAGCATGGTGAATGGATCTGTGACTGTGGATTCCCTGGAATATACAGACCTGAAATTTCCATCCAAGATGTACCAAAGATTTACTCTTTTGCAGTACGACATTACATATATCTTAGGTATGTATCTGTATTCAAATTTGATCACATTTAATTAGAAAGAGTACTAACATTTATTAACTCCTTTGTTTTTATTAAATGTGCACTATGTAGTATTTTTGCTTACAATAGAGTTCTTACAATATGCCAAATATTTCCAACTATTTGTAAATTGTGAGAAAACTGCTATTTTAACCAGGGACCCGGGACATCTGAGGGAGTCGTCTGTCAATTGCGTCATATCTGCGTTACCCTCGGTTTCATTTTGCAGAAACGCTTTACTCTTAGCAGTGTACAACAAGTGTCACAGCAGCCGCCGAGCGAACGCACAGAGGAACGTCATAACATCATTTTAAACACACTTAAATACATCTAATATGATAAACAGAGCTGTGTTACCTCATACTCATGATCGGAAAAATGGAAATGGCACTGGCGACTGTATCCCGTCATAATAAAAGTGCCACTGCTCGCAAGACGTGTGTTGCGCAACAATCGCTCCAGCAGCCTTGCTCAGCTCCTCAATATTCGGTCCTGCTCTGCTTCATACTACAGAGACATTAATAACCACATCCATGAACATGATTTCTGCCCGAGTCCTATCCCGATTCTTTTCCACCGGCTGTGAGGTGAAGACCACATGTCTCAAGATTCTGCGCTTAAACCTGGCGTCAATTTTACTACGCCTTTGTTTTTAATAGGCGCCCTCTAGCGGATGGAAAAGTTACATAGTGTAGCTTTAAATTAACACTCATTTATGTATATGACACCACCTCCAATTTGACTATTTGTTCCAAGAGCACTATTTTACGGAGCCCCTGAAAGAGACATGGTGGAGGGGGAAAAAAACGAGATGGGAGGAAAAATGCATTTGAGCTCTTTGAGTGAATGCAAATTTTGATTTTATTTTAATTCTTTATTTTTTGCAAGGGAACACAAAAGCATTGACTTATTATTTTTCCTCCCATCTTGTTTTTTTCCCCTCCACCATGTCACTTTGGGCTCTGTACTATTTAATATATGTATACAATGAATAAATATCTATTTAGTAATATGTTATGTGATATTGCTTGAATATAAGAATAGTCATTTAACATTCTGTCCTCATTTTCACAGAACATCGAATATGATTCATCAGTTCACAAAGGGGTTGAATGCTTATGGACAGTTCTGGGATATGGTAAAAACTCACTGGGTTGAGTTTCTGCCCATCTTTATCAACATGCAAGAGCCCCTTTCCAGAAGCACATTCAGAGCCCTGTTCCAAATCGACTGGAGTAAAGCAGGGACCAAGAAGAGGGCAGCTGAAGAGCACACTTTACATTACTGGGAACTGGTGCTTAAGATGATTGAGGGTGAGTATCCTAGTTAACTGTTAACTGTGTAATCATGTACTTTGTGCCTGTAAATTGGCAATTCATTTGAGTCTTGAGCTTGTAATTTTTCCCCCATAACAGATAAAAAACCAAAAGCTCCACAAAATGAGTTGCATTTTGAGGAGATATTGGCCTTCGTAACTGGAGCGGATGAAGTCCCACCGCTTGGGTTCTCGCAGAAGCCCAGCATTCACTTCTACCAGCCAGAGGAGCGTGGATGCCGTCTACCATATGCTAACACATGCATGATGGGATTGTTCCTGCCCAGGGTTGTAAAAGATGAAGTGGAACTTTACAGAATGCTCTTGAGAGCAATCCGAGACTCAGCTGAATTTGGGAGAACATAAATGTATATAATTCATAATGGAAACATCCCTAATAGGCCGATATAATTATTATTTACAAGCTATTATTTTATTACTTTAAAAAAAAGAACTTATGTACAGTTATTTGTATATGCTGTATATATTTGACACATTTTGCGCACTATGCCACATACATTTTTTAATATTATATTTATATTTTATTTTCATACAAATGTCAGTAGCACTTTATTTTACAGTCATATGCCCCATGAACATACTCTGCAGGTTACTTATTACTGTAATTACAAAAACTTACAATAACAAGGGGTTATCTCTAAACCTTAACCCCTGTTACCTTATATTACCTGCTATTTTCTTAGGTAATTACACGTACTGTAAAATAAAATGCGGCCCAAATGTCAGTCATACCTGTAGGCTATAAACTGTTAGAAAATAAACAAATCGAGTGTTTATTTCTTTTAATCAACAGTGATTTCGTTCAATGTCGACTATAGGATCGATAAGTGGAGTATATGTTTTACTCCACTTTACAAGTGGAGTAAAACAATGTCCCGACAAACTGCAGAAAAGCCTGCACACATCAAAACATTTCCTTCTTTAATAAGTTTAATAAGTTTAATTTCAATAACATTCTTTGGGTTCACGGCATACTAACCAGTTCTGTTTGTAGATTAAAGAGAATAGGACCTGTCAGTCATTATTCTGTAAACCAGTTTTAAATGCCAAACCTATGCAATAACACACTCTCCTAAAAGCATTGTTACCCAACTTGGTCACAAGTTCTGCATGTTGGCAACATCGGAACTTCGGGAAACGCGCCACGTGTCGTTTTTGAGCTGTCAGCCTGTGGAGAGGCTTCAATTTGGAAATGTTTCCAAATTATATTTAAGGATTCAAATGAATACCAGTAATATTGTGTAGCCACTGGATGCCTTATATAATATATACAAACATATATATATATATATATATATATATATATATATATATATATATATATATATATATATATATATATATATATATATATATATATATATATTTATATATATATATATATGTGTGTGTGTGTATGTGTGTGCAATGCCTAGTTGCTAAGAAATTGTTCTCAGATATTTTAGTTGCATGTCTTTGTCTATTTTCTGGGTTTCATGTATTGTCTGGGTAAGATTTTGCATTATTATTGCAGTCATAAGATGAAAGTGAAAGTAATAAGAATAAATCATGATTCAGTGTGTTCTTTATTGCTCATTGGTCCTTGAACTTCCACTTTAAATATGCTCTCTGTTTGTATGACTGTTTGCGTTAAAGGTGCACTATGTAGTATTTTTGCAGTAAAATATCCAAAAACCACTAGGCTACTGTTATACTTTGTTCAGTTGAGTTCTTACAATATCCCAAATGTTTCCAACTATTTGTAAATTGTGAGAAAATTGCTATTTTAACCCATGAACAAGGACACCCGAGTCGCCTGTCATTTGTGTCATATCTGTGCTTTTCTCTTAGCAGTGTGAACAAGTGTCACATCAGCCACTGAGCAAACGCACAGAGTAACGTCATAACATCATTTTAAGCACACTTAGATGTATCTAATATGATAAACAGAGCTGCGTTACCTCATACTCCCGCGACTGTGTCCCGTCATAATAATAGTCCCGCTGCTCGCAAGGCCTTGCTCAGCTCATCAACACTCGGTCCTGCTCTGCTTCATACTACAGTAACGGTAATAACTGCATCCATGAACATGAATTCTGCCCGAGTCCTATCCCGATTCTTTTCCACCTGCTGTGAGGTGAAGACCCAGACTGATCTCATGAAATGGTGTATGTATGACACGCCAATTGGTATGCCATTTTGGCGTGCTAGCAAGACGCATAATCGCTTTTTAGCGTGTTTATCAACGCTGTTTCATTCTACCCCCTACACTGCCCCTACGCCTAAACCTACCCAACACACACACAGCCCCTAAACCTACCCATCACACACACAAAGCCCCTAAACCTACCCATCACACACACACAGCCCCTAAACCTACCCATCACACACACACAGCCCCTAAACCTACCCATCACAAGAAACATTCTGCATTTTTACATTATTAAAAAAACATAATTTAGCATGTTTATAAATCCATTTACCTTGTGGACACACACACATATTCAGACACATTTTGAACGCAAACTCTTTCCTAAACCTACCCATTTGTGTATTATAAAAAACAGGATATAACAGGCAGATACGACTGCAGGCACAATTTATTCAGAAAGTACAAATACTCCAAGTGTTCCGAGGCCAAACGATTGATTTGTGTGAAGAAAATCCCCAAAAGCGATCAGAACGTCGAGTCCATCTGCCAAAGATTAATAATAAATTTCAAATATTGCTGCCGGAAGAAATGTCACATCAGCTTTGACAGCATTGGCTGTCGTGTGTCTCGTGACCAATTGCGCCATTACGTCAGCTTTGATTGTAAAATGCCATTGGCTCTCGTGTGTCTCGTGACCGATTGCGTCATTCTAAACTTGTCGTCTCGTGTATCATTTGAATCAGAAATATTAATGAGTGCGTGTGTGTTCTGTTAACGAAGGGGCGCGATCATCATTTCAACGAATAAAACATTAATATAAAGTGTGTTCTTCACAAGAAGATATCGTATGACATCAGAAGACTTGGAATGCAACATGAGTTAATCCTTTTATACTGTTTTGTTGGTCAGTTTTTGCAATAAATACATGTGACTGTACATTTATTTGCCTGTTACGTGTTTTATATTGTTGAGAGTGTGTAGGTTTAGGGTAGGAGTGGAGTAAGTTGCTCCGAATTTTAAAATTAGGCTATAAATATTATCAGGTTGGCGGAATCACACGCCATAGACATACACGCGGAGATGATGCTTCGTTTAGGCGTAGACATACATGCGGAGATGATGCTTCGTTTAGGCGTAGACATACACGCGGAATCACACGCCGTAGACATACACGCGGAGATGATGCTTCGTTTAGGCATAGACATACACGCAGAGATGATGGTTCGTTTAGGCGTAGACATACACACAAAAGATGATGCTTCGTTTAGGTGTAGACATACACGCGGAGATGATGCTTCGTTTAGGTGTAGACATACACGCGGAGATGATGCTTCATTTAGGCATAGACATACACACAAAAGATGATGCTTCGTTTAGGTGTAGACATACACGCGGAGATGATGCTTCGTTTAGGCATAGACATACACGCAGAGATGATGGTTCGTTTAGGCGTAGACATACACACAAAAGATGATGCTTCGTTTAGGTGTAGACATACACGCGGAGATGATGCTTCGTTTAGGTGTAGACATACACGCGGAGATGATGCTTCATTTAGGCGTAGACATACACACAAAAGATGATGCTTCGTTTAGGTATAGACATACACGCGGAGATGATGCTTCGTTTAGGTGTAGACATACACGTGTAGATGATGCTTCGTTTAGGTGTAGATATACACGCGGAGATGATGCTTCGTTTAGGTGTAGACATAAACGCGGAGATGATGCTTCGTTTAGGCGTAGACATACACGCGGAGATGATGCTTCGTTTAGGCGTAGACATACACGCGGAGATGATGCTTCGTTTAGGTGTAGACATACACGCGGAGATGATGCTTCGTTTAGGTGTAGACATACACGCGGAGATGATGCTTCGTTTAGATGTATACGTACACGCGGAGATGATGCTTCGTTTAGGCGTAGACGTACACGCGGAGATGATGCTTCGTTTAGGCGTAGACATACACGCGGAGATGATGCTTCGTTTAGGTGTAGACATACACGCGGAGATGATGCTTCGTTTAGGTGTAGACATACACGCGGAGATGATGCTTCGTTTAGGTGTAGACATACACGCGGAGATGATGCTTCGTTTAGGTGTAGACATACACGCGGAGATGATGCTTCGTTTAGGTGTAGACATACACGCGGAGATGATGCTTCGTTTAGGTGTAGACATACACGCGGAGATGATGCTTCGTTTAGGTGTAGACATACACGCGGAGATGATGCTTCGTTTAGGCGTAGACATACACGCGGAGATGATGCTTCGTTTAGGCGTAGACATACACGCGGAGATGATGCTTCGTTTAGGCGTAGACATACACGCGGAATCACACGGCGTAGACATACACGCAGAGATGATGCTTCGTTTAGGTGTAGACATACACGCGGAATCACACGGTGTAGACATACACGCGGATAGCTCAAAATGTGTATAGATAACGCCACTTGCCTTTAGAAAGTGGCGTGTATGTTTACGAAAAGTCACGATGTCACGACATGTTGGAAGACCACATGACCCAAGATTCTGCGCTCAAACTTGGCGTCATCAAACTATGCCTTTGTTTTGAATAGGCGCCGTCTAGCAGACGGAAAAATGACAGCTTTAAGCACCATTACACTGATTTAAGTCAGCATTTCAACACCAGCCGTAAAGATGCGTTAAATTCGACAAAGTGGTTTAATAAAGGATGTGATGTATTAATGTTGTGAATTAGCACATTTTATTATACCATTTTTCAGTTGGCCAATTAGCTTTATATGGGACAATTACAAAGCACACTGATCCTTTAACAATGCATTGGTGAAAAAATGCACACCTTTTGAAGGTGTGAAACAGTAACCCCTGACCTGACGGATCACGTATTGACAGAGGACAGAGCAAGACAAAACACCGGTCATGAATTAGAATTCTAAAATGAGAATTTTTAAAGAGAAATTACGGAGGATTAATATAAGAGGGGGCTTGAGTTTGTTGCCCAGCTTGTGTCAAAGCGTGTGATACTTTACGCCAGGGGTTATTCTTTTCCCATATTCCCATATTATGCTTTTAAAACTGCACTATGTAACTTTCCATCCGCTAGAGGTCGCCTATTCAAAACAAAGGTGTAGCTTGATGACGCCAAGTTTAAGCTTAGAATCTTGGGACATGTGGTCTTCACCTCACAGCTGGTGAAAAAAAAAATCGGGAAATGGACATGTTCATGGATGCGGTTATTAACGTTATTGCAGTATGAAGCAGGACCAAGTGTTGAGGGAGCTGAGCAAGGCCGCTGGAGAGACCGCGAGCGGGACTTTTATTATGACAGGACAGTCGCACACATTTCCGCTTTTCTGGTCATGAGTATGAGGTAACACAGCTCTGTTTATCATATTAGATACATTTAAGTGTGTTTAAAATTATGTTATGACCAGAGGTGGGTAGTAACGAATTACATTTACTTCGTTACATTTACTTGAGTACATTTTTTGGGTAACTTGTACTTTTAGAGTATATTTAAAAATGGGTACTTTTACTTTTACTCAAGTACATTTCTTGTGAAAAAACTGTACTTTTACTTAGTTACATTCGGTGGCGTTCCTCCACTACTGTCAATGGTGATAATTAATTATATATTTTAAAATAAGTTATGACTTGTTCGCAAGTCTCGCGAAACGTTGGAGAGGCTGCTTCGCGAGAGGTGGATACGCATCACCCGCATAAAATTAGCGCGCGTTTAGTCAGAAGATGATGGCCAAAGCAGAGGGAGATGTGTGTGAGCTACGGCAGATCATCCGTACGTGGCCTCATGTTCAGCCTGTTTTCAGTCCAAGATGTCAAAAAGAACAGTTTCATAATTTAATGCATGCTGTGTGCACCAGTATGAACTGACATCTCAGCATACAATAATTCCAGCTCCAACCTGAGAGAGCAGTGGTAAGTGTAACAATGATGCCTATATTTGAACACTGTTAATGGTAATTTGGTAACTATGGGCACTTTTCCTTTATTGTAATACTATTTCACACACTGTCCGAGTGTTTTCCTCATATGCGCTCTTGTGCAAGCATTGACAAATCGTTTGAATCCTCCGAACACACATCCACAAACAAACGTTCACATCTGCACATTTACATATCTTTTGTTTCTCATAAAACGAGCAACCTCATTGGCAAAATGTACCTGTGACAATGTTTTTGCAAACCACAAAATACGTACCAATACACACTGCAGGAATTCCAACAGAAATGAACACTATAGGTAGAAAAACGTCTCAGGTTACGTATGTAACCCTAGTTCCCTGAGGGAACGAGACGCTGCGTCGAAACGCTGTGAGAACGCCTCTGCGTTAATGCGTCGTGAAGCGCCTGTAGAACCATTCCATCGGAAAAAAGATCGATCGTCGGCGTGATGACGTCATCGACCGGAAGCTATAAAACGTCCGTGAAAACAAACAGGAACTAACTTCTGATAAAGCCTGAAGTAAGTGATCACGGACACGCCGGGAGTATGGCAGAGCGACGCAGCGTCTCGTTCCCTCAGGGAACTAGGGTTACATACGTAACCTGAGACGTTCCCTTTCGGGGAACTCGAGCTGCGTCGAAACGCTGTGAGAACGCTTATACCCACATCGCCATAGGACCAAGTGTCTCGTATGTGTGAAGCCGAAGCGCACACGGTTACGAGAGAACCTGTGCCCCTACTGTAGATGCCAGGTCTAGTTCGTAGAACCTGACGAAGGTAGAAGGAGACGACCATCCGGCCGCGTTGCAGATATCATGGAGGGAAGCCCCCGACAATAGTGCTTTAGAAGCAGCCATACCCCTGGTTGAGTGCGCCCGGACAGCCAGTGGAGATGGCTGCCCGGTAGCTTCATAAGCAAGTGAGATGGCCTCGGCCACCCACTTGCTCATCCTCTGCTTGGATACTGGAGCCCCCTTCTTAGGGGGTCCAAAACAGACAAACAATTGTTCAGATTTCCTCCACAGGGCAGCTCTGTGGACATATGTATCCAGTGCCCTCACAGGACACAGCAGATTTAACTTTTCCTGGTCTGACGTCATAAACGGAGGAGGACAGAAGGCTTGTAGAGTGATGGGGCCCCGTGGGCTCGTAGGAACCTTGGGGACATAACCCGGCCTGGGATGCAGAAATGCTTTCACCATCCCAGGCGCAAACTCTAGACATGAGGGCCCTACTGACAGGGACTGAATATCTCCTATTCTTTTAAGAGACGAAATGGCCAACAGGAAAATGGTTTTTAAGGTGAGGAACTTGTCCGAAACCTCCTCCAGAGGTTCGAACGGTGGTCCGGACAAGCCCCTCAAAACAATGGCCAAGTCCCATGCTGGGACCCTCGAGTGCATAACTGGCCTCAACCTTAAAGTGCCACGAAGGAAGCGTGTAATTAGAGGGTGTCTTCCCAAAGACACTCCACTGCAAGGGACGTGGAAGGCACCCAAGGCCGCCACGTACACCTTAAGTGTGGAGGGGGTCAACCCTGCCGAGAACCTTGCCTGCAGGAACTCCAGCACTGTACCAACCCGGCAGTTAACTGGGTCCCACTGGCGTTCTCTGCACCATGCTGAGAAAAGTCTCCATTTCAAAGCGTACAGCTTCCTTGTGGACGGAGCTCTGGAGTGTAGGATGGTCTCTACGACCTCGGCCGAGAGACCTTCCTCTATGAGCCTAGCCCCCTCAGAGGCCAGGCCCACAGTTTCCACATCTCCGGGCGTGGGTGCAGGAATCTCCCGCCCGCCTGAGAGAGTAGATCCCTCCTGGTCGGAATCTCCATCGGAGAACCTTCCAGGAGAGATATCAGGTCCGAAAACCATACTCGGGTCGGCCAGTTCGGAGCCACTAGAAGTACCTGGGCCCCGTCCCGGCGTACCCTCTCCAGAACTCCTGGAAGCAAGACAATCGGGGGGAAGGCGTACAGAGGCAGCCTCGGCCACTCCTGTACCATGGCATCCAGCCCCAGCGGGGCCGGATGGGTCAGAGAAAACCACTGCGGGCAGTGAGAATTCTCCGCCGAAGCGAACAGGTCTATCTCTGCTTTCCCATAAACCTTCCAAAGGAGCTCCACCACCTCTGGGTGGAGTCTCCATTCCCCGGGCCTCGGCCCCTGTCTCGACAGGCTGTCTGCTTCCTGATTCAGGGCCCCCGGGATATATACTGCCCTGATTGACAGCAATTTCCCTTGGGCCCACAGGAGGATCCGATGTGCCAATTTGTCCAACGGACGAGACCTCAGACCCCCCTGGTGATTTATATAGGCGACCACGGACGTGTTGTCTGTCCTGACTAGTACGTGGTGGCCCCTGAGGTCGGGCAGGAACTGTTTCAATGCAAGAAACACTGCGAGCATCTCTAGCCGATTTATGTGCCAGTGCCGCTGATGTTCCTGCCATAGACCCTGGGACGAGCGACCACTCATGGTCGCCCCCCAGCCCGTGAGAGAGGCATCTGTCGTTAGCGTTACGCGACGAACATGAGCCCCCAACACGGGACCCTGAGACAAAAACCCCGGGTTTTTCCACATGACCAGAGCACGTAGGCATCGCCGCGTGACTTTGATCGTGCGGAGCGGATTTCCCCTCGGGGAGAACCCTTTTGTTTTGAGCCACCACTGCAGTGGCCTCATGTACAGTAGGCCAAAAGGTATCACGTTGGACGCTGCTGCCATGAGACCTAACAGTTTCTGGAACTGTTTCACAGTGACGGCTCGGCCTAGCTTCTGTTCTTTGGCGGCTGCCAGGATCGATGCTATGCGTGTTGGCGATAATTGCGCCCGCATAATTACCGAGTCCCAGTTCACACCTAGAAAAGTGGTTCTCTGAGCCGGAGAAAGCACACTCTTCTTGGCGTTCAGCCTCAACCCCAGCTTCGACATGTGGGCGA